>NW_021703778.1:29871797-30163300 GCF_005190385.1 Monodon monoceros
CGTACCGGGAAAAAAAAAAAAAAAAAAAAAAGAAGGGGAAAGTGAAATGATTAATGTACATCTGAATGCAACAACTTAGCACACCAGGATTAAGAAAATGCACTTTTGGGCTTCCCTGGTGGCGCAGTGGTTGAGAGTCCGCCTGCCGATGCAGGGGACACGGGTTCGTGCCCCGGTCCTGGAAAATCCCACAAGCCGTGGAGCTGCTGGGCCCGTGAGCCATGGCCGCTGAGCCTGCGCGTCCGGAGCCTGTGCTCCGCAACGGGAGAGGCCACAGCAGTGAGGGGCCCGCGTACCGCAAAAAAAAAAAAAAAAAGAGAGAAAATGCACTTTTTTTTTTAATTTTTAAAGAACCAATAGCTCTATCTTATTTTATTTATTTTTGGCTGCGTTGGGTCTTCGTTGCTGCCTGCAGGCTTTCTCTAGTTGCGGTGAGCGGGGGCTACTCTTCGTTGCGGTGTGTGGGCTTCTTGTTGCAGTGGCTTCTCTTGTTGCAGAGCATGGGCTCTAGGCACACGGGCTTCAGTAGTTGCAGCACGCAGGCTCAGTAGTTGTGGCACATGGGCTTAGTTGCTCTGTGCATGTGGGATCTTCCCAGTCCAGGGCTCAAACCCGTGTCCCCTGCATTGGCAGGCGGATTCTTAACCACTGCACCACCAGGGAAGTCCCAGAAAATGCACTTTTAAATGGGATGGCATTAGTGATCTAGATAACACAAAGTTCTGAAAAAAAAAAGTAATTAGGAGAGACTTGCTCTCTATATTTATAAGAAAGACTTACTATTTAAATACACAATTAGAGTTAGGGAACATGAGAAGTATATGTGGACTGAAATTTGCATAAACTTACATTTTTTTCATGATAGTTTCAGATTATGATTTTCTTATGTATTTTCACCGAGAATACAACAGCAGTGATAATGTCTTCATGCTTCAGTCACCTGATAATCATTTGTCCCAATACACCTGATGTTCACTGGTTTAGGTGCTTTCTGCAGATTCCTCCATGATGTTCAAATAGTTCTTTTATCCTTAATAAGGGTTTTGTGTGATTCACTGAGAAATGTGCATAAACCATCACAGTAAATCTGGAAATTCCCATGTCTTCTTAGTTTTCCTTTGTACTTTGTTTTTGAAAAATGAACACTTTCACCTTTCTTTATTAAAGACTGGCTTTACAAGTGGAAGTTGTAAAGTGGAATCAGTCAAGCCTTGTTCTTCTAAGTTTCTATTATACTCCACATTCATGTAACAGACATACTCTTCTTTATCACTTTGTATTTTCAAAAAAGTTTACAAGAATCATATTGTTAATGTATGCTCAATTGTGTTAAATTTCTGAAATATAGCTCAACTCAAATGATAAATATTTGCTAAGAAATCAGGGATTCAGAACCAATAGCTCTACCTTATTTTATATCATTGTGTGTGTCTCCCCTAGTGTATTTATAAAATACAAATTTTTGCTGGGATGTTTTTGAGAACTGATTCAATCTCCTTAATAGTAATTTGGCCTATTCAGATTGTTTTATTTCTTCATGATTCAGTCTTTTTATTTTTAAATTTTTTCTTTAGCCCATTGATTCTTTAGGATCGTGTTGTTTAATTTCCACATATCTGTAAATTTTCCAGATTCTTCCTGTTGTTCATTTCTGGTTTCTTACCATTGTAGTTGAAAAAATACTTAGTATGATATCAGTCTTCTTAAATTTGCTAAGACTTGTTTAGTGACCCCATCACATGATCTGGCCTAGAGAATATTCAATGTGCACTGGAGAAGAATATGTATTCTGCCCCTGTTTGATGGACTGCTCTGTTTTTGTCTCTTAAGTCCATTTGGTCTAATATATAATTCAAGTTCAGTACTTCCTCATTGATTTTCTTTCTGGATTCATTGTTGAAAGTTGGGTATGAAAGATCCCTACAATTTTTTTTTGTATTGTCTGTTTCTATCTTCAAATCTGTTAGTATTTGCTTAACATATTAAAGTCCCCCACTGTTAAGGCGTATTTATTTATGATTGTATTCTTGATGAATTGGCAATGTTATCATTATATAATGACCTTATTTTTGTTGTTGTTGCAGCTTTTGGCTGATTTTTTTTTTTTGTCTTGTGTAACTGTAGCTACCTCTGCTTTCTGTTGGTTTCCACTTTTATGGAATATCTTGTTCCAGTGCTTCACTTTGAGCCTATTTGTGTTTTTAACATTGAAGTGAGTCTCTGATAGGCTGCTTATACTTTCATCATGAATTTTTATCTGTCTAGCCACGCTATGACTTTTGACTAAAGAATTTAATATATTTATGTTTATAGTGATTATTGGCAGGTAAGGACTAACCAATGCCATCTTATTGTTTTCTGGATGTTTTGTTGTTTCTTGTTCCTTTGTTCCTCTTCTGCTTTTTTTAATGAATTAGTGATATTGTGTAGTGGTATATTATGATTTCCTTCTCTTTATTTTGTGAATCTACTCTAGGCTTTTGCTTTGTGGTTCCATGAGGCTCACAGAAAACATCTTATAACACTCTATTTTATGTTGATAACAATTTAACTTCCATCACATACAAAAAAATCTACTCTTTTACTCCCCTCCATAAAATTTTGTGGAGTTTAGCTCTTTGTATATTGTTTATACATTAAAGTGATTATAGCTGCAGTTATTTTAATCATCACATACTTTAACCTTGTTAACTGGTTAACACACCACCATATCACATTATTTAAGTATTCCTACCTTAACTATATACCTATGTTTACAAGTCTATTGTGTATTCGCATATGTTTTCATGGTACTATTTAGTTTTAGCTTGAGAAACTCTTTTAGAATTTCTTTTAAGACACATCTAGTGATGATGCACTCTCTCGGCTTTTTTTTTTTTTTGAAAGAGTTTTTAATCTCTCCATTTAAGAGGGACAATTATGATGGAGACAATTATCCTGGTTGACTTTTTTTTTATTTGAACAATTTGAATCTATTATCCCACTCTCTCCTGACCTGTGAGGTTTCCGTTGAGAAATCAGTGGATAACCTTATGAGGGTTCTCTTATAAGTTACAAGTTTCTCTCCTCCTGTTGCTTTTAAGATTCTTTGTTTTTGATAGTTGACAGTTTTACTCTAATGTGTTTTGGAGAAGATATTTTTTTGAGTTGAGTTTGTCTGGTGCCTATCAGCTTCATGAACTTCGATATCCAAATCTCTCCCCTGATTTGGAAAGTTCTCAGCCACTATTTCTTTTTTTTTTTTTTTAACATCTTTATTGGGGTATAATTACTTTACAATGGTGAGTTAGTTTCTGCTTTATAACAAAGTGAATCAGTTATACATATACATATGTTCCCACATCTCCTCCCTCTTCCGTCTCCTTCCCTCCCTCCCACCCTCCCTATCCCACCCCTCCAGGCGGTCACAAAGCACCGAGCTGATCTCCCTGTGCTATGCGGCTGCTTCTCACTAGCTATCTACCTTACGTTTGGTAGTGTATATATGTCCATGCCTCTCTCTCGCTTTGTCACAGCTCACCCTTCCCCCTCCCCATATCCTCAAGTCCATTCACTAGTAGGTCTGTGTCTTTATTCCTGTCTTACCCCTAGGTTCTTCATTTTTTTTTCCTTAAATTCCATATATATGTGTTAGCATACGGTATTTGTCTTTCTTTTTCTGACTTCACTCTGTATGACAGACTCTAGGTCCATCCACCTCATTACAAATAGCTGAATTTCGTTTCTTTTTATGGCTGAGTAATATTCCATTGTATATATGTGCCACATCTTCTTTATCCATTCATCCGATGATGGGCACTTAGGTTGTTTCCATCTCCGGGCTATTGTAAATAGAGCTGCAATGAACATTTTGGTACATGACTCTTTTTGAATTATGGTTTTCTCAGGGTATATGCCCAGTAGTGGGATTGCTGGGTCATATGGTAGTTCTATTTGTAGTTTTTTAAGGACCCTCCATACTGTTCTCCATAGTGGCTGTACCAATTCACATTCCCACCAGCAGTGCAGGAGTGTTCCCTTTTCTCCACACCCTCTCCAGCATTTATTGTTTCTAGATTTTTTGATGATGGCCATTCTGACTGGTGTGAGATGATATCTCATTGTAGTTTCGATTTGCATTTCTCTAATGATTAATGATGTTGAGCATTCTTTCATGTGTTTGTTGGCAGTCTGTATATCTTCTTTGGAGAAATGTCTATTTAGGTCTTCTGCCCATTTTTGGATTGGGTTGTTTGTTTTTTTGTTATTGAGCTGCATGAGCTGCTTGTAAATTTTGGAGATTAATCCTTTGTCAGTTGCTTCATTTGCAAATATTTTCTCCCATGCTGAGGATTGTCTTTTGGTCTTGTTTATGGTTTCCTTTGCTGTGCAAAAGCTTTGAAGTTTCATTAGGTCCTATTTGTTTATTTTTGTTTTTATTTCCATTTCTCTAGGAGGTGGGTCAAAAAGGATCTTGCTGTGATTTATGTCATAGAGTGTTCTGCCTATGTTTTCCTGTAAGAGTTTTATAGTGTCTGGCCCTACATTTAGGTCTTTAATCCATTTTGAGCTTATTTTTGTGTATGGTGTTAGGGAGTGATCTAATCTCATACTTTTACATGTACCTGTCCAGTTTTCCCAGCACCACTTATTGAAGAGGCTGTCCTTTCTCCAGTATACATTCCTGCCTCCTTTATCAAAGATAAGGTGACCATATGTGCGTAGGTTTATCTCTGGGCTTTCTATCCTGTTCCATTGATATATATTTCTGTTTTTGTGCTAGTACCATACTTTCTTGATTACTGTAGCTTTGTACTATAGTCTGAAGTCACGGAGCTTAATTCCTCCAGCTCCGTTTTTCGTTCTCAAGATTGCTTTGGCTATTCGGGGTCTTTGGTGTTTCCATACAAATTGTGAAATTTTTTGTTCTAGTTCTGTGAAAAATACCAGTGGTAGTTTGATAGGGATTGCATTGAATCTGTAGATTGCTTTGGGTACTATAGTCATTTTCACAATGTTGATTCTTCCAATCCAAGAACATGGAATATGTCTCCATCTATGTGTATCATCTTTAATTTCTTTCATCAGTGTCTTATAATTTTCTGCATACAGGTCTTTTGTCTCCTTAGGTAGGTTTATTCCTAGATATTTTATTCTTTTTTTGCAATGGTAAATGGGAGTGTTTTCTTGATTTCACTTTCAGATTTTTCATCATTAGTGTATAGGAATGCCAGAGATTTCTGTGCATTAATTTTGTATCCTGCTACATTACCAAATTCATTGATTAGCTCTCGTAGTTTTCTGGTAGCATCTTTAGGATCCTCTATGTAGAGTATCATGTCATCCGCAAACAGTGACAGCTTTACTTCTTCTCTTCCGATTTGGAATCCTTTTACTTCCTTTTCTTCTCTGATTGCTGTGGCTAAAACTTACAAAACTATGTTGAATAAGAGTGGTGAGAGTGGGCAACCTTGTCTTGTTCCTGATCTTAGTGGAAATGCTTTCAGTTTTTCACCATTGAGGACGATGTTGGCTGTGGGTTTGTCATATATAGCCTTTATTATGTTGAGAAAAGTTCCCTCTATGCCTACTTTCTGGAGGGTTTTTATCATAAACGGGTGTTCAATTTTGTTGAAAGCTTTCTCTGCATCTATTGAGATGATCATATGGTTTTTCTCCTTCAGTTTGTTAATATGGTGTATCATGTTGATTGATTTGCGTATATTGAACAATCCTTGCATTCCTGGAATAAACCCCACTTGATCATGGTGTATGATCCTTTTAATGTGCTGTTGGATTCTGTTTGCTAGTATATTGTTGAGGATTTTTGCATCTATGTTCATCAGTGATATTGGCCTGTAGTTTTCTTTCTTTGTGACATCCTTGTCTGGTTTTGGTATCAAGGTGATGGTGGCCTCGTAGAATGAATTTGGGAGTGTTCCTCCCTCTGCTATATTTTGGAAGAGTTTGAGAAGGATAGGTGTTAGCTCTTCTCTAGATATTTGATAGAATTTGCCTGTGAAGCCATCTGGTCCTTGGCTTTTGTTTGTTGGAAGATTTTTAATCACAGTTTCAATTTCAGTGCTTGTGATTGGTCTGTTCATATTTTCTATTTCTTCCTGAATCAGTCTTGGCAGGTTGTGCATTTCTAAGAACTTGTCCATTTCTTCCAGGTTGTCCATTTTATTGGCATAGAGTTGCTTGTAGTAATCTCTCATGATCTTTAGTATTTCTGCAGTGTCAGTTGTTACTTCTCCTTTTTCATTTCTAATTCTATTGATTTGAGTCTTCTCCCTTTTTTCTTGATGAGTTTGGCTAATGGTTTATCAATTTTGTCTATCTTCTCAAAGACCCAGCTTTTAGTTTTATTGATCTTTGCTATCGTTTCCTTCATTTCTTTTTCTTTTATTTCTGATCTGAATTTTATGATTTCTTTCCTTCTGCTAACTTTGGGGTTTTTTTCTTCTTCTTTCTGTAATTGCTTTAGGTGCAAGGTTAGGTTTTTTATTCAAGATGTTTCCTGTTTCTTAAGGTGGGCTTGTATTGCTATAAACTTCTCTGTTAGAACTGCTTTTGCTGCATCCCATAGGTTTTGGGTCATCGTGTCTCCATTGTCATTTGTTTCTAGGTATTTTTTAATTTCCTCTTTGATTTCTTCAGTGATCACTTGGTTATTAAGTAGTGTATTGCTTAGCCTCCATGTGTTTGTATTTTTTACAGATCTTTTCCTGTAATTGATATCTACTCATGGCATTGTGGTCGGAAAAGATACTTGATACAATTATGTGTATTCTGTTGTTTTTGGATGGAGTGTCCTATAAATATCAATTAAGTCCATCTTGTTTAATGTATCATTTAAAGCTTGTGTTTCCTTATTTATTTTCATTTTGGATGATCTCTCCATTGGTGAAAGTGGGGTGTTAAAGTACCCTACTATGAAAGTGTTACTGTCGATTTTCCCTTTTATGGTTGTTAGTATTTGCCTTATGTATTGAGGGGCTCCTATGTTGGGTGCATAAATATTTACAATTGTTATATCTTCTTTTTGGATCGATCCCTTGATCATTATGTAGTGTCCTTCTTTGTTTCTTGTAATAGTCTTTATTTTAAAGTCTATTTTGTCTGATATGAGAATTGCTACTCCAGCTTTCTTTTGGTTTCCATTTGCATGGAATGTCTTTTTCCATCCCCTTAGTTTCAGTCTGTATGTGTCTCTAGGTCTGAAGTGGGTCTCTTGTAGACAGCATATATATGGGTCTTGTTTTTGTATCCATTCAGCCAATCTGTGTCTTTTGGTGGGAGCATTTAGTCCATTTACATTTAAGGTAATTATCGATATGTATGTTCCTATTCCCATTTTCTAAATTGTTTTGGGTTCGTTATTGTAGGTCTTTTCCTTCTCTTGTGTTTCTTGCCTAGAGAAGTTCCTTTAGCATTTGTTGTAAAGCTGGTTTGGTGGTGCTGAACTCTCTCAGCTTTTGCTTGTCTGTAAAGGTTTTAATTTCTCCATCGAATCTGAATGAGATCCTTGCTGAGTAGAGTAATCTTGGTTGCAGGTTTTTCTCCTTCACCACTTTCAGTATGTCCTGCCACTCCTTTCTGGCTTGCAGAGTTTCTGCTGAGAGAACAGCTGTTAAGTTTATGGGGATTCCGTTGTGTGTTATTTGTTTTTCCCTTGCTGCTTTTAATATGCTTTCTTTGTATTTAATATTTCACAGTTTGATTAATATGTGTCTTGGCATATTTCTCCTTGGATTTATCCTGTATGGAACTCTATGTGCTTCCTGGACTTGATTAACTATTTCCTTTCCCATATTAGGGAAGTTTTCAACTATAATCTCTTCAAATATTTTCTCAGTCCCTTTCTTTTTCTCTTCTTCTGGAACCCCTATAATTTAAATGTTGGTGCGTTTAATGTTGTCCCAGTGGTCTCTGAGACTGTTCTCAGTTCTTTTCATTCTTTTGTCTTTATTCTGCTCTGCAGTAGTTATTTCCACTATTTTATCTTGCAGGTCACTTATCCGTTCTTCTGCCTCAGTTATTCTGCTATTGATCCCATCTAGAGTATTTTTCATTTATTGTGTTGTTCATCATTGTTTGTTTCATCTTTAGTTCTTCTAGGTCCTTGTTAAATGTTTCTTGCATTTTCTCTATTCCATTTCCAAGATTTTGGATCATCTTTACTATCATTATTCTGAATTCTTTTTCAGGTAGACTGCCAATTTCCTCTTCATTTGTTAGGTCTGGTGGGTTTTTATCTTGCTCCTTCATCTGCTCTGTGTTTTTCTGTCTTCTCATTTTGCTTATCTTACTGTGTTTGGGGTCTCCTTTTTGCAGGCTACAGGTTTGTAGTTTCTGTTGTTTTTGATGTCTGTCCCCAGTGGCTAAGGTTGGTTCAGTGGGTTGTGTACGCTTCCTGGTGGAGGGGACCAGTGCCTGTGTTCTTGTGGATGAGGCTGGATCTTGTCTCTCTGGTGGGCAGGTCCACGTCTGGTGGTGTGTTTTGGGGTGTCTGTGGCCTTATTATGAATTTAGGCAGCCTCTCTGCCAATGGGTAGGGTTGTGTTCCTGTCTTGCTAGTTGTTTGGCATAGGGTGTCCAGCACTGTAGCTTGCTGGTGTTGAGATGGAGATCTCTGGGAGATTTTCGCCATTTGAAATTATGTGGAGCTGGGAGGTCTCTTGTGGACTAGTGTCCTGAAGTTGGCTCTCCCACCTCAGAGGCACAGCACTGACTCCTGGCTGCAGCACCAAGAGCCTTTCATCCACACGGCTCCTCAATTGGGGATGATTTGTTTTCTATTCATGTATTCCACAGATGCAGGGTACATCAAGTTGATTGTGGAGCTTTAATCCCCTGCTTCTGATGCTGCTGGGAGAGATTTCCCTTTCTGTCCTTTGTTCTCACAGCTCCCAGGGGCTCAGCTTTGGATTTGGCCCCGCCTCTGCGTGTAGGTCTCCGGATGGCGTCTGTTCTTTGCTCAGACAGGACGGGGTTAAAGGAGCCACTGATTCAGGGACTCTGGCTCACTCAGGCCGGGGGGAGGGAGGGGCGCGGAGTGCGGGGCGAGCCTGCAGCGGCAGAGGCCAGTGGGACGTTGCACCAGCCTGAGGTGCGCCGTGCGTTCTCCAGATGAAGTTGTCCCTGGATCCCGGGGACCTGGCAGTGGCGGGCTGCACAGGCTCCCCGGAAGAGGGGTGTGGAGAGTGACCTGTGCTCGCACACAGGCCCCTTGGTGGCGGCAGCAGCAGCCTTAGTGTCTCCCGCCTGTCTCTGGGGTCCGCGCTTTTAGCCGCGGCTCGCGCCCGTCTCTGGAGTTCCTTTAAACAGCGCTCTTAATCCCCTCTCCTCACGCACCAGGAAACAAAGAGGGGAGAAAACGTCTCTTGCCTCCTTGGCAGCTCTAGACCTTTTCCCGGACTCCCTTACGGCTAGCCGTGGTGCACTAATCCCTTCAGGCCGTGTTCACACAGCCAACCCCAGTACTCTCCCTGCACTCCGACCAAAGCCCGAGCCTCAGCTTGCAGCCCCGTCCACCCCGGCAGGTGAGCAGACAAGCCTCTTGGGCTGGTGAGTGCCGGTCGTCACCGATCCTCTGTGTGGGAATCTCCCCGCTTTGGCCTCCGCACCCCTGTTGCTGTGCTCTCCTCCACGGCTCTCCGAAGCTCTCCCCTCTGCCACCCGCAGTCTCTGCCCGCAAAGGGGCTTCCTAGTGTGTGGAAACCTTTCCTCCTTCACAGCTCCCTCCCACTGGTGCAGGTCCCGTCCCTATTCTTTTGTCTCTGTTTTTTTCTTTTGCCCTTCCCAGGTACCTGGGGAGTTTCTTGCCTTTTGAGAGGTCTGAGGTCTTCTGCCAGCATTCAGTAGGTGTTCTGTAGGAGTTGTTCCACGTGTAGATGTATTTCTGGTTTATCTGTGGGGAGGAAGGTGTTCTCTGCGTCTTAGCCTTCCGCCATCTTCCCCTCCGCCTGGACTTTAAAGGCTTTTGTTAGAGGAAGTGAATGTTAACAACTCTTTATAAATTAAAGTTGCCCTCTCCTAGGAACTTCAACACTTCTCTGGAGGGATCGAATCAGCGCATGTCCCCGTCACCGGCTGCCCCGGGGCCACCTGAGCCACTATTTCTTTAAAGACGCTTTCTTGTCTCTATTTTTTCTTCTAAGTCTCTGTAATTCACAGAAGATTGCTTTTGAGTTTATCCTATAGATCACATAGTTATTCTTCACTCTTTTTCTCTTTGTTCTCCTCTGAGTGGATATTTTCAACTTACTGTCTTCTAACTCACAGAAAATTTCTTCCGCTTGACCTGTTTTAATATTGACGGTACTTTTTAGCATTTCTTTTTGTCCTTACAATATATTTAACATATAATATTTGAATTTAAGGTGCACAACATGGTGATATGATACATTTACGTATTATACTATGATTGCCATTGTAGCAGTAGTTATCATTACTATTTCTTATTGTGTTTAGAAAAATTAAGTTCTAGTCTCTTAGCAAGTTTGTCGATTATAATAAAATACCACTGTCTATATTCTCTATACTGTGCATCAGATCTTTAGGAATTATTTACTTTTAGTTAAAATTTTGTACCTTTAAATAACATCTCTCCTGTTCCCCACACCCCAGCCCCTGGCAACCAACGTTCTCCTGGTTGTTTTTGTGAGTTTGGCTTTTTTTTTTTTATTTTACAAATAGATGATATCACATAGTATTTTTCATTCTCTTTTCGACTTATCTCACCATAACTTACCCAAGGTACTCAATGTTGAAAATGGTAGAATTTTCTTCTTTCTAATGACTGATAATATTCATTGTGTGTATGTAAATATCGATAAATACATAAATATAAATATCACATCTGTCTTATCCATTCATCAGTTGATAGGAATTTAGGTTTATTCCATATCTTGGCTATTGTGGATAATGCTGCAGTAAATATGGGGGTGCATATATCTTTTCAAGTTAGTGCTTTTATTTTCTTCGGATAAATACCCAGAAGTGGAATTGGTGGATCATATAGTGTATATATATAAATATATATATATATATATATATATATTTTTTTTTTTTTTTTCTTAACGGTACATGGGCCTTTCATTGCTGCGGCCCCTCCCGTTGCAGAGCACAGGCTCTGGACACACAGGCTCAGCGGCCATGGCCCACGGGCCCAGCTGCTCCACTGCACGTGGGATCCTCCCAGCCCAGGGCACGAGCCCACGCCCCCCGCACTGGCAGGCGGACTCCCAACCACTGCGTCACCAGGCAAGCCCCGTATTTTTAAAGTTTTGAGAAACCTTCATATTGTTTTACATAGTTGCTGCAAAACATATATCCCCACTAACAGTTCACAAGTGTTCCATTTTGTCCACATCCTCACCAACGCTCATTATCTCTTGTTATTTAATAATAACCATCCTAACCGGTGCAAGATAATATCGTGTTGTGGTTTTGATTTGCATTGTTCTTATGATTAGTCAGGATGAAATTTTTATATACCTTTGGTCATCTACATGTCTTTTTGAAAAAAAAATTATTTCCTGCCCATTCATACATTGGATTGTTTGGTTTCATGTGTATTTTGTGAGGCTTTTTTTAAGGTATTTTAATTATGTGCCTTTTATCCAATATATGGTCCACATTTTTTCACATTTAGTTGGTTGACTTCATTTTGCTGATTTTTAAATTTGTTGTACAGAAGCTTTAAGGTTTGATTTATTCTCCTTTGTTGACTTCTGCCTTAGTTTTTTGTTCTCTTGGTGTCATATTCAAAAAGTCATCAAAACAAATGTAGAGGAGTTTCTTATGTTTCTTTTAGGACTTTTATGGTATCAGGTCTTAGGTTCAAGTCTTTCACCCATTTTGAGTTCATTCTTTTTTTTTTTTTTTTTTTTTTTTTTTTTGCGGTACGCGGGCCTCTGCCGTTGTGGAGCACAGGCTCCAGACGCGCAGGCTCAGCGGCCATGGCTCACGGGCCCTGCCGCTCCGTGGCATGTGGGATCTTCCCAGACCGGGGCACAAACGCGTGTCCCCTGCATCAGCAGGCGGACACTCAACCACTGCGCCACCAGGGAATCCCGAGTTCATTCTTTTGAGTGGTTTAAGATAGGGGTCCAGATTTACTTTTTGCTTGTGTTTATCCAGGTTTTCCAGCACCATTTATTGAAGACACTATTATTTCCCCATGGTTGTTCTTGGCTACCTTGTCATAAGTTAGTTAACCTTCTATGTGGGGGGTTAATTCTGGGCTCTTTATCCTGTCCCTCTGGTCTGGGTGTCTATTTTGATGCTAGCACCATACTGTTTTAAATAGTATAGATTGTAGTAGAGTTTGAAATTAGGAAGTGTGATGATTCTGGTTTTCTTCTTCTTTCTCAGAATTGTTTTGGCTATTCAGTTCTTTTCTGGTTTGATAGAAAGGTTAAAATTGATTTTTCTATTTCTGTAGAGAATGTCATTGGATTTTTGAGAGAGGTTTCTTTGAATCTACAGATGGTGTTGAATTAAGGACTTCTAAATCTTAGAAATTCCTCCAACCTATGAGCATAGGATATCTTCCCATTTGTTAGTGTCTTCAGTTTATTTTACCAATGCCTTGTCGTGTTCAATGTAGAGACATTTCACCAACTTTGTTAAATTTATTCCTAAGTAATTTATTTTTTTTGATGGTATTGTAAATTAGAAAGTCTTTATTTTTTCAGAGAGATGTTTCACTGTGTATAGAAATACAACTGATTATGTGTGTTGATTTTATACAGTTCAATTTTACATACTTTGTTGATTAGTTACAACTTTTTGGTTGCTTCATTAGGATTTTTTATATAGAAAATTATGTCTTCAAATAATGACAATTTTAGTTCTTACTTTCTTAATTGGATGCCTTTCTTTGTCTCGCCTAATTGCTTCAGCTAATACCAATACTTGCAGTACTATATGTACTGTCCATAGTAGTCTCTTATGATCCTGTGTATTTCTGTAGTATCAGTGGTAATGTCTCCTCTTTCATTTCTAATTTTATTTGTCTTCTCTCTTTTTTCCTAGTCTAGCTAAAAGTCTGTGAATTATATATTTTTGAAAATCCAGCTTTTCGCTTGTTGATCCTTTCTGTTGACTTTCTTGTATCTATTTTATTTATTTCCACTCTAGTCTTTTTTTTTTTTAAGATGTTGGGGGTAGGAGTTTATTAATTTTATTTTTGCTGTGTTGGGTCTTCGTTTCTGTGCGAGAGCTTTCTCTAGTTGCGACAAGCGGGGGCCATTCTTCATCGTGGTGTGCGGGCCTCTCACTATCACGGCCTCTCTTGTTGCGGAGCACACGCTCCAGATGTGCAGGCTCAGTAGTTGTGGCTCACGGGCCTAGTTGCTCCGCGGCATGTGGGATCCTCCCAGACCAGGGCTCAAACCCGTGTCCCCTGCATTAGCAGGCAGATTCTCAACCACTGCGCCACCAGGGAAGCCCCTCCACTTCAGTCTTTATTATATTCTTCCCTCTGCTAACTTTAGGAAAAATTTCTTATTTTTCTAGTTCCTTGATATGTAGAGTTAGATTACTTAGGCACTTTCTAATTTCTTGCCATTTGCACTTATCACTATACACTTTCCTTTCTGGAATGCTTTTGCAGCATCTCATAGGATTTGGTAAGTTGTGTCTCCATTATCATTTGCTTTAAAGTTTTTAAAAATTTTTCCTTTTGATTTCTTTTTTGACTCAGACTTTTTTGGAAGTGCACTGTGTAGTTTTCCCTTCTTTGTAGATTTTCCAGATATCCTCTTGTTGCTTTCTAGTTTTATATCATTGTGTTCAGATAGCTGGTACGATTCTGATCTTCTTAAATTTGCTAAGACATCGTTTTTCATATAATCTATCCTGGAGTATGTTCCATATGTACTTGAGAACAAGTTGCTGGATGGAATGTTCTGTATATGCCTGTTCAGTCCATTTGGTATAATGTATAGACCAGTGTATATACACTGCTCTGTATACATAAATCCTTGCTCATCCACTATATGGATGATCTATCCACTGCTGAGATTGGAGTATTGAAGTTCCCTACTATTATTGTATTGTCTGTTTCTCCCTTCAGATCTGTTAGCATTTGCTTAATATATTTAGGTGCTCTGATGCTGGGTGTGTATCTATTTACAATTGTTACATCTTCTTGATATGTTGACCTTTGTATCATTATATTGAATATAATGACTTTGTGTCTTGATATTGTTCTTGTTAAAGTCTGTTTTGTCTGATATAAGTATGGCTTCCCCCACATTATTTGGCTTCTACTTGCATGGAATATAATATTCCATCTCTTTATTTTGAGTATATGTGTGTCTTAAAGCGGAAATGAGTGTCTTATATGCAGAATTTAATTGTACCTTATATATTTTTTATACATCCAGCCACTCTGTGGCTTTAATTTGTGAATTAAGTCCACTTATATTTAGAGTGAATTTTGATACGTGAGGACTTATTACTGCCATATTATTAATTGCTTTCTGAATGTTTTATATCAGTGTTCCCCATCCCTTTTGGCACCAGGGACCAGTTTCATGGAAGATAATTTTTCCACAGAGTGGGAGGTGGGGATGGTTTCGGGATAATTCAAGTGCATTACATTTATAGTCCACTTCATTTCTATTATTATTACTTTGTAATATATAATGTAATAATTATACAACTCACCATAATGCAGCATCAGTGGGAGCCCTGAGCTTGCTTTTACTTGCCACTCACTGATAAGGTTTTTGTTTTTTGGGTTTTTTTGCGGTACGCGGGCCTCTCACTGTTGTGGCCTCTCCCATTGCGGAGCACAGGCTCCGGACGCACAGGCTCAGCGGCCATGGCTCACGGGCCCAGCTGCGTCACAGCATGTGGGATCTTCCTGGACTGGGGCACGAACCCATATCCGTTGCATAAGCAGGTGGACTCTCAACCACTGCGCCACCAGGGAAGCCCGTGATAGGGTTTTGATATGAGTCTGCAAGCAATAGATTTGTTATGATCTCTGTGCAGTCAAACCTCTCTGCTAATGATAATCTGTATTTGCAGCCGCTCCCCAGCGCTAGCATCACCGCTTCACCTCCACCTCGGATCATCAGGCATTAGATTCTCATAAGAAGCATGCAGCCTAGATCCCTCACATGCCCAGTTCACAGTAGGGTTCGCGCTCCTATGGAATCTAATGCTGCTGATAATCTGAAAGGAGGCAGAGCTCAGGTGGTAATGCAGGTGATGGGGGAGCTGCTGTAAATACAGATGAAACTTCTCTTGCTTGCCCACCACTCATCTCCTGCTGTGCGGCCCAGTTCCTAACAGGCCACGGACCAGTACCAGTCCATGGTCTGGGGGTTGGGGACCCCTGTTTTATATTTCCACTGTTTCTTTTTCCCCTCTGGTTCTGTCTGCCTTTATAATGGGTGGTTTACCATGTTGGTATGCTCTGTTTCCTTTTTTAGTGTTTGTGATTCTACTAAAAATATTTGCTTTGGGGTTACCATGAGGTATACATAAAATAACTCATAGTTAAAACAGTCCATCTTATGTTGATAGAAACTTATCTTTGTAGGCCTGTAAATGTTCCATTTTTAATTCTCCTTTTATATTTTTAATGTCACGATACACTTCACTTTATTCTGCATATTTTTTAAAAAGCTATTGTAGCTATAGACTTTTCTATTGCATTTTTCATTTCATCCCCACCATGTTTTTGGTTCCTTTTATTTTTTTACAGTTTTTGTCTATTTTTGTTTTCTTTATGTTTTTTGTGATTTCACTGAATTGTCTTTCAGTCTTTCCTTGTAGCTCACTGAGGTTTCTTATAACAGTGTTTTTGAATTATTTATTAGGTAGATTGCAGATTTCAAAGTCTTTGGGATTAATAACTGGAATACTTTGTAATCCTTTAGTTGTGTTAGGTTACTTTGATTTAGAAAAAAAAATGTTCCTGGCGTTTTGTGCTTCTGTCTTCACTTTTGAAGTAGCAGCCACCTACTCCAGTGTTTGCTAATTGTCTTCAGGAGAAAAACACCTTCTGTTGGCCCTCTAGACTTAGAGTTTCAGAGGCTTTCTCAGACCTTCTATGGATAAAAGTGTTTCATACTTTTTATTTCATCTTTTGGCAGAATTCTTGAGCTTATATGCTCTATTTTTATCTAGCAACACAATAGGCTGGGGGCTGACAGAGCCCCTTTTCTTCTGAGGGTGGTGCTAATGCAGAAATTTATGGTCTGTCTCTGGCCTGCAGATGTGAGCCAGCTTCCTTTGTGTGTTCTCAAGCTGTCAGCCAAAGCCTTCCCTCACTGCCTTGGTTGTGAGCACCCATGGTAAACTAGCCACAGTGTGGATATTTGTATAATGTGTTCAGAGCACTGAGGGTGCCCACTGGCCAGTTGGGAGGATCCACGGGTGAGGCATCCCTATTCGCTCATGGATGGGCTTCTTGATAGAGTCTGTGATATAGCAGGTAGAATCTGCACCACATCAATTTCTTCTAAGAATCGTATCTGCTACCTCTTCCCACCCCAGTCATTCATCTTATAATTCAGCACTCTGAATGGGGCAAGAAATCAATGGGCTTTTTGGGCAACATCCCACATAGTTGGAGAAGCTACATGTTAATTCACATGCTCTCACTTGCCCCTGCAGGGGAAATCATGGGCCAGGAAGAGCCCTCTTGGCCTTTAGTTGTTCAATCTTGGGGGAGGCTTGATGTTCGTGAAACCATTCCTTTTACTTTGTTCAATTCATGCAAACTCATACATATATATATATATATATATATTTTTTTTTTTGCCCCAACATTATGCCAGTACTTCTCTACAAGAAACCTGAATATCCACAAAAGCTCTTTCGTTCTTAAGTGATGGATTAAAACAGGATTTTCCAGGTACCCCCAGGCTGTAGCCAAGAGGGTATGGAGCCAGTTAACAGATGACTGCAATGTCCAGAGCTGGGATTGAGGTCTCTATGCCTAATACCCTGTGCACAGGTGGGTGAGACTCCTTCTGTTCCCCTTGACATATTTTGCTGGATCCCACAGCTCCCACAAAGACACTTCGGTCTGTGAATGAAGCCAAGTTGTTATTAAAGGGAGGTATGATGAAACACATCTTATTCAATAATAATGCTGATGTAACTCCTCACAGAAGTATATTCAAGTCAAAGTGAGTAATTCAACCTGAGCTGCTTTTACTTTGCTTTTATCTTTCTTCACTCGTCTTGAAACCTCAACCATGAGGCCACCTGGAGTCTCCCATTCTTCATTTATTAAGGGAAGAAGTCCTAGAGAGAGAGAGAGAGACAATTCCATGTGATAGATTCTCACATGGAAAAATGATTAGGTCCTTTGTCCCTCCTAATAGAACCCCACTCTCTATAAAACCACCCACACTTCCTTGACCCAGGTCAGAGTTTCTTCCCATGCTGTAAAAAGACAAGAAGAAATCAGGGAGCTGTTACCCTTTTTCTTCACCTCCAGGAGTTCTCTTTGCTTTACATCATTATTACTTAGAAAACATTTAAAAATTCCCATGTCCAGAACTTAAAAGGATTCAGTAGATTAGTATTTCTGGGCATCGTTACTTTTAAAAGATCATTAGCTTATTCAAAATGCTATCAAATTGAGAATAAGTACACCTGCCCTACTTAGTTAAAAAAAAAAAAACAAACACGTGTGAGTCACATGAAAATACTGTTAAAATGCACTTTCTGACCAGGAGGCCTGAGTTATGCCTAAAAGACTGAAATCTGAACACAATTTAGGGACAGAGACTACATTGAGACTATTAAGGTCCTGTTTTACACTCAAGTAAATAACTTGGTGACAAGAAAAAAGCCTTATTAGAGATGATTGGAAGTGAGGATATTTGTACAATATAACACATTGGGATGATCTCATTATCATGAAGAAACTAACCAAATATCATTTCAAGTAATTTTTAATAAAACATGTAAAATGAAGACAATATCCTCCATTTTGGTTATCAGTACAACTTTCTCTCAGAGACAAAAATTCTAGTTTCAGTAAAGGCTCAGCTTAAAAAAAGTACAGACCAGGCTTCCCTGATGGAACAGTGGTTGGGAGTCCGCCTGCTCATGCAGGGGACACAGGTTCGTGCCCCGGTCCAGGAAGATCCCACATGCCGCGGAGCAGCTGGGCCCGTGAGCCATGGCCACTGAGCCTGCACGTCCGGAGCCTGGGCTCCGCAATGGGAGAGGCCACAACAGTGAGAGGCCCGCGTACTGCAAAAAAAAAAAAAAAAAACTGAATCAAGAAGAAACAGACAATTTGAACAGACCTATCAATAGAAGTGAAATAGAATCTGTAAACTAAAAAATTCCCTACCAACAAAAGTCCAGGACCAGATGGCTTCACAGGCAAATTCTACCAAACATACAAAAAAGAACTTATACCAATTGTTGTCAGCCTCTTCCAAAAGGTTGAACAGGAAGGAATACTCCCAAAGACATTCTATGAAGCCACCATCACCCTGATCCCAAAACCAGACAAAGATGCTACCAAAAAAAAATTATTGGCCAATATCTCTGATGAATATAGATGCAAAAACTATCAAAAAAATATTAGCAAACTGAATCAAATAACACATAAAAAGTCACATACCATGACCACATTGGATTTATCTAAGGGTTAAAAGGACGATTCAACATACACAAATCAATGTGATACACCATATCAACAACAACAAAAAAAGACAAGATCCACATGATCATCTAAAGAGATGCAGAAAAAGCATTTCCTAAAATTCAACATCCATTCATGATAAAAACTCTTGCAAAAGTGGGCATAAAAGGGAACATATCCGAACATAATAAAAGCTATTTAGGACAAACCCACAGCCAATATACTACTCAATAGTAAAAAGCAGAAAGCCTTACCACTAAAGTCTGGAACATGACAAGGATGCCCAGTCTCACCACTTCTGTTCAACATAGTCCCGGTGACAGCAATAAGACAAGAAAAAGAAAAGGTATCCAGATTGGAAGAGAAGAGGTAAAATTTTCATTATATGCAGATGACATAGTACTATATACAGAAAACTCTAAAGACTCCATAAAAAAACTACTAGAACTGATAAACAGATTCAGGAAGGTAGTAGGATACAAGATTAACATACAGAAATTGGTTTCATTTGTTTATATTTACAATGAAATATCAAAAAAGGAATGTAAACAAACAATTCCTTTTAAAATCACATCAAAAAATAAAATACTTAGGAGTAAACCTCACCAAGTAGGTGAAAGACTTATATGCTGAGAACTACAAAATATTAATAAAAGAAATTGAAGATGATTCAAAGAAAGGGATATTCCATGCTCTTGGATTGGAAGAATTAATATTGTTAAAATGGTCATAATACCCAAAGCAACCTGCAGGTATAATGTGATCCCCATCAAATTATCCGTGACATTTTTTACAGAACAAGAACAAATAATCCTAAAATTTATACAGAACCATAAAAGACCGAGAGTTGACAAAGCAACCTGAGGAAAAAGAACAAAGCAGGAACCATAAACCCTTCCAGACTTCAGATACTACTACAAAGCTATAGGAATGAAAGCAATGTGATATAGGAGCTGAGTCAAGATGGCAGGGTAGGAGGACACAGAGTTCATGTCTCACAACAATTAGGGCACCTACCAAGCACTGGTGGGGAATCACAGACACCTAATGGGATGGGAGGAACCCCAGAGTGACCAGGTAGGACATGTGGGGGAGGGAGGGGAAAGGAGAAGTGGAGGCAGGATGGGACCAGCACTCATGAAGGGAAGCTGGGGGAGGGGAGGGGTACCCATACCTGGAGGGGCCCACCCTCAGTGAGGGGAGCAAGGGGGACAGGGAGAGACCCTCAGGAGATCAGAGGAATGAAAGGGAAAGCAGCTAGCATGTTCCCCACCCACTTGGGCCCTGGGGAGCTTGCTGAGGTCCTGGGCCTTATCCTCTGCCTTCCTAGGTCCCCTCTGGTCACGTGGGTTCTGAGGGCATGGGGGGGGGGACACCAGTGCCCCTGAGGGGTAGCTGGGGGAGGGGAGGGGTGGAGATTTCCCAGGAGACCCCAAGGGGGGCAACAGCCAATGAAAAGAAGTGACAGAATCCTGCAACTCTGTGAGGGTGAGTACCTCCTGGTTCCTACACTCTTTCCCTCCTGGGTAACCCTGATTGGTCTCCCCATCCCCTTCTGTGTGAGGAAATTGTTCCCATTCCCTTCTGACCAATGGGGTCATTTAGTGGAGCTTTCAGATGCCATTTTCCTCCATTTCTTTCATTCTGCATTCTTCCTTGCCTCTCTGGGAAGAATAGAGTATGTTGGCAGGGGAAATGAAAGTCATTTTAGCCATACCATGCCATAAGCTGAATTCTTGAAGTTAGAACCAGTTTTCAATTGCGAGGCATCCTCCAAAATTGGCCATCAAAACTCATTTCACCATCACAGGGCCTGCAAGACACTAAGCGGTGTACAGTTCCAAGAAGAGTGTATAAACACCTTGTCTCCATTAGTTAAACAACAGACACTGATTACAACCTTCCTCTTTTTCGAGCTGATGTTTAAAATGTATCAACAGGATATGGCTGTTTGGTTTTTGGTGACCACCCCAGAGGTTGAGTAACTCATTACATTTAAGTTGACTCCTCGTCTGTCTCTTACTGTGAAATTTAATATAGGAGATGTTGTTTGGTTAATTTTAATTTTTACGGGACAATGAGGAAATTGTAACATTTTTGTCTTTCTCTTTTTGGTGCTCTCCTACAGCCTCCACAACGGCCAATGCTCCTCCAGGCATCCAAGAGGAAATCTGTCCTGGAAATGGATCACCCAATTAGCTCACCGATTGGGAACGATGACCTGAAATCCACCTGGCCCTCAGGGTGTCCCATCAAGAGAAGTTTGGTCCAGGACTCCATAAGCAGCATCCAGGCACCAGGCATGAGATCTGCCCAGATCTCCACCCTGGCTTGTCTGAACCCACCAAAGAAACCCAGACTGAGTCCCATCCAATTTCCCAAGAAGAGCACCCTGAGACCAGATCCGGGGGTTTTCCAGAATCTGCAGCCTCCACCCAGTACCACCAGACCTGGGCCAACCGTGGCACCCCAAGTGACCAGGAAGACACCTGCCTAGGTGCAAAGCATTAACCTCCAGCCTCCACACAACACATCTTACCTGAATACTCTCCAGGCCTACACCAGAGTCCAGCCTCCACCCATCAAACATGTTCCACGCCAGTCTCTCAGGATGCTCTTCAGGAGAGTAGGCAAAGCCTGGTGGAGCTGCACATACATGACATCTCCCTCTTTGTCTCCTGCTGAGAAGCTAACCCCTCCTGCTCAGAGCCCACCCATGGGCAAGAAGTCTGAGGAGCACTGTGCCCCAGGCCCCTGGAGTGTCCTCTATGATGACCTTCAGAATTCTTCTTCCTCTGAAGAGAATGAGTGAGAGGGAGACACCAATGACCACTAAAACATGTCCTTCAGCCCCAGGTACCCTGAAGGTGACTGTGGAACAGAGGAGGGGAAGTCCCAAGGAGTGGCCTGTCCCTGGTGAATCAGTGATTCTTCACCTCTGGGGGGTGGGTGGGTGAAACAATGGTGGAAACCCAGGTTTTGCTTAGGGACACACATGTGGAAAGCACTGCATTTTCTCCTGATGGAATTAGAGTCAACATGGAAATGGTGCTTATCAAACTGGAATGTCAGTTCTTTTGCAAACTCAATCCTTTGTAGACAACTTTGAGACAATTCCACGAGAAAGTTTTAACTTTGGTGTAAATAGAAAGCTGTGGTGAGAATCTGGAATTGGTGGCAAATGTCTGAAAGTACTGCAGCTGACTAAAGGGCCTAACTAACTCTGCTTTACAGAATGACAGCAGGGCCCTGAGTTAAGATGAGATTTGTGGATTCTGTGGACTTCTTTCCATGTAAATCATACAGGGGACTGCTCCTGTGGCTTTATTATTATTATTTTCTTAGTAAACATTATTCTAAAGCTTTGTTTAAAATTTTTCTTTCAATACCAATAAAATTCTAGGCAAAACAAGTCATGACATACATGGTTTTTATTTTTCAGCCTTGAAGATCCCCTTGACATTTTTCATCCTCAAAGCTTATGGAACTGGGAGGACAGAGGAGCTTGGAAGGACTGAGGCTATTCAGAAATATAGACTCTCAGGCACCCCTGCCCTCAAGATCACTCACTGGTCAGTATATGCACATACACGGTGTGCCCTTGTCAGTGTCAGGCATGGAGAATGTGATAAGCGCTGTAAGCTGACCTGTTCTCACTGAGGCCCACATGCCACGCTGAGGGTGAATTTTAATAGCTACATATGCCTCAATCTTACTTCAAAGGATCCCATGTTTTGGTTGTCTGTTTTGAGGCCCGGGTATTGGGATTTCAGCTGCTCTCCAGATGAGTGGATTAGGCGGCAATGTTTGAGAACCACTGGAGGTGGTGTGCCAGGATATCCCCTAAGTCCCATGTCATCTCCTTTTTCTAACATAGGACACAGTTTGACTAGGACCAAGGAAAACTATGTAGCTTTATAGAGGGAACTTCCTGGGAGGAGCCAATGGCTGCTCCCTCCATCCTAGCGAACACCTGTTTGGGGAGTACGTCTTCCTTCTGCAGAACTCTGTACCTCCAGGACAGAAAAGCCACTGTGGTTGGAGGAAACCAAAAGGTCTTTTAAATATGTAGGAAATAGGCTCCCCTTTGGGCTACACCCAGAGCCTGCTACAACTGTGGATATGAACCTGTTGCCAGTGACCTACGTCACAGTTTATGCCTTTTCCTCCCTTGTCTTCTGACCAAATCTGGCCTTTCACTGAATGATGGACTCTGACAAAACCCAAATAGCGGAGAGAGGCAGGAAGACGGTGGAAGAGTAAAACGTGGAGATCTCCTTCCTCCCCACAGATACACCAGAAATATATCTACATGTGGAAAAACTGCAGAAAACCTACTGAATGCTGGCAGAAGACCTCAGACCTCCCAAAAGGCAAGAAACTCCCCACATCCCTGGGTAATGCAAAAGAAAAAATAAACAGAGACATAAGAATAGGGACGGGATCTGCACCAGTGGGAGGGAGCTGTGAAGGAGGAAACGTTTCCACAGACTAGGAAGCCCCTTCACGGGCGGAAACTGCGGGTGGCAGAGGGGGGAAGCTTCGGCGCCGCGGAGGAGAGCACAGCAACGGGTGCAGAGGGCAAAGCGGAGAGATCCCGCACAGAGGATCGGTGCCGACCGGCACTCACCGGGCTGAGAGGCTTGTCTGCTTACCCACTGGGGCGGGCGGGGCTGGGAGCTGAGGCTCAGGCTTCGGTCGGAGCACAGGGAGAGGACTGGGGTTGGTGGCGTGAACACAGCCTACACAGGGTTAGTGCACCACGGCTAGCCGGCAGGGAGTACGGGGAAAAGTCTGGACCTGCCGAAGAGGCAAGAGACTTTTTCTTCCCTCTTTGTTTCCTGGTGCATGAGGAGAGGGGATTAAGAGCACTGATTAAAGGAGTTCCAGAGATAGGCGTGACCCGCGACTAGCAGTGCGGACCCCAGAGACGAGCATGAGACGCTAAGGCTGCTGCTGCCGCCACCAAGAAGCCTGTGTGCTAGCACAAGTCACTATCCACACCTCCTTTCCAGGGAGGCTTTGCAGCCCGCCATTGCCAGGGTCCCGGGATCCAGGGACAACTTCACCTGGAGAACGCACGGCACACCTCAGGCTGGTGCAACGTCCCGCTGACCACTGCCGCCGCAGGCTCGTCCCACATCCACACCCCTCCCTCCCCCCGGCCTGAGTGAGCCAGAGCCCCCGAGCAGCTGCTCCTTTAACCCCATCCTGTCTGAGCAAAGAACAGATGCCCTCCAGCGACCTACACAAAGAGGCAGGGCCAAATCCAAAGCTGAGCCCCAGGAGCTGTGCGAACAAAGAAGAGAAAGGGAAATCTCTCCCAGCAGCCTCAGAAGCAGTGGATTAAAGCTCCACAATCAACTTGATGTACCCTGCATCTGTGGAATACATGAATAGGCAACGAATCATCCCAAATTGAGGAGGTGGACTTTGAGAGCAAGATCTATGATTTTTTTCCCCTTTTCCTCTTTTTGTGAGTGTGTATGTGTATGCTTTTGTGTGAGATTTTGTCTGTATAGCTTTGCTTTCCCCATTTCTCCTAGGGTTCTATCCGTCCTGTTTTTTTTTCTTGAAAAAATTTTTTTTTCTTAATAATTATTTTTTATTTTCATAACTTTATTTTACCTTCCTTCCTCCCTTCCTTCCTTCCTTCCTTTCTCTTTCTTTCTACTTTTTCTCCCTTTTATTATGAGCTGTGTGGATGAAACGCACTGGGTGCTGCAGCCAGGAGTCAGTGCTGTGCCTCTGAGGTGGGAGAGCCAACTTCAGGACACTGCTCCACAAGAGACCTCCCAGCTCCACATAATTTCAAATGGCGAAAATCTCCCAGAGATCTTCATCTCAACACTACTGCCCAGCTTCAGTCAACGACCAGCAAGCTACAGTGCTGGACACCCTATGCCAAACAACTAGCAAGACAGGAACACAACCCCACCCATTAGCAGAGAGGCTGCCTAAAATCATAATAAGTCCACAGAAACACACCACCAGACATGGACCTGCCCACCAGAAAGACAAGATCCAGCCTCATCCACCAGAACACAGGCACTAGTCCCCTCCACCAGGAAGCCTACACAACCCACTGAACCAATTTAGCCACTGGGGACAGACACCAAAAACAACGGGAACTACGAACCTGCAGCCTGCAAAAAGGAGACCCCAAACACAGTAAGATAAGCAAAATGAGAAGACAGAAAAACACAGAGCAGATGAAGGAGCAAGATAAAAACCCACCAGACCTAACAAATGAAGAGGAAATAGGCAGTCTCCCTGAAAAAGAATTCAGAATAATGATAGAGATGATCCAAAATCTTGGAAATGGAGTAGAGAAAATGCAAGAAACATTTAACAAGGACCTAGAAGAACTAAAGATGAAACAAGCAACGATGAACAACACAATAAATGAAACTAAAAATACTCTAGATGGGATCAATAGCAGAATAACTGAGGCAGAAGAACGGGTAAGTGACCTGGAAAATAAAATAGTGGAAATAACTACTGCAGAGCAGGATAAAGAAAAAAGAATGAAAAGAACTGAGGACAGCCTCAGAGACCTCTGGGACAACATTAAACGCACCAACATTCGAATCATAGGGGTTCCAGAAGAAGAAGAGAAAAAGAAAGGGACTGAGAAAATATTTGAAGAGATTATAGTTGTAAACCTCCCTAATTATGGGAAAGGAAATAGTTAATCAAGTCCAGGAAGCACAGAGAGTTCCATACAGGATAAATCCAAGGAGAAATATGCCAAGACACATATTAATCAAACTCTCAAAAATTAAATACAAAGAAAACATATTAAAAGCAGCAAGGGGAAAACAACAAATAGCACACAACGGAATCCCCATAAACTTAACAGCTGATCTTTCAGCAGAAACTCTGCACGCCAGAAGGGACTGGCAGGACATATTTAAAGTGATGAAGGAGAAAAATCTACAACCAAGATTACCCAGCAAGGATCTCATTCCGATTTGATGGAGAAATTAAAACTTTTACAGACAAGCAAAAGGTGAGAGTTCACCACCACCAAACCAGCTTTACAACAAATGCTAAAGGAACTTCTCTAGGCAAGAAACACAAGAGAAGGAAAAGACCTACAATAACGAACCCAAAACAATTTAGAAAATGGGAACAGGAACATACATATCGATAATTACCTTAAATGTAAATGGACTAAATGCTCCCACCAAAAGACACAGATTGGCTGAATGGATACAAAAACAAGACCCATATATATGCTGTCTACAAGAGACCCACTTCAGACCTAGAGACACATACAGACTGAAACTAAGGGGATGGAAAAAGATATTCCATGCAAGTCGAAACCAAATGAAAGCTGGAGTAGCAATTCTCATATTAGACAAAACAGACTTTAAAATAAAGACTATTACAAGAGACAAAGAAGGACACTACATAATGATCAAGGGATCGATCCAGGAAGAAGATATAACAATTATAAGTATTTATTCACCCAACATAGGAGCCCCTCAATACATAAGGCAAATACTAACAGCCATAAAAGGGGAAATCGAGAGTAACACATTCATAGTAGGGGACTTTAACACCCCACTTTCACCAATGGAGAGATCATCCAAAATGAAAATAAATAAGGAAACACAAGCTTTAAGTGGTACATTAAACAAGATGGATTTAATTGATATTTATAGGACATTCCATCCAAAACCAACAGAATACACATTTTTCTCAAGTGCTCATGGAACATTCTCCAGGATGGATCATAATCTTGGGTCACAAGTCAAGAATTGATAAATTTAATAAAGTTGAAATTGTTTCAAGTATTTTTTCTGACCACAACGCTATGACACTAGATATCCATTACAGGAAAAGATCTGTAAAAAATACAAACACATGGAGGCTAAACAATACACTACTTAATAACGAAGTGATCACTGAAGAAATCAAAGAGGAAATCAAAAAAATACCTAAAAACAAATGACAATGGAGACACGACGACCCAAAACCTATGGGATGCAGCAAAAGCAGTTCTAAGAGGGAAGTTTATAGCAATACAATCCTACCTTAAGAAACAGGAATCATCTCGAATAAACAACCTAACCTTGCACCTAAAGCAATTAGAGAAAGAAGAACAAAAGAACCCCAAAGTTAGCAGAAGGAAACATAAAGATCAGATCAGAAATAAATGAAAAAGAAATGAAGGAAACGATAGCAAAGATCAATAAAACTAAAAGCTGGGTCTTTGAGAAGATAAACAAAATTGATAAACCATTAGCCAAACTCATCAAGAAAAAAAGTGAGAAGACTCAGATCAATAGAATTAGAAATTAAAAAGGAGAAGTAACAACTGACACTGCAGAAATACAAAAGATCATGAGAGATTACTACAAGCAACTCTATGCCAATAAAATGGACAACCGGGAAGAAATGGACAAATTCTTAGAAATGCACAACCTGCCAAGACTGATCCAGGAAGAAATAGAAAATCTGAACAGACCAATCACAAGCACTGAAATTGAAACTGTGATTAAAAATCTTCCAACAAACAAAAGCCCAGGACCAGATGGCTTCACAGGCAAATTCTATCAAACATTTAGAGAAGAGCTAACACCTATCCTTCTCAAACTCTTCCAAAATATATGAAGGCAAGGAACACTCCCAAACTCATTCTACGAGGCCACCATCACCCTGATACCAAAACCAGACAAGGATGTCACAAAGAAAGAAAACTACAGGCCAATATCACTGATGAACATAGATGCAAAAATCCTCAACAAAATACTAGCAAACAGAATCCAACAGCACATTAAAAGGATCATACACCATGATCAAGTGGGGTTTATTCCAGGAATGCAAGGATTGTTCAATATACGCAAATCAATCAACATGATACACCATATTAACAAACTGAAGGAGAAAAACCATATGATCATCTCAATAGATGCAGAGAAAGCTTTCAACAAAATTGAACACCCGTTTATGATAAAAACCCTCCAGAGGGGCTTCCCTGGTGGCGCAGTGGTTGGGAGTCTGCCTGCCAATGCAGGGGACACGGGTTCGTGCCCGGTCCGGGAAGATCCCATGTGCCGCGGAGCGGCTGGGCCCGTGAGCCATGGCCGCTGAATCTGCACGTCTGGAGCCTATGCTCCGCAACGGGAGAGGCCACAACAGTAAGAGGCCCGCGTACCGCAAAAAAAAAAAAAAAAAAAAACCCTCCAGAAAGTAGGCATAGAGGGAACTTTCCTCAACATAATAAAGGCCATATATGACAAACCCACAGCCAACATGGTCCTCAATGGTGAAAAACTGAAAGTATTTCCACTAAGATCAGCAACTAGACAAGGTTGTCCACTCTCACCACTCTTATTCAACATAGTTTTGGAAATTTTAGCCACAGCAATCAGAGAAGAAAAGGAAATAAAAGGAATCCAAATCGGAAAAGAAGAAGTAAAGCTGTCACTGTTTGCGGATGACATGATACTCTACATAGAGAATCCTAAAGATGCTACCAGAAAACTACGAGAGCTAATCAATGAATTTGGTAATGTAGCAGGATACAAAATTAATGCACAGAAATCTCTGGCATTCCTATACACTAATGATGAAAAATCTGAAAGTGAAATCAAGAAAACACTCCCATTTACCATTGCAACAAAAAGAATAAAATATCTAGGAATAAACCTACCTAAGGAGACAAAAGACTTGTATGCAGAAAACTATAAGACACTGATGAAAGAAATTAAAGTTGATACAAATAGATGGAGAGATATACCATGTTCTTGGATTGAAAGAATCAACACTGAAAATAACTACTACCCAAAGCAATCTACAGATTCAATGCAATCCCAGTCAAACTACCACTGGCATTTTTCACAGAACTAGAACAAAAAATTTCACAATTTGTATGGAAACACAAAAGACCCCGAATAGCCAAAGCAATCTTGAGAACGAAAAACGGAGCTGGAGGAATTAAGCTCCGTGACTTCAGACTATAGTACAAAGCTACAGTAATCAAGACAGTATGGTACTGGCACAGAAACAGAAATATAGATCATTGGAACAGGATAGAAAGCCCAGAGATAAATCCATGCACTTGTGGTCAACTAATGACAAAGGAGGCAAGGATATACAATGGAGACAAGACAGACTCTTCAATAAATGGTGCTGGCAAAACTGGACAGGTACATGTAAAAGTATGAGATTAGATCACTCCCTAACACCATACACAAAAATAAGCTCAAAATGGATTAAAGACCTAAATGTAAGGCCAGAAACTATCAAAGTCTTAGAGGAAAACATAGGCAGAACACTCTATGACATAAATCACATCAAGATCCTTTTTGACCCACCTCCTAGAGAAATGACAATAAAAACAAAATAAACAATTGGGACCTAATGAAACTTCAAAGCTTTTGCACAGCAAAGGAAACCATAAACAAGACCAAAAGACAACCCTCAGCATGGGAGAAAATATTTGCAAATGAAGCAACTGACAAAGGATTAATCTCCAAAATTTACAAGCAGCTCATGCAACTCAATAACAAAAAAAGAAACAACCCAATCCAAAAATGGGCAGAAGACCTAAATAGACATTTCTCCAAAGAAGATATACAGACTGCCAACAAGCACATGAAAGAATGCTCAACATCATTAATCATCAGAGAAATGCAAATCGAAACTATAATGAGATATCATCTCACACCAGTCAGAATGGCCATCATCAAAAAATCTAGAAACAATAAATGCTGGAGAGGGTGTGGAGAAAAGGGAACGCTCTTGCACTGCTGGTGGGAATGTGAATTGGTACAGCCACTATGGAGAACAGTATGGAGGGTCCTTAAAAAACTACAAACAGAACTACCATATGACCCAGCAATCCCACTACTGGGCATACCCTGAGAAAACAATAATTCAAAAAGCATCATGTACCAAAATGTTCATTGCAGCTCTATTCACAATAGCCCAGAGATGGAAACAACCTAAGTGTCCATCATCGGATTTATGGATGAAAAGATGTGGCACATATATACAATGGAATATTACTCAGCCATAGAAAGAAATGAAATTGAGCTATTTGTAATGAGGTGGATGGACCTAGAGTCTGTCATACAAGTGAAGTAAGTCAGAAAGGGAAAGCCAAATACTGTATGCTAACACATATATATGGAATTTTAGGGAAAAAAATGTCATGAAGAACCTAGGGGTAAGACAGGAATAAAGACACAGACCTACTAGAGAATGGACATGAGGACACGGGAAGGGGGAAAAGGTAAGCTGGGACAAAGTGAGAGAGTGTCATGGACATATATGCACTACCAAATGTAAAACCTATAGCTAGTGGGAAGCAGCCGCATAGCACAGGGAGATCAGTTTGGTGCTTTGTGACCACCTGGAGGGGTGGGATGGGGAGGGTGGGAGGGAGGGAGATGCAAGAGGGAAGAGATATGGGAACATATGTATATGTATAACTGATTCACTTTGTTATAAAGCAGAATCTAACACACCATTGTAAAGCAATTATACTCCAATAAAGATGTAAAAAAAACCACAAAAAACAAATAGCTCTACTCTTTCCTTCTATCATTGCATAGGGTTTGAGTAGGCACTGACTCTACTTTCCAGAATCTTCTAAGCTTCACTGAAGTAAAGAATAGGCGTCTGTTAGAGAAGCCATTTGAGATTGGAATGAAGGGATGGGTGCAAGAACTTTGAGCTGCCAACACAGGGAGCATGGTCCCAGGACACATGAACGTTACGTTTTAGTAATTCAGCATTGATGTGAGGCTCACTGAAATCAAGTGATGTCAGTTAAGGCAAGGTATTTTTTGTTTGTTTGTTTAATCTACCCAGGGCAAGTCAGGAAACTCTTTCTTCACACTTGATAGAAAATTCCCAGACAGTAAGAAAAAATTGGTTAACCTATATTTTAAATTAATTTTTATTGGCGTACCGTTGCTTTACTGGCTAACCTATTTTAAAATGATATTTCAAACAGCCCAATGAACAAAGATACTGGAAAATGAAATTTCAACATATTTAGAAACTATCAAAAATGATGGGGCGCCGTTTGAATGAATCACAAATTTATTTGTAACTTATATGGCTTGTAAAGGGAGTGAAATAGAACCCATGAATTGTAGGGAATGAGAAAAAAAATTTGGTAGGTCAATAGATGTATAGATACAAAGATAGACATTCATACTCACATACATATGTTCATACAAAGATGATTGATATTAGATGGATATTTTACAATGTGTTATGTTAAAGCAATTTCTCTCCCCACCTCCACCCATTTTTCTGCCAAGGTCATGGTCCTATGAAATGCAAGAAACTTAGCTCAGAGATGAGTCTCTGCCTCCCAAAGAATGGAGAATAGAAATGATAAATAACATCTGAGGTCTTAAGGGGGGAAACTGCACATTCTGTCTAGGCATTATCCATTCTTCATGACCCAGTCATTCACGGATTAGGAATAATATGAAGCATTGTATAGCCTGTCTTTTCCTCTAGAAATAGTAAAATTTCTAATTCTGTATTCCACTCATGGCATTTCTTGAGTTTGGGTTAGCCTGCCAGATTGCAATTGAGAGATCCTTCATAAGAAATTCTGAAACCGACTGATAAATCATTCTGCATGCTATATATTTCATGAAGATGGCCATGCGGTGACATGGACATAACCACTGGGATTCATAAAATCCCAACCAAGTGCTGTGACGCAAAGTAGTAGCTATCTTTCCATAGGCTTGGATAGGCCAAATCATTATTCGTTCCTTCCTACCTGAAACCTCTTCATTTGACCGTATGATAAAGAAAATGAAACCCCACACCAAGATAAAAGCTAAAAAGAAAAGAATTCAAATACCCAGCTATGAAGCTACCAGTCTACCAGATCAGAAAAGATTCCCCAGGTAAACCTATAAACAAAGGTAGACTCATCTTTTGTCATATGGGAAAGCCTATTTTTTCAGAAGTAGGCACACTTGCTTTGATGTTCAAATGCGTGTATGAAAGTATTAAATGAAGGCATCCCATGTTTGTATGATTGCCATTTTACTGAATAAAAATTCTATTTCATTTTCTCTTCTCTGTGGAGAGTATGTGTGGCCGTTAGAGCTTAGTACTTCGGTGACGTTGCTGTTTGCACTAATATACGAAGATAAGGGAGGCCCTAGGAAATACACTCCAAGTGATATTTAAATAGTAAATATTATGTTCTCTATATTTTACCATGATAAGCATTGTGGAATTTAGAAAAACATAGCCATACTAAAAAAAGAAAAATTAGTTGTTCTTTCCAAAAATATACTGCTAAAAATAGACACAAATGTCCAGATAAGCCTAAAATGCATGAAAACACTACAGCACAACTTGCAGTCACACCTTTTGATGTAAGGTGTGAAAAAAGGTGAGAGAGAAAATTCCTTGGGTGAGAAAGACTCAAGGAGATCACGTGACCTTAAAGCCCTATATAAGTCAGGGAGGCAGGGACATTCCCCACTGAAACTGTGGAATTTGGCAAGGTGACTGTTCCACTATCACAACTGCACTCTGACAAGGAGACTGGGGTTCTGCAACTTAACCTGCTTTGTTTTGCAGGTAAGAAGAGCAGCAGAGGAAGCTACTCCCTTGCTCAGGAGGGGCCCACCCACAATGAGGGGATCAGCAGGGACGGGGAGAAACCCTTGGGGGACTGGAGGATCAGAAGGGAACTAGGCCAGCATTTCCCCTGCCCACTCGGGCCCCCAAGAGCCTGCTGAGCTCCTGGGCCAGATCCCCTGCCCTCCAAGTCCCCCTCCACCTGCGCTGGGCCTAAGCCCTACCTCTGCATCCCCGCCTAGGGCCTTATCTCTGCACTACACACTCTGAGGCCCTCTCCAGCAATGCTGCCTTTTCCAGGCTGTGTGGGTCCTGAGCCTAGGCCTCGCCCCAACCCTAAACCCCACCCCCACCTAAGCCCCACCCTCCACAGCCAAGGACTTTTCTGGCCCTTTTTTTTCTACGTTTTTTTTTTTGAGGTTGTGGTTCTGTTTTACCTCATTGTTATTGCTGTTTCATTTATATTTTAATTTTTTCTAATTTTTAATTTTTCTAATTTTATTTTATTTTTTATTCTTTGTTATTGGTCTGCTCGTTTTGGTTTGTCCCCGTGCCCTTTTTTTTTGGCTGTTTGGTCCTGTTTTACCTTTCTTTTGTTGTTTCACTTATATTTTTATTTTTTCTAATGAATTTTTAATTTTTCTAATTTTATTATTCTTTGTTACTGTACTGTTCCTTTTGTTTTTCTTTTGACGTGCCACGTGGTTCGTGGGATCTTGGTTCCCAGGCCGGGGGTCAGGTCTGACTCATGTGATGGGAGTGCCAAGTCCAAACTACTGGACTAACAGAGAAACTCAAACCACAGGGAATATTCATCAGAGTGAGGTCTCCCAGAGATCCTCGTCTCAGCACCAAGACTCGGCTCTATCCAACTGCCTGCAAACTCCAGTGCTGGATGCCTCAGGGCAAACAACCAGGAAGACAGGAACACAGCTTCACCCATCAAAAAAAAAAAAAATGAGACGACCAAAAAAATTGTTACAGATGAAGGAGCAAGGTAAAAACCTACAAGATCAAATAAATGAAGAGGAAATAGGCAACCTACCTGAAAAAGAATTCAGAGCAATGATAGTAAAGATGATAGAAACTTTCAGAAATAGAATGGAGTCAGGGATCGTGATAATATAAAAAATGTTTAACAAAGACCTAGAAGAGAACTAAAGAGCAGTGATGAACAACACAATAACTGAAATGAAAAATACACTAGAAGGAATCAATAGCAGAATAACTGAGGCAGAAGAACAAATAAGTGAGCTGGAAGTTAGAATGGTGGAAATAACTGCCATGGAGCAGAATAAAGAAAAAAGGATGAAAAGAACTGAGGACAGTCTCAGAGACCTCTGGGACAACATTAAATGCACCAACATTTGAATTATAGGGGTCTCAGAAGAAGAAAAGAAAGAGAAAGGGTCTGAGAAAATATTTGAAAAGGTTATATTTCAAAAGTTCCCCAACATGGGAATGGAAATAGCCACCCAAGTCCAGGAAGTGTAGAGAGTCCCATATAGGATAAACCCTAGGAGAAACACACCAAGACACATATTAATTAAACCAACAAAAATTAAATTCAAAGAAAAAATATTAAAAGCAGCAAATAACATACTAGAGAATCCCCATAAGGTTATCAGCTGATTTTTCAACAGAAGCTCTGCAAGCTAGAAGGGAGTAGCAGGATATATTTAAAGTGATGAAAGGGAAAAACCGACAACCAAGATTACTCTATCCAGCAAGGATCTCATTCAGATTTGACGGAGAAATTAAAACCTTTACAGAAAAGCAAAAGCTAAGAGAATTCAGCACCACCAAACCAGCTTTACAACAAATGCTAAAGGAACTTCTCTAGGCAGGAAACAAGAGAAGAAAAAGACCAACAAAAACAAGCCCAAAAAATTAAGAAAATGTTAATAGGAACATACATGTTGATAATTACCTTGAATGTAAATGGATTAAATGCTCCAACCAAAAGACACAGACTGGCTGAATGGATACAAAAACAAGACCCTTATATATGCTGTCTACAAGAGACCCACTTCAGACCTAGGGACACATACAGACTGAAAGTGAGGGGTTGGAAAAAGTTATTCTATACAAATGTAAATCACAAGAAAGCTGAAGTAGCAATACTCATATCAGATAAAACAGACTTTGAAATAAAGACTGTTACAAGAGATAAGGAAGGACACTATATAATGATGAGGGAATCAATCCAAGAAGAAAATATAACAGTTATAAATATTTATGCACCCCACATAGGAGCACCTCAATACATAAGGCAAAGGCTAACAGCCATAAAATGGGAAATCAACAGTAACACAATTATAGTGGGGGACTTTAACACCCCATTTACACTAATGGACAGATCATCCAGACAGAAAATAAATAAGGAAACACAAGCTTTAAATGACCCAATAAACCAGATAGATTTACTTCTCATTTACAGGATATTCCACCCGAAAGCGGCAGAATACACTTTCTTCTCAAGTGCACAGGGAACATTCTCCAGGATAGATCACATCTTAGGTCACAAATCAAGCATCGGAAAATTTAAGAAAATTGAAATTGTATCAAGCATCTTTTCTGACCACAATGCTGTGAGATTGGAAATCAATTACAGGGGGGAAAAAAACTGTAAAAAACACAAATACATGGAAGCTAAATAACCAAGAGATCACTGAAGAAATCAAAGAGGACATAAAAATATACATAGAAACAAATGACAACGAAAACACGATGAACCAAAACCTATGGGACACAAAAGCAGTTCTAAGAGGGAAGTTTATAACAATTCAATCTCATGTCAAGAAACAAGTAAAATCTCAAATAAACAAGCTAAGCTTACACCTAAACAAGCTAAGCTTACACCTAAAGCAACTAGAGAAAGAAGAACAAAGAAAACCCAAAGTTAGTTGAAGGAAAGAAATCATAAGGATCAGAGCAGAAATAAATGAAGAAAAGAATAACAAATATCAGTAAAACTTGAAGATGGTTCTTTGAGAAGATAAACAAAATTAATAAACCTTTAGCCAGACTCATCAAGAAATAAAGGGAGAGGACTCAAATCAATAAAATTAGAAGTGAAAAAGGAGAAATTACAACTGACACTGCAGAAATACAAAGGATCATAAGACACTACTACAACCAACTATATGTCAGTAAATGGACAACCCTGAAGAAATGGACAAATTCTTTGAAAGGTACAACTTTCCAAGATTAAAACAGGAAGAATTAGAAAATATAAACAGACCAATCACAAGCAATGAAATTGAAACTGAAATTAAAGATCTTCCAACAAACAGAAGTCCAGGACCAGATGGCTTCACATGTGAATTCTATCAAACATTGAGAGAAGAGCTAAAACCTATCCTTCTCAAACTCTTCCAAAAAAATGCAGAGGATGGAACAATCCTAAACTCATTCTATGAGGCCACTATCACCCAATACCAAAACCATACAAAGATATCAGAAAAAAATAAAAGAAAATTACGGGTCAATTTCTCTGATGAACATAGATGCAAAAATCCTCAACAAAATGTTAGCAAACAGAATCCAACAACACGTTAAAAGGATCAAACACCATGACCAAGTGGGATTTATCCCAGGAATGCAAGGATTCTTCAGGATATGCAAGTCAATCAATGTGCTACACCATATTAACAAATTAAAGAATAAAAACCATATGATCATCTAAATAGATGCAGAAAAAGCTTTTGACAAAATTCAACACCCACTTACGATAAAAATTCTCCAGAAAGTAAGCATAGAGGGAACCCACCTGAACATAATAAAGGCCATATACAACAAACCCCCAGCAAACATCATTCTCAATGGTGAAAAGCTGAAAGCATTTCCTCTTAAGGTCAGGTACAAGACAACGATATCCATCTCACCACTCTTATTCAACATAGTTATGGAAGTCCTAACCAAGGCAATCAGAGAAGAAAAAGAAATAAAAGGACTACAAATTGGAAAGAAGAAGTAAAATTGTCACTGTTTGCAGATGACATGATACTATACATAGAAAATCCTAAAGATGCTACCAGAAAACTACTGGAACTAATCAATGAATCTGGTAAAGTTGCAGGATACAAAAGTACTACACAGAAATCTCTTGCATTCCTATAAACTAACAATGAAAGATCAGAAGGAGAAATTAAGGAAATAATCCCATTTACCACCACAACAAAAAGAATAAACTACCTAGGAATAAGCCTACCTAAGGAGGCAAAAGACATGTACTCAGAAAACTATAAAACACTGATGAAAGATATCGAAGATGACACAGACAGATGGAGAAATATATCATGTTATTGGATTGGAAAAATCAATCTTGTGAAAATGACTACACTACCCAAAGCAATCTACAGATTCAGTGCAATCCCCATCGACTTACCAATGGCATTTTTCACAAAATTAGAACAAAAAAGTTTACAATTTGTATGGAAACACAGAAGACCCTGAATAGCTAAAGCAACCTTGAGAAAGAAAAACAGAGCTGGAGGAATCAGGCTCCCTGACTTCAGACTATAATACTAAGTTACAATAATCAAGACAATATGGTACTGGCACAAAAACAGAAACATAGATCAATGGTACAGGATAGAAAGCCCAGAGATAAACCCACACACCTATAGTCACCTAATCTATGACAAAGGAGGCAAGAATATACAATTGAGAAAAAATAGCCTCTTCAATAAGTGGTGCTGGGAAAACAGGACAGCTACATGTAAAAGAATGAAATTAGAACACTTCCTAACACGATACACAAAAATAAACTCAAAATGGATTAAAGACCTAAATGTAAGGCCGGACACTATAAAACTCTTAAAGGAAAACATAGGCAGAACACACTTTGACATATGATCGCAGCAAGATCTTTTTTGACCCACATCTTCGAGTAATGAAAATAAAACAGTAACGGGACCTAATTAAACTTAAAAGCTTTTGCACAGCAAAGGAAACCCTAAACAACACGTAAAGACAGCCCTCAGAATGGGAGAAAATATTTGCAATTGAAACAACGGACAATAGATTAATCTCCAAAATACACAAACAGCTCAATATCAAAAAACAGAAGTCCAGGACCAGACGCAGCTCAATATCAAAAAAACAAACAACCCAATCAAATAATGGGCAGAAGACCTAAACAGACATTTCTCCAAAGAAGACATACAGATGGCCAAGAAGCATATGAAAAGATGCTCAACATCAGTAATTATTAGAGAAATGCAAATCAAAACTACAATGAGGTGTCACCTCCCACTGGTCAGAATGGCCATCATCAAAAATTCTACAAACAATAAATTCTGGAGAGGGTGTGGAGAAAAGGGAACCCTCTTGCACTGTTGGTGGGAATGTAAATTGATACAGCCACTATGAAGAAATGTATGGGCATTCCTTAAACACCTAAAAATAGAACTACCATATGACCCAGCAATCCCACTACTGGGCATATACCCTGAGAAAACCATAATGCAAAAAGAAGCATGTACTACAAAGTTCACTGCAGCACTATTTACAATAGCCAGGATATGGAAGCAACCTAAGTGTCCATCGATAGACAAATGGATAAAGAAGATGTGGTACATATATACAATGGAATATTACTCAGCCATAAAAAGGAATGAAATTGGGTCATTCGTAGAGACATGGATGGACCTAGAGACTGTCATACAGAGTGTAGTAAGTCAGGAAGGAAAAAACAAATACCGTATGCTAACACATATATATGGAATCTGTAAAAAAATGGTTCTGATGAACCTAGGGGCAGGACAGGAATAAAGACACAGATGAAGAGAATGGACTTGAGGACATGGGGAGGGGGAAGGGTAAGCTGGGACGAAGTGATAGAGTGGCATGGACATATATACACTACCAAATGTAAAACAGATAGCTAGTGGGAAGCAGCCGCATAGCACAGGGAGATCAGCTCGGTGCTTTGTGACCACCTAGAGGGCTGGGATAGGGAGGGTGGGAGGGAGACACAAGAGGGAGGGGATATGGTGATATATGTATACATATAGCTGATTCACTTTGTTATACAGCAGAAACAAACACAACATTGTAAAGCAATTATACTCCAATAAAGACGTTTAAAAAAAAAAGGTGTTGTCCATAGCACGTTAAAGTAAATTACAGGTCCCGTGACTGACTTTATAATCAATCCGTTCTTAAATAAAATTCCCTATGAATATAGCGATCATTCTTTCATTCATTATTTCAGATCATGTCTTAACAAAAGTTTATTATATACCTGGGTTCCACCAGGCCTACATGGAGTTTAGCAAGTGAAAGTTACATGGACCCAATCCTTGTGGAATTGAAACCCATCTCATAGGGTTAACAGAAACTGGTAACTAATAGATATTCTTGAGTTTGTCTCACAGAACAGCAGATAAGGGTACAGCTTGTTTAAAACCCTCCTCTTGTAACATGCCTTCACCGTCAAGCTTGCATTCATTGTTCCTGCGAATTGCATACCCTGAAAGTTTCCCATAGCTTAGACGATATATTACAAGACTCCTTTAACCACCGCCTGTAGATAACTCCTCTGACAGATGGGTCACTATAGTAATGGTTGGTTAAGTTGTTTTTTTCAGGTCATGAATCTAGTCTTGCTCTGTTCAAACCAGACAAGACCATCACACATTCAATTGGGCCTGTGTGAGTGCACAGTGGATGACCATTTGAAATGAGGGGGCCAAAAGCTCCATCCTTAGCTCATGCTAATGCCACCATATTCTGAACATGCATCCCATGAACTAGCATGTAACAGAGACATGCCTGCACAGAACAGCGATAACCTCACATTTTTCCTGCCTTCAATCGCCTTTCCCTTCACCTCCAACCTCCCTCTACTCTTCACCCCTAAATACCCCTGCTGCCTTCCCTTTGAAGTGATAGATCTCAAACTTGTTCTCCTGTCTCCTCCCTTGATTCCCTTGTAAATAAACCGTTTCTCTGCTGCAAACCTTGGAATCTTGGCATTTGCCTTGCTGATCATCAGGCAAATGGACCTGGATTGGTAAGAGAATGATGTAATTCACATTTGTGAGCATCTTAGATCAACATGCTGAGATCTCCAGAAGGTGACCATTAAGATGAAAGCAACAGTGATCATAAAGTTCTGTGAATTTCCTTTATATTTCCACTCACTTTTTCTGTATTTTATTGAACATTTTTTATTATCAGATCATTTACATGACCAGTGATGAACATAAGGGCATTATCACTTTTGAAAATCAAGAGCCAATATACAGTGAATTGGAAATAAAGAGAGAGTATAAGAAGCTTCCACTGAAGAAAGAAAAAGAGGAGTTGAGTTTTTTAGATTCCACTTGTAAGTGAGAACATACACTAACTTTCTCTGACATACTTAACTTAGCATCATGCCCTCAAAGGCCTTTCTTTTTGTGGAATATGGCAGAAATTTTTTCTTTGTATGGCAGATATATACACATTTCTATATAGAGAGATAAGTAGATGATAGATAGATTGATTGGTTTCTATATAGATATATCACATTTTCTCCACCCATTGAGGGACACTTAGATTGTTTCCATATCTTGGCTATTGCAAATAATGCTGCAGTGAACTTGGGGCTGCAGATATCCTTTTGAGAACGTGATTTCATTTCCTTCAATATATACCTAGAATTGAAATTGTTGGATCTTATGATAGTTCTATTTTTAGTCTTTGGAGGAACCTCCACACTCTTGCACAGTGGCTGCACCAACTTACATTCCCAGCAACAGTGGCCAAGTTCTCCCTTTTCTCCACACCCTCCCCAACACTTGTTATGTCTTGTCCTTTTGATGACATTTATTCTAAAAGGTGTGAAGTGATATCTCCTTGTGGTTTTGCTTTGCATTTCCCTGATTAGTGATGCTGAGCATCTTTTCAGTACCTGTTGGCCATCTGCGTGACTGTTTTGCCAAAAAGATATTTAATATGAATCCTGAGGTCTAAAACATGCAATCCCCTGCAAACAGGCAGAGTGTAGAGAAATACAGGATGTTGGTAAACCTGAAGTATGTTTTCTTTCAAAACTCACAGGGATCTTGGGAAGTAACTGATGCCCCCTGAGCTTCTGAATAGAAGCACAAGTCCTCATCTCAACTGGAATTTCCTCCCCAACAGCCCTGGTGCTCACTGTGCACAGCCACTAAAGCCACCTCCAAACTCTTCCCACCTATGTTCCCAGAGCACAACTCTTCAGACCTTGGAAAAGTAAAAACTTGGAAAGGCCTGGGATGCTGCAAGGTTGTCCTCAGGGCTGAGTGACCCCGAACCTCCATCTATCATCCTGTTAATGACACTGACCCCCTGTGTAGTTCTGATGCCACCTCTCTCCAGGAGCCCCTCACACCCAGCCCTGCAAATGGAAGAGAGGAGCCTGCAGGAGGAAGGTGACTCAGGGTCTAGGACCCAAAATGTTCAGCATCGTCTCCTGCACAGACATGGTCAAAGGTCTCATGAGAGTTTCTGGAGTCGAGCTTGAGGCCCATGCAGAGGCCAACTGCTCTCTGGTTCCAGCTCCATTTCCATAACCCAGCGAGCAGGGCCATCCCAGAGGGGTCTCAATTAGACTTTCCTCTATAAATCTAACACTCTTGGTCTTCTCCTAAGCTTTTGCTCTTCCAAGACCTTTTTCAAATCCAGTGTCCTGTCCTCCCACCTCGCTTCCTCCGGGCCTCACCCCTTGCCCAGCTGTCCGGAGCATTTTGCATCTCTAGCCATCAGGGGGCACTGTGGGTCTAGTATTGGCTGCTGTGCAGAGTCCCAGAGGAAGAGGAGAGAACCTGCATGACCTTGAACTTTGGGGAAACCAGGAAAAGGAGGCTGGAGAGGTGGGGTGAGACCACCCAGGTAGGGGCTTAATAGGGCACCAATCAAATCTTGTGAGTAGGGGAGTGATGTGGCTTGATGCATACTTCCCAGTACCCCTGGTTGCTGCTGGACCATTCTGTGATAGTTAACAAGGAAGCAGGACACCAGCAGGAGACCCTTTGCTACTCCTGGCAGGGGATCCTGGCTTGCACTTGAATGGCCCTGGGGACACCTTTGGGGATGTCCTGGAGGCAGAAACAGTAGCACTTTGCTCTTACTGTGAAGGTGAGGCATAAGGACAGGCAGGTTTTGATGAACCTCCTAGAACTTCATTGTGACTTCCTGAGATTGGGAGGGATGTGAAAGGAGAAGGTATGGAAAAAGACAGTAAGGAGTCTGTTGGGCCATGTTAGACTTGAGTTGATTACTTCACTGAGTGAAAAGAAATATCAAGTACAGAATAGCACATGCAAATTTACATTCCCACCAACAGTGTAGGAGGGTTCCTTTTTCCCCCACGCTCTCTGGAATTTATCACCTGTAGCCTTTTTGATGATGGCCATTCTGAATGATTTGAGGTGATTCCTCAATATAGATTTGAATTGCATTTTTCTAATAATGATATTGAGCATTTTTTATGTACCTGTTGGCCATTTTTTTTTTTTTTTTGCGGTACACGGGCCTCTCACTTCTGTGGCCTCTCCCGTTGCGGAGCACAGGCTCCGGACGCGCAGGCCCAGCGGCCGTGGCCCACGGGCCCAGCCACTCCGCGCCATGCAGGATCCTCCCGGACCGGGGCACGAACCCATGTCCCCTGCATCATCAGGCGGACCCTCAACCACTGCGCCACCAGGGAAGCCCTCTGTTGGCCATTTTTATATCTTCTTTGGAGAAATGTCTATTTAAATCTACATTTTTGGATTTTTTTTTTTTTTTATTGAGCTGTATGAGCTGTTTGTATATTTTGGAAATTAATCTCTTGCTCATTGTATCATCTAAAAATATTTTCTCCCGGTCCATAGGATGTCTTTTCTTTTTGGTTACGATCTCCTTTGCTGTGCAAGAGTTTTTAAGTTTAATTAGGTCCCATTTGTTTATTTTTGGTTTTATTTCCATTAGTCTGTGAGACAGATCAAAAAAATATTCCTGAAATTTATGTCAAACAGAGCTCTGGCTATGTTTTCCTCTAGGATTTTTAGAGTATTTGGTCTTATTTTTAGGTCTTTAATCCATTTTGAGTTTATTTTTCTCTACTGTGTTATAGAATGTCCTAAGTTCATTCTTTTACGTGTAGCTGTTCAGTTTTCTCAGAACCACTCACTGAAGAGATGATCTTTGCTCCATTATATAATCTTGCCTCCTTTGTCTTAGATTAATTGGCCATATGTGCATGGGTTTATCTCTGGGCTTTCTATCCTGTACCATTGATTTATATTTCTTTTTTTCTGTCAGTACCATATTGTTTTGATTGCTGTAGCTTTATAGTATTGTCCAAAGCCAGGGAGCCTGATTCCTCCAGCTCCATTCTTCTTTCTCAAGGTTGTTTAGGTTATTCAGGGTCTTTTTTGTTTCCATACACACTTTTTAATTTTTAGAGGAAGACTTTTTAAAAAACTTTTTAAAAACTAAATCTACAAACACTCCAGATACTTTTTATTAATATATCCTGAAAGTTCTATAATTCAGACATGAATTAAACAGGAAAACTGTAATCTTAGACTGTGCATAGTACGTAATATTTTAATGTTATTTCTCAATATCTTTAAAAACTGCTCATGAGAATTGAGTATATTAAACCAGGCTTATTTTCAAAGCCTAAACCTTAACTTCTTCTCAAAAATCTGTTAGATAAAATCTTTGGTTGAATCCATAGACTCTATAAATGTATTACTGTCTATAAATTTGTAAGTGGCAGTAAGTGAAGAAATTAAATATGCTTCTTTGAAAGAAGCAAAAGGCCACAGAAAAATCCACTCAATAAAGATTTAATGAATATCTGCAATTTAAAAAGAAGCATTTTAAAAGTTGTTTGGAGGGCTTCCCTGGTGGCGCAGTGGTTGAGAGTCCGCCTGCCGATGCAGGAGACACGGGTTCGTGCCCTGGTCCGGGAGGATCCCACATGCCGCGGAGCGGCTGGGCCCGTGAGCCATGGCCGCTGAGCCAGCGCGTCCAGAGCCTGTGCTCCGCAACGGGAGAGGCCGCAACAGTGAGAGGCCCGCATAGCGCAAAAAATGTTTGGAGTCCAATGTTTATTAGGTGGAGTCAATGTCAACCAAACTGTCACATCATATATATTTTATACATATATAAATCATTCATTAAACACTCAAGCTGGATTCCTAATAGGTACCAGACATTGAGACTGGTGCTGGGGAATTAACAATAACAATAATGACAATACTAGTAATGATGCAGCTACCATTTACTGAGAACATTCTATGTGCCAGACAGTGCACAAGTATTCTCCATCTTGCTTTATCCCATTCTTTTAGTTAAAGACCAGACACTTGCCGAAATTAACTATCTAATACAAATGTTCAGATCTACTTGCAGAGCAGGTAACTAAATTATCATCTGTTTCCCTCAAAAGATGCTCAACTGTATCATACTACTTCTCCTACAAAGACATAGGAAGCTAAACATGCTTTCCTTGAAAGATCACAGGTCATACAGGTGATGTTGATGTATAAATAGTTATAAAACAATGCAGTCATTGCTATGATGTAGGGATATCTGTAACATAATATGAAGGGAAAAAATGGAGCTTCTAACTGCCTCATGGGGTACATTCACAGAGGAGGTGATGACAGTCATCTTGAGTTGAAGGATGAGTCAGGAGAACAGGCAAAGTATTGCGTCATTGCATGAGGGAAGTGCACATAGTTTAGTGAGGCTTTTTCACAGGGTGAATTTGTGGAACTGACCAGGAACTATGCTAGAGGAACAAGCAGGCTGAGATCATGAAGAGGATCAGGTATGCCTTGCTGACAAGGTCCCAATTGAGTCTGTAGGCAATGAGGAGAAATTGACACAAAGCAGTGAACCAATTAGCCTTGCATTGAGAAATGACCATCTTAGAAGGTGTGAGGGCAATGGGTAAGAACAGAACATGGCCAGAAACAGGGAAACCAGCTGCAATATTCCAGGAAGGAAATGATGTAGATGAAATCAAGAGACCTATTGAAAATATATGCCCTGTGGTTCTCACTTGAGTAACCAAGTAGAGGGAGATATCACTGAGTCTGGGAATACTGGAAATGGAGGAAGTTTTGGGAGTGGTGTGGTTATGGTGAATTTAGTATGAAACATGCTGAATTTATGTGCTATGGTACCTGTGCATATAGATCAAGTCCAGAAATGATCAGACATCCATGGATGTCTGCAAAAGAGAAAAGGATCTGTGGCATTTTAAGCAATATAGGTGGTAACTGAGTCTCTGGCTTCTATTGAAATAACCCAGAATAAGTGGAGAATAAGAAGAATATGAAGCAAATGTCATATGAAGACCACAACTTTTAAAGGAGAAGGAAATTATGGGAAACTCATGGAGCAAAATGATAAGGAGCCAAGATGGGGGAAAAGCTGTCATGGAAGCTGAGTGTTTCAGACCAGCTCAGTAAAAAGACAAAACTGAGCCCTCGTTACATGCCTTCTCTCTGCTAGGGAATGGATACGTAACGATGATGAAGACACGGTTTCTATTCTCAAGGAGCTCACAGTATACTGAAGAGGAGAAGGTTAAGTAGGAAAGAGACTGAAAGGAATCCTTGATTTGGCCATTAGGTGGCTGGTCACTGCACGGGAGAGCCTCTTAGGGATGGTGGTGAGGGAAGTAGGCAGAGAAGTAAATGTGGAGGGTGTCAATGAGCTCAGACGGGGACGTTATTTTCTAAGAAAAAATTTCTTTTCCACCTACAGTTTCAGAATACAGTTGGAATTAAGTTCATGTCAACAGTGTGAGATAGGAGTTAGCTCCATTTTTTTTCCTTTGTGCAAACCCAATGTCCCAATACTGTTTATTAAAAAGACTGCCACTCCCCCAAGCCTATGCAATATCCTGTGTCACAGAGAAAGTGTTCAGAAGCACGTGGTGTATTTCCATATTATGTTCTATTCCATTGGTGTATTGATCCATCCTTGCATAAAGACCATACAGTTTGGTTATTGTACTGTAGTTTTATCATGAGAACTGTTAACCTAGATGAAGTCCTGCTATCTTATTTTTTCTAAGTGTCTTTAATATTCTTCATCCTCTGAATATCCATAAACATTATAGAATCTACTTGACAAATCCCCTAAAATAATTGGAATTATGTTAGGATTCCTTGAATCTATACATCATTTTGTGGAGAATTAACAAATTACAATATTAATTTTTTTTGATGCACGAACTTGGTATGTTTATCTATTTATTCAAATATTCTTTAATTTCTCTTGGTAACATTTCATAGTTTTCCATATAAAGCTCTTGCATTTGTTGGACTTCTCCCTTGATATTTGGTATTTTTGATGCTTTTAAAATTAAATTTTTAAAATTTCTCTTTCAGTTTCTTGCTGGTATATAGAGATAAAATTCACTTGGATATATTGATCTTTAATCAAGCAATTATGAAAAAAACTAATTTGTTAATTCTAATAATTAATCTAATAATTAATTTGGATCTTTTATATAACAATTGTCATCCATAAATAACTGTAGTGTTTTTCTGGGGTTTAAATCTTGTAAATTTGGTTTTCTATATAGATATAGTGATGATACAGAATTTTCTCTGCATTACTTAAGACATCCAGTAGACTGTTGAATAGTAGTGGTGACAGTAAGCAAACTTTTCTTGTTGCTGATAACAGAGGAAAAGCGTGTACCATTTCATCCTTAAATGAAATGTTTTTGACGTGTAGAGGATTAAATTCTACTAACATATTTTATCACTGCTTGTGCTCACCACTGTTTATTGTATCCCCTGTTACTGTAGTTTTGTCTATTTTCCTGGGATTCTGTCACTTACTAGGTATATATAATATTAAATTGCTATATTTTCCTTTTGAATTAAACCTCTGTCTTTATTAAGTCTTCTTTTTATCTTTAGGAATACTTCTTACCTTAGAATCTACTTTGGTATTAATAAAGTTATAACTGTTTATATCGGGGTAGAGTTTATATACTCTATCTTTCCCCATTCTTCTACTTTTAATTCTTGTATTTTAACATTTAGGTATATTTCTTATAAAACTGTTTTGGTTTTGGTTTGTCTTTAACTGAAGTATAGTTGATTTACAATGTTGTATTATTTCTGCTGTATAAAACTGTTTTTTTGAATGGAAGCATTTAGCCCATTTTCATTGATGTGATGACTGATCTGAGACTAAATCTTTGTTTACTCTGTATTTTCTGTGTTTTGATTCCTTTTGTTTCCTCATTTTAAATTGATTAAATTTTTCAAAACTTTGTTAGTTTTGAGGTGATCAATATTTTTCTATTATTTTTGTGGTTATCCTATTTTAATAAATCTCATGTTAATTGGTATTTCTATCTTCTTCTAGGGGAGAGCCAGAACCCTGGGTACCTCTTCCTGTCTGTAGGTTATTATTGTTTTGTACTCAAATTACACATAGACAAGAAATATATATATGTAATTTATGAATATATATGTAATAAAGTTTAAAAATATAAATAGTTTAAAGCTTATCGCATACTGTCCATGTTTTATACATTTTTATTTATTTTGAGCTACCCACACATTTATTAATTTTGTTATTCTTAATTTGTTCCTACTGCTCCATCCTGTCATCCAGTATTTCCACCCTTGTTTTTAATAAATATCTTTCATTATTATTCTTTCGTTTGATGTTAATGAAAAATCCCAGTTTTTGTATTTCTATAAATGTTTTCATTTTCTCTTTTTTTTTCCAAAATATGTCTTTGAATGGTATACAGTTGTTAGATTGGTCATGATAACCTTTCAGTACATGAAAGCTATCTTTCGACTGTGATCCAGTTGAGAAATTAGATGCCCATTGAATTTTTTCTTCTTTTATGCAAGCTTTTTTCTTTCTTTCCTGTTTTTATCCCCTGCTGATGGTTTTCGGGTTGTTTCTTTGTCTTTGTCTTTATTTTTTGTGATTTTATTGTAATCAATGTGGATGTGGATTTTTTTTTTTTTTTGGCTGTGTTTGTAATCTAACGAGCTTATTGAGTCTGTGGAGTATTCATTCATCGGTTTTAAAGTTCTCAGTCATCTCAATTCAAATATTGCTTCTGTTCATTTCTCTCTTTAACTTCTGTGATTCTAATTAAATGCATTTTAGAATTTTTTTATTGTACTGTGATGATCTCTCCCTCTGTGTATGACTCTTTTTCAAAATGCTGCCTCTTCAGGCTTTATTATTCTGAATTTCTTTTCTGGTACTTATTCTGTTCACTATTTTTTTTTTTTCTTTCGGTACGCGGGTCTCTCACTGTTGTGGCCTCTCCCGTTGCGGAGCACAGGCTCCGGACGCACAGGCTCAGCGGCCATGGCTCACGGGCCCAGCCGCTCCGCGGCATGTGGGATCATCCCGAACCGGAGCACGAACCCGTGTCCCCTGCATCGGCAGGCGGACTCTCAACCACTGCGCCACCAGGGAAGCCCCCTGTTCACTATTTTTTTATTGTCTGTTTCTAAGGTGAGCACTTTCAAACACATCCACTGAGGTCACCATGTTATGTACTTTTCATTTTTAGAATTATTTCATTTTTTTCCCAAAAATTGCTTTGTTCTTCTTAAAGGTATGTTCCACTTCTCTGCCAGAATATTTAAACTTGTCTTTTATTTCCCTGAATCTAGTAAGTTTAATTATAGAAAGCCAGTGTCCAGAACTCAACTGAGCTGGGAGAGAGAGCTGAATTGCTAGTTGTCAGAGTAGCCAATTAAAAAGCCAAAAACGAAAGTTAAGCCTTTAATCAAAGTTTGCTGCTGCCTGTCCAGTCTGCAATAAACCCACAAATTACAAACCTGCGTGCAGCGTGTCTAGTGATTGATCCTCCTTCAGAGCCTGTTGGTGATTGCCTGGTGTGTATCAGTTTTCCGGGTCACACACAGTGTGCAACTGTGTTGCCCCCTACCCCGCCCCCCGGTGCCCTGGTCTCCCCTATCCATGGAAAAAAAAAAAGAATTGCCCAAGAACGACGAAAGTGCAGCTAAGAAACCGAAAATGATGACACTGGAAGTCCACTTGGGTGGGGTTAGGAGACACCCGAGCATGCCTAGGACAACACTGCTACCGTGCGAGAGACCAGTGTAAGGAGAGCTGAAGAATACAAAGAATAAAAAGGAGGGGGATGGGGGGACAGGCTGAAGGTGTCTCCAGGTGATGATGTTGGTGAAAACGTTCCCATTCAGAAAGGCACTCCGAGAGATAGTTCAGGACCCTGAGAGCACAAAGGGTATCGAGTTGGAGGATGATCTTCAGTTGGAAAAAAATAGGACTGTTCATCAAGATGCCATGCCAAGAAGGCAAGCACTGTTCAAAGTGCTGTTCTTTGATTTAACAAAATGAATCAGATGCTTTCATGTCAATGTTTTCGATGATAGTCTACTAAATAAATCATAGCAGCAGAGGAAGCTCCTCCAGAGATTTCCCGGGAGACCACAGGGAGGCAGCAGCAGTACTGGAAGAAAGTGACAGAATCCTGCAACCGTGTGAGAGTAAATCTCTCCTGGTTCCTGCTCTTTTGCCCTTCTGGCTAACCCCGATTTGCCCCAATCCCATTCTGTGTGAGAGAATTGTTCCCATTCTGTTCCGACTAAAGTGATCATTTCGTATACTTTTCAGATGCCATTTTCCTCGACTTCTTTCATTTTGCATTCTTACTTGCATGTCTGGAAAGAACATGCTGTGGTAGGGGAAACAGAAGTGATTTTATCAGAGGCATTCCATAAGTAGGATCTTTTAATTTAGAACAGGCATCTTTTTCTTTTTCTTTTTTTTTTTTTTGCGGTACGCGGGCCTCTCACTGTTGTGGCCTCTCCCGTTGCGGAGCACAGGCTCCGGACGCGCAGGCTCAACGGCCATGGCTCACGGGCCCAGCCGCTCCGCGGCATGTGGGATCTTCCCGGACCGGGGCACGAACCTGTGTCCCCTGCGTCGGCAGGCGGACTCTCAACCACTGCGCCACCAGAGAAGCCCCAGGCATCTTTAAATAGTGATATATCCTCCAAAATTGTCTATCAAACTTATTTCACCATCACAGTGCCTGCAAGACACCAAACTGTGTACAATCCATAAAAGTGTGTATGAAAAAGCTTATTTCCATTTGTTGAACAAGAGATATTTATTAAAGTCTCTTTTTCTCTCTGATGTATAAGTGTATCAAGGCAATATGGTAATTTTTTTTTCGTGACCACCACTGAGGTTGAGTAACTCGTCCTATTTAAATTGATTCCTCGCATCTCCTGCTGTTAAATTTAATGCTATGAGATGCCGTTGAGTTAATTTTACCTTTTATCTGATGGAGTGAAAATTCTAACGTATCATCTTTCTGGTTTTTGCTCTTCTACTGCATCCACGCAGGCTGATGCTCCTCCAGACATCCAAGAGGAAATCTGTCCTGGAAACGGATCGCTCGGTTAGCTCACTTATCGGGAAACATGACCTGAAATCCACCCGGCCTTCAGTGTCTCCCATCGAGAGAAGTTTGGTCCAGGACTCCAAAAGCAGCATCCAGGCACCAAGTGAGAGATCTCCATCCAAGCGTGACTGAACCCCCCGCAAAGAAACCCAGACTCAGTCCCATCCAGACTCCCCGGAAGAGGACTCAGAGGCTAGATCTGGGTCGGGGTGGGGGGTGTTCCAGAATCTCCATCCTCCACCCAGAACAACTGGACATCGAACAACAAGGGCATCCCAAGGGCCAGGAGGACACCTGCCCTGGTTCAAAGCATTGACCTCCAACCTCCACTCAACAGATCTCACCCCAATACTGTTCAAGCCTGCACTAGACCCCATCCTCCACCAATTAACCATGTTCCAGGTCAGCCCCTCAGGATGGCCTTCACAAGATTAAGCAGAGGCTGGTGGAGCTGCAGGTCCATGACATCTCCCTCTTCCCACCCTGTGGTGGAAATCCAACCCTCCTGGTCAGAACTCTCCCTCTGCAGGAAGTCTGAGGAGCACCGTGGCTCTGGCCCCTGAAGTGTCCTCTATGATGACCTTCAGCTTTCCTCTTCCTCTGAAGATACTGAGTGGGAGGGAGACACGATGGCAACTAAGACTTGTCTTCCAGGTTCAGGTAACTTGGAGGCTGTTGAAGTGAGGAGGGGAAGTCACAAGAGGCAGCCTGTCCCTGAGAAATAAGTGATCCTTCACCTCTGGTGGGTGACACAACGGTGGAAACCCAGACCACGCTTGGGGACACACACATGCAAGCCCTGCACTGTCTCATGATGGTATATTAGAGTCCTATGTCAAATGGTACTTAGCAAACTGACATGTCAAGTTGTTTGTCAATCTAAATCCATTTTAAGTAACTGAGTAACTATAGTGTAAATAGGAAGCTACGGTATTTATCAGACTTTGGTGGCAAGTACCTGAATTTTTTGAACTTGGCTAAAGGGCCCAACTCTGTCATTGCAAAATTTCAGCAGTGCCCTGTCCTGAAATGAGATTTTTGGACTCTGTGGAGTTTTTCCCATGTAAATCATGGTGGTGAATATTCCCATGGCTTTGCTTATTAATTAACTTTAACCTGCACTGTTGGTGGGAACGTAAAGTGGTACATCCACTGTGAAGAACAGTACGAAGATTCTTTAAAAAACTAAAAATAGAGCTGCCATATGATCCAGCAATCCCACTCCTGGACATGTAACCATAGAAAACCATAATTCCAAACAATACATGCACCCCAAAGTTCATAGCGGCACTACTTACAATAGCCAGGACATGGAAGCAACCTAGATGTCCATCAACAGAGGAATGGATAAAGATGATATAGTTCATATATACAATGGAACATTGCTCAGCCATAAAAAAGAATGAAATAACGCCATTTGCAGCAACATGGAAGGACCCAGAGATTGTCATACTGAGTGAAGTCTGACAGAGAAAGACAAATATGATATCGCTTATATGTGGAATCTTAAAAATAAAATACAAATGCCAACCTTTTGAAAAAGAGAGATTCAGGAACAATGAGCTCTTGCATGGAGAACAAGCTGTGAGCTTTTTCTTTCCTGTCTATACACGCTCCCCCCTCACACAGATGTCCAAAAATTCTGCTACAGCACAGAGTTAAGTGGGCTATACTGCCCTGCCCCTTTCAATCCCATGTAGAGCAGACACTGATGCCTCCCCAAAGGCAAAAGGACTAAAGACTGGAAACAACTGTTACCAGGTACCAGTAGCCCTTGGGCTTGGGCTTAAACCGGGCCTAACCTTAGAATCACCTGGAGTTAAAACAACTTGGCTGCTCCCACCCAGATCAATAGACAGACTCTGTGGGGAGGGCACAGGTGATGTTATTTCTAAATACTCATCACGTAATACTAATGGGAAACTGCATGGGAACCACGTAGCAAACATTTCTTCTGAAGCTTTAAAGTGAGTACAAGTTTGCGGGGGAATCAGGACCCGCTCTAAGCTATGACCCTCCTGTGGGGCTCGTGAAATGACATCTTTGACAAGTTTTTGTTGAAGCAGGTGCTCCTCCCTCAGACCCGTATTCAGTAGCACTGAGCTGGAGATGTCAGGCACAGCACGCCTGAGACCACTCAGTAATGTGACGGTTTGGGTAACAACTTCCAGAAGTGCAGCTTCCCTGGGCCTGATTCCTAGGGGCCGAGTTCCTCCTGGAATAGGTGTGGCCTTGTTGTTGCCTAGGGTACATGCTGCTGGCTTGGTGGAAATTGCAGGTGGGTTTAGGCTTGTGTAAGGGGTCACCCTTAGAAATCTACCCAAAGGTACCCTTAGCCCAAGTACTAGAATGCCACAGACCAAGCAACTAACTGAGCAGGGACACAGCCCCATCCACCAGCACTCAGGCTCCCTTAAGACCCTCTCAAGCCCACAGCTGCCCCTGGACTTGGACCCCAACCACCAGAAGCCCCGGGACCAGGCTCCAAGCACAGGAACTAGATCCAAGGCCCCGTAGGACCCTCCAGCCAGAGACCCTGGTTCCCAACTCCACCCACAGGTAGGCAGGCATCAGCACCAGAATCCAGGCCCCTCCCACAAGTGAGACTGCTCTAGCCTCAGGACCAGCCTCAGAAAGCAACAGGCAGGCACGAGTCCTGCTGCCCAGCAGCCTGTGGAACCGGACCATTCACTAGCAGGCCAGAACCAGCCCTAAGACTGGCTGGGCCCTGGTGCCAACTGCCACTGAGGCTGCTCGAGCTTCACAACCAGCTCCACCTGCCAGTGGACGGATAGCAGCCCTAGGACTACCTAGGACAGCCCAGCAGCCTACGGACCCAGCCCAAACACGAGCAGGCAAGGACCATCTATGGACTCGGCTGGGTCCTGCCCTGCACAGCAGAATGCCAACACAAGATTCAGGACACCCCAGATCCTGCAGCCGGCTGTGTCCAGAACAGGGGTGGGATACCAGCTCTGGTTCTCCTGGGCCCTGCAACCAGCACCCAGGGCCTGGCTCTGCCTGCCAGTGAGCCAGCATAGCCCCACGACTTGGCTTTATACGCCAGTGGTTGGGCACCAGCCCTGATATCTCCTGGACACCAACTCCACCCCCCAGTGAGCCAGCACTAGTCTCGATGTCACCCATGGTTGTGCAGCCAGCTGCCTCATTATTCTCTCCCTCCAAGCAGCACTGACAGCCTCCATACAAGGCAGAGCCTGGCAAACAACCAGACTGGGGGCGGCCAAGCCTACCAGACCACCCACAGTAGTCAGCCCGCCACAACAGAAGGACCCAAGCAGCCCACACAGGGGGTACACCTAGAGCATATAGTTCTAGTGACCAGGGGAAAGCGGGCTGCTTGGAAACATAGAACATCTCCTAGAAAAGGCCACTTCTCCAAGGTCAGGAAATGTAACTAACCTACCAGATACATAGCAATAAAAACAGCAAGTTAAGAAAAATGAGATGTATGGACACCAAGGGGGTAAAGTGAGGGCAGGGGTGGTGGTGGTGGGATGAATTGGGAGATTGGGATTGACATATATACACTAATATGTATAAAATAGATAACTAATAAGAACCTGCTGTATAAAAAAGTAATAAAAGAAAATTAAAAAAAAAAGAAAAAGAAAAATGAGGTGACACAGAAATACGATCCAAAGGAAGGAACAAGATAACCCAAGGAAACCCACAAGAAGATCTAAGTGACGTGGAAATGGCCAATGTACTCAAGAAAGAGCTCAAGGTAATGATTGTAAAGATAATCAAAGAACTCAGGAGAAAAAAGGATAACCAGAGGGAGAAGTTAGAAGTTTGGGGTGTTTTAGGTCTCTTACTGAATTTGTTACAATACCGCTTCTGTTTTATGTTTTGGTTTTTTTGTCCTCGAGGCCTGTGGGATCTTAGCTCCCTGACCAGGGATCGAATCCTCACTCCCTGCATTGGAAGGCGAAGTCTTAACCACTGGACCGCCAGGGAAGCCCCTTAGAAGTTTTTTTGAAAAGATGATCTTAACGAACAACCAAACAGAGACGAGGAACACAATAACTGAAATGAAAATACACTAAAAGGAAACAACTGTAGATGAAATGATACAGAGGAACAAATCAGAAAACTGGAGGACAGAGTACTGGAAATCACTGAAGGTGAACAGAAAACAACAGGATAAAAAGAAATGAGGACAGTTTAACAGACCTCTGAAACAACATCAAGTGCACTAACATTTACAGTCCCAGCAGGAAAAGGGAAAGGGAAAGGGGCAGAGGACATACTTAAAGACATAAAAGCTGAAAACTTCCCTAACCTGGCAAAGAAAACAGACATCCAAGCCCAGGAAACACGGTAAGCCCCAAACAGGATCAAACCAAAGAGGACCACACCAAGACTCACTGTAATTAAAATGGCAAAAAAATTAAGGACTATTAAAAGGTACAAAGGAAAAGCGGTAAGTTACATCATGGGAACTCGCATAAGGTAATCACCTGACTTTTCAGGATAAACTCTGCAGGCCAGAAGTAATGGCATGGTATATTTAAAGTGATAAAAGGGAAAATCCTATGACCAAATTTACTCTACCCAGCAAGGCTCTCATTCAGATTTGATAGAGAGATCTAAAGTTTCACAGAGAAGCAAAACTGTTGCAAGTAGTCCCAGACCCGGCCCTGCCTACCAGTAGTCAGCAGGCTGGAGGCTGAGTCCCCACTGTCCTTGGAGGACTCGGCTAGAGAAGGTGGGAAGAAGAAAGTGCCCAACTTTCTTTTATTTTAATTTTTTGCAAAATGTGATTTGGACAGGAAGGATTTGTCCTATCCACAGACGTGGCTTCTATAAAGTGCATCCTGCACGTGAACTAATGTGGGGTGGGGCCTGCATCCCTGCCCGGGTTCTGGAGGAGTGAAGACACGTTTCATGCTCTCCCCCAGGAGGTGGCTGCCCGCAGGTCTCCTCCCAGAAGCCTCTCTCAGTGCTCCCCTAAACCTTTGCCCTGGGACACGTGCCCCCACCTGTGTCCCCTCCAGGAGCCTCAAGCACACCCAGCCCTGAGCAGGTGGCTCCCTGCTGAGTTTTGTCAACACCCATCCCAGGACCAGACAGCAAGCTGGGCTTTTCAGATGCTTCCAGTGAAGTGACAGACACCGACAGACAGAAGCACTTGTGGCGAAATGGAGCTACGCTACTTATGAAACACAGTCCACATTCGACTGGCACTGACTGGCCAGGAGGTGGGCGGTGCTCTCGTGGGTCACTGGGTGGATGGCTAGGGAGCTTCTCACGGGCTTCTCCCCTTTTGCAGGCTGGGACCCCCGAGCACTGGCCAGGGAGAAGCAAGAGGATTTGGTTTTATGTTTAAGATGAAGCAGAGGACCTTGAAAGAGGCACGTAAGCATTTCACAGAATGGGTCTCCGTAGATGGCGTTTGCATAACAAGTGCCTAAATCATCAGAAATAGGGAAGAAACTGCACGAGGACAAGCAGAGATACCCTAGAAGCAAAGGCCTTTCAGTACCTATTTCAAGTTTATGACAACGCCCTTGAGTTTGGGGTTCTTGAAAGGTGATGGGGAAGGAAGTGGGAAACAGCCTTGGGTCGGTTGGGGGCTGGGGCTGATCCACACCTTGTGGATCTATGTAGTTTTGGGTGGTGAGTTTTGAGAAAAAGAACCCAGAATTATGTTGGGATCTAAGAAGGGGCTGAACAAGTGAAGGCCCTGCAGTTTCAGCCTCCAGAGCTTCCCAAGAAACCGGCCTCTGGTGATGAGTCAAACTCGGGGTTTTAGTAAGAAAACCTTTGCCCGCCTGTCCGCTCTGCCCCAGTAGACTGTGTGACCTTGCACTGGTCACCTCTTCCCCAGATGGTGCACTGGACACAATGGGCTGTGCGACCTTGACCCGGCCACCTGTCCTCTCTGCATTACCCCCCCACATCCCCCCACGATGGTGCCTTTGAAGCCTCTGTACATGCATAAGAAAAAGTGACAGCATTCAGGACTTCCTTTCCAGGGAGAGATGAAAGGCGCAAGGTTGTTTAGAGGCTATACCAGATTTAAATGCTGTTTTGACTTACATTAAGCTACTTCTTACCCATCCAGTTTGTCTCTTATTTTTGTTTCAAAGCTCACTGTGTATCATGCAAAGACGCCAGTAACGTGGGAAAACCTCCCATCTGACAGGAGCAGCCCTCCTCTCTGTTGGTGGCAGTCCCCCCACCTCCACCATGATCCCCACTATTCTGGCCTGGACTGTGTGTGCCCACATGCCTGTGGGTACATGTGTGTGTGTGTGGGCAGGCACACCTTTGAGGTTTTTCTTTCTGGAGCCCTTTGCCCTCCTTAGTTTGTGCTGAACACACTGACACACAGAAGCCTTAGTGCCCAAGCTGGTGTCTTGCTGTGATGCCTTTGGTCCTAGCTCCACTATGGCCTAAGCCCATTAAAATCAAGTCAACTTCAGGTCCAGCTTGACCCAGGGCCTCAAATTATGACATCAGGAGTTACCTTATCTCTGGTTTCCATGTTGGCCTTACTCTCTGGTCAGTTAGCTTATGTAGTGGCCCTGGCAGCCCCCAGAGGGGGGAGAGCTTCTCATTCACAATAGTTCTGTTGTAAGTCCTGGCACAGATTTCCTGGGACCAGGTCACATGTCCACCCTCAAACAGATTACCGAAAGCAAGGAGATGAAATCTGTTGATTGGCCAGATCTAGGTTATAGGCTCACCTTTAGATTCTGGTATTATAGAAGGTTAACTTCCCCCAAACCACATGGACCAGGAAAGGCTGGGGGTGGGGGTGGGGTCTTCTCAGGAAAAAACAGATATTATTACCATATGATGAGGAAACAGAGGACTGGAAGGAAAGGTAGTCACAGATGTCCACTACCCCACCCAGGGCAGTGGTGCATCCTGGAATCTGAAGGGTTAAGTTAAACCCACACCTCGTGGAAAACAACTAAGAACCCCTAAGAACCACACATACATCAGGGGTCATGGAGCCTGGAGCTGACAGCCAAATGGAGACAGGGCCTGAGGCAAGCAGAGCAGAAACGAGCACAGGCTTTCCTGCTGGGGCTGCTGGCCCGGCAGGCTGAGGTCTGGGCAGTGGCACAGGTGCCCAGGGGCTGTGTCAATATGGAGCCCAGACACTGACAGGAAAGAGCAGGCAGGATGAGAACCTCTGGGGGAATCCTCCAGGGAGCTTGTTAGAAATGCAGCATCTCAGGTCCCACTCCAGATCTCCTGTATCAGAATCTGAATTTTAATCAGATCCCCAGGTGATCCATGTGCACTGCTCATCTAAAGACTCATCTCTTGGGACTTCCCTGGTGGTGCAGTGGTTAAGAATCCGCCTGCCAATGCAAGGGACACAGGTTCGAGCCCTGGTCCAGGAAGATCCCAAGCGCCGCGGAGCAACTAAGCCTGTGAGCCAAAACTACTGAGCCTGCACTCTAGAGCCTGCAAGCCACAACTACTGAGCCCACGTGTCACAACTACTGAAGCCCGCGTGCCTAGAGCTATGCTCCACAACAAGAGAAGCCACTGCAATGAGCCCATGCACTGCAATGAAGAGTAGTCCCCGCTCGCCACAACTAGAGAAAGCCCACACACAGCAACAAAAACCCAACACAGCAATAAATAAATACATACATACATACATACATACATAATACTTGTCTCTTGTCTCATAGCTCCCACATTCAGTGGTGGTGAGACTTATGTTAGGTCTTCAGTCAGACTTCCTGGAGTGCAGTGTGGCCATGTTTATGAAGGAGCCTTAAACATACTCATGCTCTATCATGAAGCCAATATTTCTACTTCTGAGACATTACTGAACAAAATCACCGGAGGCAGGGACAAAGAATGTTATGCATGGAGATGTCCATTGTAGTATTATTTATAATCAGAAATTATTGCATATACACAAATAGAAAAGGGTGAAGTCAAGTATGGCACTTTATACATTGACTGTTATGTTGCTGTTTGAAATATTCTTTTAAAAGAAGTGTACAGGGAATGGGCAGGGAATATAGTGATAAACAAGACAGATACAGTGTCTGCACTCTTGGAGTTGACATTCTATGGGGGAAGACAGACAATAAGCAAGTGGACAAATGTGACAAGTACACAGAAGGAAGAAGGGGTAATGTGGCAGAGAACCACGGGAGGGTTGGGGAGGTTTCTCAGATGGGGAAACAGGGAAACCCTGCTCTAGGAGCTGGCATTTAAAATGAAATCCAAAAGTTGAGAAGGAGCCAGCCAAAGAAACAGCCAGGAAAAGATCTTCCAGGCAAGGGGAACAGGAATTACCAAGATGCTGGGGTCAGGGAGCTTGGCTGTGAGAGGGAAGTAATGGAAGATGTGTGGCTGGCGCGGGATAAGCCAGAGGAAGCTGGAAGCTGAGGAAGGTGGAGAAGTGAGTAGGGCCAGATCCCTCAGACCTTGTAGGCTGTGAGTGAAGTTTGAGTTTTGTTCTAAGGGCCGAGTGTTACAAGAGTACATGGAGAGAGGGAGTCATATCAGTAAGATGGCAGACTAGGAGGTTCCAGTCCTCATTCCCCCATATAAACACTGATGATTTGACAACCATCTACGGGCAAAAATACCTTTGTGAGAGCTCTGGAGTCCAGGTGAGAGGTTCCAGCACCCCAGTGGACCACAAAATGCAAGATCGGCCACACTGGAAGGGTAGAAAGAGCAGTGTCACTTTGCTTGCATCACCTCTCCCCCAGGCTGACAAAACTCAGAACCAAGAGAGATCTCCTAGCCCACGACTTCTGCCACAGGTTAAAGAGAGAACAGGTGAGGGTCTCACTCCCCAGCCTTTGGGGGCAATGTCTAAAAGCTCTGCTTATCTTGATGCATCCAGAACACTGAAGAAATCGGCATGGCTGGATTGTTGGGGAGCAGCTAAGAACAAAGAAAAGGGTAGAGGCTCATAGCAACCAACATATACACCCCCAAAGCAACAATTCTCCAAAGATGGTGCCCCACACACGTCCCCAGATGGTACATGAACCTCAGCAGCCAGTGAAGATCTCAGCAACCAACTTGACTCTGCAGGATTGGGGGAAGGTACACAACCCTGAGACTGCTCCTTCAGGAGGGAGGGACAGAGTGGGATTGAGCTCTTTGTCCTAGCAACTCAGTGCACTGCCCTATGGAGAATGGGTGGGTGATGCCTGGCACTTGACATGGCTCTGTGGGGTAGGGAAAAGGCACAAAATTCTAAGACATACCTTTGAGAAGGAGGGATGGAAGTGGTGCTTGCACCCAATGCCCTAGCCTAGCTGAGCACACCCTAGAGAAAAGGAATAGGCAGCTCTCAGCACCTTACACAGCTCTATGGTATCAGGACAAGGCACACAATCCTAAAACTAGCCCCCCAAGGAGGGATGAGAAGAGTAGAGTGGGCACATCTATACAAAAGGTTAAAAAGATTCCCAGAATCTCTAGCCAGGTGAAGGTCTTTCCCTTCCCAAGCCAGTACATAACAACTGGAAGGGGTGACTACTCCTTCAAATGTGCAGACATCAACACAGGATAAAATGATCACAAAGAATCAGGAAAACGTGACATCACCAAAGGAACAAAACAAAGCTCCAGTAACTGACCTCAAAGAAATGGAGATCTATGAACTGCTGACAAAGAATTCAAAATAATCATCTTAGCTCATTGACCTACAAGAGAATGCAGACAGACAACTAGACAAAATCAGAAAAAGCAATACATGATCACAAGTTCAACAAAGAGATAGAAACCATAAAAAAAGAACCAAAACATAAATTCTGGAGCAAAGAATACAATGACTGCCCTGAAAAATTCAATAGAGAGCTTCAATAACAGACTTGATCAGGCAGAAGAAAGAACCAGTGAACTTGAAGACAGGTTACTTGAAATGCTCTACTCAGAGGAGCAAAAGTAAAAGGGAATGGAAAAGAGTGAATAGAGCCCACAGGACTCACAGGACACAGTCAAGAAAAACAATATAACATAATGGGAGTTCCAGGAGAAGAACAGAAAGGAGAAGAAAGCTTATTTAAAGAAATAATGGCTAGGGCTTCCCTGGTGGCGCAGTGGTTGAGAGTCCACCTGCCGATACAGGGGACACGGGTTCGTGCCCTGGTCCGGGAAGATCCCACAGGCCGCACAGTGGCTGCGCCTGTGAGCCATGGCCGCTGAGCCTGTGCGTCTAGAGCCTGTTGCTCCACAACGGGAGAGGGCACAACAGTGAGAGGCCCGCATACTGCAAAAAAAAAGGAAAAAAAAAAAGAAAGAAAGAATGGCTAAAATTTTCCCAAATCTGGGAAAGGAAAAGGACCTCTAGATTCATAAAGCCCAAAAGACCCCAAATAGGTTGAACCTAAAAAAGGTCTACACTGAGGCACATTAAAATGAAATAGTCAAAAGTTAAAGAGAGGATGTTGAAAACAGCAAAAGAAAAATGTCTCATCACATAAAATGAAACTCCATTAAGATTATAAGCAGAATTTTTGGCAGAAAGCTTGAAGGCCAGGGGAGAGTAGGATGATATACTCAAAGTGCTGGAAAAACAAATCTGCCAACCAAGAATACTATGCCTGGCAAAACTGCCCTTTAAAAATGAAGGAGATGGGCTTCCCTGGTGGCGCAGTGGTTGAGAGTCTGCCTGCCGATGCAGGGGACACGGGTTCGTGCCCCGGTCTGGGAAGATCCCACATGCCGTGGAGCGGCTGGGCCCGTGAGCCATGGCCGCTGAGCCTGCGCGTCCAGAGCCTGTGCTATATATAGCACTATATATTAAAAAAAAAAAAATGAAGGAGAGATAGACTTTCCCAGACAAACAAAAATTGAGGGAGTTTGTTACCACTAGACCTGCCTTACAAGAAGTGCTAAAGGGAGTTTGTCAAGTTGAAACAAAAGGCCACTAAACAACCACACAAAAGCATAAGAAAGTATAAATTTTACTGGTAAATATACAGACAAATAAAGAACAGCGCAATACTGTAATGGTGGTGCACAAATCACTTTTAACCCTAGTTGAAAAGTTAAAAGACAAAAGTATTAAGAATAACTATAACTATAATAGTCAATCAATGATTACTTTGAATTTAAATGGATTTTACTCACTAATGAAAAGTGACTGAATGGATAAAATAACAAGCTACAACTATATGCTGTGTACAAGAGACTCACTATAGCTTTAAGAACGCTCAAAGGTGGAAAGGAAAGGGATAGAAAAAGATATTACGTACAAATGGTAACCAAAAGAAAGCAGGAATGGCTATACTTATATGAGACAAAATAGACTTCGAATCGAAAACTGCTACACAAGATAAAGAAGATGATTATATGATGATAAAAAGGTTTACTCAACAGGAAGATATAACAACTATCTATGTACCCGTTCCACTCCTGGGTATATATCCAAAAAAAGCAAAAACACTAATTCAAAAAGATACATGCACCCCAATGTTCAGAGCAGCATTATTTACAATTGTCAAGATATAGTACCAATCTAAGTGTCCATCAACAGACGAATGGATAAAGAAGGTGTGGTATACACACATACATACACACACACACACACACACACACATACACAATGGAATACTACTCAGCCATAAAAAAAGAATGAAATATTGCCATTTGCACCAACATGGATGAACTTGCAGGGCATTATGCTAACTGAAATAAGTCAGACACAGAAAGACAAATACTGTATGAAATCACGTATATGTGGAATCTATAAAATACAACAAAGTAGTGAATATAACAAAAAAGAAGCAGGCTCAGAGATATAGAGAACAAATTAGTAGTTACCAGTTGGGGGGGAGGGGCAATATTGGTGTATGAGAGTGGGAGGTACAAGCTATTGGTTGTCAGATAGGCTCAAGGATGTATTGTACAATATGGGGAAATAGCCAATATTTTGTAATAAATAAAAATGGAAAGTAACCTTTACAAATGTTTTAAAGTAAAAAAATTTTAATACAAATAAATAAGTTTTGGATTAACATATACACAGTACTATATATAAAATAGATAAACAACAAGGACTTACTCTATAGCACAGGGAACTATATTCAATATCTTGTAATAAGGGCTTCCCTGGTGGCACAGTGGTTAAGAATCCGCCTGCCAATGCAGGGGACATGGGTTTAATCCCTGGTCTGGGAAGATCCCACAAGCCACGGGGCAACTAATCCCGTGCGCCACAACTGCTGAGCCTGTGCTCTAGAGCCTGCGAGCCACAACTACTGAGCCCCTGCACCACAACTACTGAAGCCCGCGTGCCTAGAGCCTGTGCTCCACAACAAGAGAAGCCACTGTAATGAGAAGCCCGTGCACCACAACGAGATGTGGCCCCACTCTCCGCAACCAGAGAAAAGCCCGCGCGCAGCAACGAAGACCCAACACAGCTAAGAATAAAATAAAATAAATAAATTTATTTAAAAAAATAAAAAATCTTGTAATAACCTATAATGGAGAAGAATCTGAAAAAGTATATATATACATATGCATTTATATACATATACATATATATATGTATCACTTTACTGTAGACCTGAAATTAACACGTTGTAAATTAACTATACTTCAATTTTTAAAATGGTTATAAAATAAATAATAAAAATAAATATATATGCATCCTACATCAGCTCTCCTAAATATATAAAGCAAACATCTACAGATCTAAAGGGAGAAACAGATGGCCATACAATCATAGTAGGAGACTCGAATACTCCACTTTCAAAAATGGATGGAACATCCAGACAAAAATCAGTAAAGAAACAGCAGAGTTGAACATCACTATAAACCAATGGACCAAACAGATATATAGTGAACATCCAACAGCAGCAGGGTGCACCTTCTTCTCAAGCACACATGGATTCTCCAGGATAAATCACATTATAGATCACAAAACAAGTCTTAACAAATTTAAGGAGATTGAAATCATCCCAAATGTATTTTCTGACCACAGTGAAATGAAATTACAAATCAATAACAGAAGGAAAATGGGGACATTTATAAATACACAGAAATTAAAGAACATCCTCTTGAATAACACTGAATCAAAGAAGAAACTTAAAGGGAAATTAGAAATATTTTGAGACAAATGGAAAGTACCAAGAGATACCAATAAATACCTACCTCACAAAAGAAAAATCTCAAATAACCTAAATTTACACCTCAAGGAACTAGAAAAAGAGCAAACTAAGATCCAAGTTAGCAGAAGGAAAGAAAAAACTGAAGGCCAGAGCATAAATAAATAAAATTAGAAAACAGAAAAACAGAAAAAAATAGATGAAACTAAGGTGGTTTTTGAAAAGATAAAACAATATCGACAAACCCTTAGCAAGACTAAGAAATAAAAAAGACTCAAATAAATAAAGTCATAAATAATAGAGAAGACATTACAACAGATGTCACAGAAATAAAAAAAAATTAGAAACTATTATGAACAATTATATACCAATAAATTGGACAACTGAGAAAAAATGGATAAATTCCTAGAAACATACAATTTACCAAGACGGAACCGTGAAGAAATTGAAAGCTTGAACAGACCAATAATAAATAAGGAGGTTGAATCAGTAACCAAACACCTCTCAGCAAAGAAAAACTCAGGGCCAGGTCTTCACAAGCAATTCTACCCAACATTTGAAGAAGCATTAATACCAATCCTTCTTAAACTCTTCCAAAAATGGAAGAAAGAACACTTCCAAACTCATTTTCTGAAGCCAGCATTACCCTGACACCAAGGCCAGACAAAAAATTAGAAACAGAGCTACCAGATGACCCAGCAATCCCACTTCTGTGTATACACACAAAGGAATTGAAGTCAGGATCTGAAAGAGGTATCCACACTCCATGTTCACTGCAGCATTGTTCACAACAGCCAGAACATGGAAGCAACCTAAACGTGCCTTGCCTGATGAACGGCTAAAGAAAATGTGGTATATACACAAAATGGGATATTATTCAGCCTTTAAAGAAAGAAGGAATTCCTGCCATTTGCAACAATATGGATGAACATGGAGGACATTATGCTAAGAGAAGCCAGACACAGAAGGACAAATACTACATAGTACCACTTATATGAGGGATCTAAGACGGCCAAACCCTTAGAAGAGAGTAGAAGGGTGGTTGCTCGGGGCTGGGGAGGAGGGAAACGGGGAGGTGATGGTCAAAGGGTACAAAGTGTCAGGTACCCAAGATGAGTAAGTTCTACAGATCCGCACGGCACGGTGCCTGTGGTTCTTAATGCCATGTTATATACTTAGAGCTTGGCTAAGAGGGTAGATCTCCCGTTAAGTGTTCTTATCACAATAATAAATAGCGAGGGTGGAGGAAACTTGGACCTGATGGATGTATTTATGGCATAGACTGGTGATGGTTTCACAGATGCGTGCTTATCTCCAAAGTCATCGGGTTGTATACATTAAATAGTTACAGCTTTTTCTATGTCAATTGTACATCAATATGGTGGTTTAAAAAAGTGAATAGAACCTGATTTGGTCTAGGGAGCTGAAGGCCACATGGACAAAGCTACTGGGACACATTTATAATCCACGTTAAGTGAGCAAAGCTGGCAGAGAATAATACAAACTGTGTCATTTTGCCTATAGAAAAAAATAGGAAACATGCAAAAATATTACAGCAATTACCTCCAGATGGTGGGATAACAGATGATTTTTACTTGTTTTTCTTAAGTTTCCTGTATTTCTTCGCACAGGAAGAACAATGGAGGTGACTTCAGAATCTGAATTTGTATCGGTCACAGTGATTCGTTACAGATGACAGAATCCACTTCTTGTGGTTTGAGCAGAGGGGCCTTATTCCTGGGTGTTAAGACTGAGATTCCAGGACTACCAGGGAACCAAGAGTGGAGGCCCCATAGCCAGGTACAACACAGCCTAGACAATCCCCTGACTCCACCTAGGACTGTTGCTATGGAAACCCCAATGTCTGTGATGCTCAGGCCCAGACACTGGGGCTGCTGCTGTGTGAGAACCAGACCCCTCTGTTCCCTGCCATCCAGGAGCCCCATCCCTCCACCACCCTGTGTTGCTCACTTCTGCCTTTTAGATCGCAGGCAGGCTTCTGTCCAGAGGAGCTGAGGCCACCTGCAGAACCCTAGTTGCACGGGTGTCTGGGAAATATAGATTTCAGGTTTTCCAGAGACAAAAGGCATGGAAGGAGGGGGTGGCACACAGGTTGAATGACTCAGTCTGCAGGATCCACTACAGAAGCAAGGCAAGGGTGACAAGACGATCACATGTACCCTTGACCTTCTGAAGTCCACACGGTGGGTCAGTTATCCATGGTCTTATGATAAGGACAGCAGGAGGCTCTCTCTCAGTCCAGGGAGTGCTGGCTGCCAGAGCCCCTCGCCCTGGCCTCCCCTCACTTCCAAATGCCAGCACCTCTCTGCTTGGGGACTTCTGCTGCTGGAGACCCCTTGGCCTCCTTGGGGCAGGCTGCAGTGTGGAGGCTTAGTGTCCCAAGGAGCAGACTCCGCCAGGACCCCAGCCGCCTCTCTGCACTGGCTCCCAGGCTCCCTAGTGGGCCGATTCCTGTTGCCCACAGTAGGGGGATCCTGCAGTGGGGGGATCCTCTAGTGGGGGCTCCACAGCAGCAGGCAGCTTGATAACAGCCATAATTAGTCACCTTCTCTTCCTCTTCTCACTTCCCTACACCCTTGCCTTCACCTCCAAATAAACTCCTTGTGCCAGAATCTGTATCTCCAGGTGTGGCTAGGGCAGCCCAAACTAAGGCATCTCTGGCCTGAGCACGTGCACATGTAAAGCCTCAACCTGATTCTTTACGACCTTCTGGGGACAGGGCCCTGGGGGTGGGTTAAGGGCTATGAGGCTGCTTCTGTGACCTTGCATCCATTCACACCAGTTTGGAAAGTCATCTTGTTTTTGGTTCTCATCCTCCTGGGCAGGAAACTAGAGGGCTCCGGGATGCTCCCTCCGCCTGCCGCCCTGTCCACACTGATGCCGCCCCACGCCCACACAGGTGTCACCACCGGAGTTCTGCCCACCCCCTCTCTGCGTCATGCATTACTCTTCTGCTGTAGGACCAGCAAGGGTGTCCTCTGAACGCGCTGTCCTTTGTTTAAATGTGACTCTGCTATTAGCATGTGAGGCTGGGCCAACTCCGTCGTAAGTGCAGGCAGCAAACATTTCCCTGGAGCCTGCCCGGTGCCAGGCCCTGCATCACCTACCACAGAAGTCACCCTTCCCTCCAGCCCTGCAGAGTTGCCCACGAGCACCGCCCAGTGGCAGGGAGCTCACATCCTCGGTTACACCTTCAGGCAGCTGGTGAGAGAAGCAGCTTTATCCATCAACCCCTCCGGGCCGGGTGTCTGACTTGACTCCTTCCACATTCTTGGGGCTAATTGTTCCTGTCACCCTTCATCCACAGATGAGGCTCCTGGAGGTTGAGTGAGGGTCGCTTGGCAGGCAGTAAGGGGAGGGACTGGGCAGGGACCAGGAAGGTCTGCTCAGGGTCCTTTCCTGTTCCCTGGGGCATCCTGGCCGCTCAGACACAGGACGTCCCAGGACACGGGGCTCCTGGCACTGCTGCGTCACTGCCCCTCAGCCGTTTAGCTGGGAGCCTCTGCCAGTCTTAGCACTGGGGACCTTGCGGTGCGCCTAACACACTCCTAGTCCTCGTGGAGGAAGAGAGAGCAGTAAGCAGACGAAGACAAGGTCGCTCCCACGGCCCTGAGGGGTGGAAAGGCTGGAGGAGGAACCGCGCGTCCCCCGTCCTGAGAACTGTCCTGAGGACGGCTGTGGAGAGTCTCCAGCTGACAGGGGGCCGGGCTGGCCTTGTCGCTGGCCCGCGACAGGCAGAGAGCACAGGGTCTGCGGGCCACCCTGGTTTTCATCACCTGCCAGCACCCGGGCACTGAGGCCCTGCTAGTGCGTGCTGAGGCCCACCTGGAACTGCTGGGCAGGGAGTCCAGGGTCCTTCTGGAAAAGGAGTTTACACTCAGGCAACTGGGAGCTACCTGCTGGTCACTCACTTGCTACCAGTGAGGTCGGGGAGCGGGGTGCTGCCAGGGAGCCCAGGTTTGTCCACCTGTGACAAGGGGCCTGGATGTTTGAGGAGCATCTGGGGGCTCTGCCCCCCTTTTAAAAATAGGGCCCAGTTTTAGGGGGCCCCGTCTCACCACTTTGCTGAACAATTGTTCATTTTTTCCATTAAACCTTGATGTACACACAGGGGACATACAAAGCTTACCTACACACGTGTGTGCGCGTGCGCTGCACACAGTTTAAAGCTCCACTACAGTGCAGACACGGGTGTTGACCCCCGAGTCAGTAAATGGGCATTTCCAGTGCGGCCCTCCTGCAAACAGCCCTCTCCCTGGGGTGACGGTGCCCTGACATTTGTGACACTCCTGTCCCTGCTTGGCCTCATAGTCTGACTCCCAGGAGGGCACCTCTCAGCCGACGCGCTGGGTTGGCCTGTGTTACTTCATTCACATGGACTGTGACACGTGCCCTCTTTGGGGACTGGCTGCCTGGGAGACTCTCCTTGCTGCCCGGGGTGGCCTGGCTCCAGCATTCCCATAGCCGCTCAGTGTCCCTTGTGTGGACGGGCCACATGCACCCATTCTGATGAGACACGCAAGGCCTGTTCTAGCCCGGGCCCCGGGGACACACCGCCCAGCCATGCCCCACGTTCCACTGGCATTTACACCCAGAAGCAGAACATCTGGGTCAAAGGGTGCCCTTACCTTCCCGGTCAAGGCCAGCGTCTTTTCTAAAAATGGCGCATATATGTGTGCCAGGCCCCGTGCAGACCCGGGAGGAGGAGGAGCATCCATCAAACCATGATTCAAAGAAATCGAAGCTGCAGGCTGACCCGTGCTGGGCGGTGGAGGGAGCGGTTGCTCTGAGAGGGGTGAACGGGGGGGGGGCCTGGCTGATGCCCCCCGCCTCCCCCCTGCTCCCCGACTTAGGAACACAGCTGCCGAGAGCGGCCCTAGCCAGCAGGTGTGAGCCGCGGGAGGGTGTGTGCATGATGAATGTGCAGCGGCTGCCACGACAGCCTGCGCGGCTTGAACAACAGAAGTGTGTCTTCCCACAGCTCTGGAGGCCGGAAGCCCCAGATCACAGTCTGGCGGGTGGGTGTCTGGTGTGGACTCTCCTCCTCACGGGGTCCTCACGTGGTGGGGGGAGCCCTGGAGCCCCTTCCTCCTATGTCAGGATCCCGGCCCTACTGATTTACGCCCCACCCTTAGGACCACGTTCAATCTTTGCGCCTCCTTACAGGCCCCGTCTCCAAGCACGGCCACGCTGGGGGCGGGCTGGGACCCCAACGTATGAATTGGGGGGACAGGAACATTCTGTCTGTAACAGTGGTGAGAGGAAGTGGAAGGCCTGGAGCGGGCATGGGGGGAGGGCGAGGGGCGGCAGCGTTTCAGGACCTGCTGCTGTGAAACCAACACCCCTAAACGCAGTGGTTTAAAACAGTCATCATTTACTCCTGCGGGACTTCACGCTTTGGGCTCATCTCTGCCGCGTGTGACCTCAGCTGAGGCCTCCCTCACGGTGGCTGCCACCCGGGGCTCAGCTGGGCTGGTGGCTGGCCTCGTCCTCCTCCATGTGGCTGCCGCTGGCCTCGTCCTCCTCCGTGTGGCTGCCGGGCTTCTTCACAGCCTGGGGGCTGGTTTCCAAGAGCGAGGAAGCAAACGCCGCCCGTCCCTTTGCAGGGCCTGATCCTGGCAGGAGTGTCATTTCTGCCATTGTTGAAGTCACAGCATCCGGGTACAGCTGCTGGCCACTCACGTCACAAAGCTCATTTTTGATAAAAATTGTATGAATTTCAGGTGTACAACATGATGTTTTGGTGTCTGTGTACACAGTGGAGCTCCAGGCGAGCTAACTAACATGTCCATCTGCTCAGTCAGCCATCACTTTTTGGTTGCGGTCTGAGCACCTCAAGTCTGCTCCCCTGGCGAGTCTCCCCGACACGATGCGGTGTCGTTAACTGCACTCATCCTGCCGTGCACTGCATCTCTAGACTCACTCGGCGGGCAGAGCTGTAACTTTTACCCTTTGACCAAACTCTCCCCATTTCTCCCACCCCATGTGACTTGATTATTGCTGGAAAGATGAGTTTAGAACCGACAATTTCCCTGCTAAGCTGACAAGCGTAAAAGGTTAATTTGAAAACAAACCCAATTCCACTCACGGTGCAAAGGCAGAGACTGGGCCTTGGTCAAGCCTGGGCCTGAGCCCTCAGTCTGGGGAGATGGATAGTTAGGACCTCACAGGTGTCTGGTCCTGTCCACGTGATTTTTATACACTCTCCACCCTGATGGAGCCTGTGATTTTATGGGAAAATGAGTTCTAAAAATTATTAAACTTGACGATATTGTAAAAAGGTGTACAGTTCACTTATCCTTCATTTGTTTACTCTGTCTGCAAAGTGTCTTGTAGGCTGGTTTAAAATAGAATCTTTAGTAGAAAATTTGAGGTTCAGTAAGGCCAGCAGGTCAGGAGACACCTGCCACTGAAAAGAGAGTTTCTACTCACAGTCCTGGAGGAGGGGGAGGACGCACCACGCAGGGAGCATGGGGAGGGCAGGAGGCGGAGGAGCCCGGAGCCGTGGACGGACAGACAGACGGACAGGAGCCTTCATCGCAGCTTCTGCGGAGGGAACGACAAGCAGGGTGAACAGGCTGAGGACCGGCCACGCTGAGCAACTTCATGGGCTCTGGGCTGTAGGGGCCCCCAGCGGCCTGGAACCTGACCCTGGGGGAGCAGGGCAGGTGGACAGTGGCTCAGAGCATGAGTCCAACACAGGAGGTGCTTGGTTTGTATTTGAAAAGTGGGTGCTGGGGGACTTCCCTGGCGGTCCAGTGGTTAGGACTTGGCGCTCTAACTGCCAAGGGCCTGGGTTTGATCCCTGGTTGGGGAACTAAGATCCTGCAAGCCGCGAGATGCAGCCAAAAAAAAACCCAAAAAAAACTGGGCCCTAAAAGGACTCCTCCTGCGGGTGGGCAGGGGCTGACAAGGGGGGCAGGAGGCCAAGCCGAGGTGACACAGAACAGGGGGTATCCTGCAAAAACAAAGCACCAAGTTTACAGAAGGTAGAAACACGGTCTGTTCAGGCTCAGCTCAAATGTCACCTCCTCAGAGGAGCCGTCCCTGCCTGCACAGTCTACACGGACAGCCTCCCCAGCCCTCAGCCACTTCATTCCTGCACAGTGCTCAAGGCTGGCCCCCGGCTGTGCACGCAGAAGAACAGCCCTCGCAGGGGCCACAGGCCCCGCACGCCCTGGTCTCCCATCTCTCTTCCCCCCACCCTGCCCTCCTGACTTCCCCGAGTCCTGCATGTCCCCACAGCACGTGGCCTTCGAACAGGCCGTGTGCTCACTGTGCGCCTCCGTCAGTGCCGGGCCCGCTGCCCAGGTCAGGGCGGGCACACAGGGGGCTCAGCAAGCAGTGAATCAACGGCTCTCACCATCACTGCCTGCAACGTTCTCGTCCGTGGCCTCAGCGTCCACACACCCAGTGCACGTTCACTGAGGCCTTACTGTGTGCTGGGCAGGCTCCAGACACCTGGTCTCCATTCTCATGCAGCAGACAGCCTGGGGGCGTGAGACAGAGAAAAATAAGTAAAATACAGGCAAAGTCAGGCAGTGAGATGTTCCATGGAGAAAAACAAAGTCAGGCAGGACGTTGGAGTGAAGTCCTGGAGGTGTTTAGGGAGCAAGTGATGCAGAGGGAGAGAGTTCCCAGCTGAGGCTATGGCCAGTTCAAGGGCCCTGAGGCCACAGTGGGCTGCAGATCCAGAGTCTTAGTTATCCGTGTGGATTCTTAGTTTTCTCTCCAGTCTGTATGTGGCTTTTATTTATAATCCTTGGTTTCACCTTTCTTCCTAATTAACCTGAGTCTGGGTCACCATCTGTTGAGTTTAGCAAATTCTATCCCAGTGATTTAAAGCGGAAACGGCTGGAGGACGAGGGGAAGATGGCGGAAGAGTAAGACACAGAGATCACCTTCCTCCGCACAGATACACCAGAAATACATACACGTGGAACAACTCCTACAGAACACCTACTGAATTCTGGCAGAAGACCTCAGACCTCCCAAATGGCAAGAAACCCCCCACGTACCTGGGTAGGGCAAAAAAAAAAAAAGAAAAAACAGAGACAAAAGAATAGGGACGGGACCTGCACCAGTGGGAGGGAGCTGTGAAGGAGGAAAGGTTTCCACGCACTAGGAAGCCCCTTCACTGGCGGAGACTGTGGGTGGCGGAGGGGGAAAGCTTCGGAGCCGTGGAGGAGGGCGCAGCAACAGGGGTGCGGAGGGCAAAGCAGAGAGATCCCGCACAGAGTATCAGGGCCGACCGGCACTCACCAGCCCGAGAGGCTTGTCTGCTCACCCGCCGGGGCGGGCGGGTCTGGGAGCTGAGGCTCGGGCTTCGGTCGGAGCGCAGGGAGAGGACTGGGGTGGGCGGCGTGAACACAGCCTGAAGGGGGTTAGTACGCCACGGCTAGCCGGGAGGGAGTCCGGGGAAAAGTCTGGACCTGCCGAAGAGGCAAGAGACTTTTTCTTCCCTCTTTGTTTCCTGGTGCGCGAGGAGAGGGGATTAAGGGCGCTGTTTAAAGGAGCTCCAGAGACGGGCGCGAGCCGCGGCTAAAAGCGCGGACCCCAGAGACGGGCATGAGACGCTAAGGCTGCTGCTGCCGCCACCAAGAAGCCTGTGTGCGAGCACAGGTCACTATCCACACCCTGCTTCCGGGAAGCCTGTGCAGCCCGCCACTGCCAGGGTCCCGGGATCCAGGGACAACTTACCCGGGAGAACGCACGGCGAGCCTCAGGCTGGTGCAACTTCACACCGGCCTCTGCCGCTGCAGGCCCGCCCCGCACTCCGTGCTCCTCCCTCCCCCCGGGCCTGGGTGAGCCAGAGCCCACGAATCAGCGGCTCCTTTAACCCCGTCCTGTCTGAGCAAAGAACAGACGCCATCCGGAGACCTACACGCAGAGGCGGGGCCAAATCCAAAGCTGAGCCCCGGGAGCTGTGCGAACAAAGAGAAAGGGAAATCCCTCCCAGCAGCTTCAGGAGCAGCGGATTAAAGCTCCACGATCAACTTGATATACCCTGCATCTGTGGAATACCTGAATAGACAGCGAATCATCCCAAATTGAGGAGGTGGACTTTGAGAGCAAGATTTATGATTTTATCTCCTTTTCCTCTTTTTGTGAGTGTGTATGTGTATGCTTCTGTGTGAGATTTTGTCTGTATAGCTTTGCTTCCACCATTTGTCCTAGGGTTCTATCCGTCCGTTTTTTTTGTTTCTTAATAATTACTTTTTATTTTAATAACTTTATTTTATTTTACTTTATCTTCTTTCTTTCTTTTTTCCTTCCTTCCCTCCTTCCTTCCTTCCTCCCTCCCTCCATCCCTCCTTTCTTTCTTTCTACTTTTTCTCCCTTTTATTCTGAGCCATGTGGATGAAAGGCTCTTGGTGCTGCAGCCAGGAGTCAGTGCTGTGCCTCTGAGGTGGGAGAGGCAACTTCAGGACACTGCTCCACAAGAGACCTCCCAGCTCCACGTAATATCAAACAGCGAAAATCTCCCAGAGATCTTCATCTCAACACCAGCAGCCAGCTTCACTCAATGACCAGCAAGCTACAGGGCTGGACACCCTATGCCAAACAACTAGCAAGACAGGAACACAACCCCACCCATTAGCAGAGAGGCTGCCTAAAATCATAATAAGTCCACAGAAACCCCAAAACACACCACCAGACATGGACCTGCCCACCAGAAAGACAAGATCCAGCCCCATCCACCAGAACACAGGCACTAGTCCCCTCCACCAGGAAGCCTACACAACCCACTGAACCAACTTTAGCCACTGGGGACAGACACCAAAAACAATGGGAACTACGAACCTGCAGCCTGCAAAAAGGAGACCCCAAACACAGTAAGATAAGCAAAATGAGAAGACAGAAAAACACAGAGCAGATGAAGGAGCAAGATAAAAACCCACCAGACCTAACAAATGAAGAGGAAATAGGCAGTCTCCCTGAAAAAGAATTCAGAATAATGATAGTAAAGATGATCCAAAATCTTGGAGATAGAATAGAGAAAATGCAAGAAACATTTAACAAGGACCTAGAAGAATTAAAGATGAAACAAGCAACGATGAACAACACAATAAATGAAATTAAAAATACTCTAGATGGGATCAATAGCAGAATAACTGAGGCAGAAGAACGGATAAGTGACCTGGAAGATAAAATAGTGGAAATAACTACTGCAGAGCAGAATAAAGAAAAAAGAATGAAAAGAACTGAGGACAGTCTCAGAGACCTCTGGGACAACATTAAACGCACTAACATTCGAATCATAGGGGTTCCAGAAGAAGAAGAGAAAAAGAAAGGGACTGAGAAAATATTTGAAGAGATTATAGTTGAAAACTTCCCTAATTATGGGAAAGGAAATAGTTAATCAAGTCCAGGAAGCACAGAGAGTTCCATACAGGATAAATCCAAGGAGAAATATGCCAAGACACATATTAATCAAACTCTCAAAAATTAAATACAAAGAAAACATATTAAAAGTAGCAAGGGAAAAATAACACACAAGGGAATCCCCATAAGGTTACAGCTGATCTTTCAGCAGAAACTCTGCAAGCCAGAAGGGACTGGCAGGACATATTTAAAGTGATGAAGGAGAAAAACCTGCAACCAAGATTACTCTACCCAGCAAGGATCTCATTCAGATTTCATGGACAAATTAAAACCTTTACAGACAAGCAAAAGCTGAGAGAGTTCAGCACCACCAAACCAGCTTTACAAAACATGCTAAAGGAACTTCTCTAGGCAGAAACACAAGAGAAGGAAAAGACCTACAATAACGAGCCCAAAACAATTAAGAAAATGGGAATAGAAAAATACATATCAATAATTACCTTAAATGTAAATGGATTAAATGCTCCCACCAAAAGACACAGATTGGCTGAGTGGATACAAAAACAAGACCCACATATATGCTGTCTACAAGAGACCCACTTCAGACCTAGAGACACATACAGACTGAAACTAAGGGGATGGAAAAAGATATTCCATGCAAATCGAAACCAAAAGAAAGCTGGAGTAGCAATTCTCATATCAGACAAAATAGACTTTAAAATAAAGACTATTACAAGAGACAAAGAAGGACACTACATAATGATCAAGGGATCTATCCAAGAAGAAGATATAACAATTGTAAATATTTATGCACCCAACATAGGAGCCCCTCAATACATAAGGCAAATACTAACAGCCATAAAAGGGGAAATTGACAGTAACACATTCATAGTAGGGGACTTTAACACCCCACTTTCACCAATGGACAGATCATCCAAAATGAAAATAAATAAGGAAACACAAGCTTTAAATGATACATTAAACAAGATGGACTTAATTGGTATTTATAGGACATTCCATCCAAAAACAACAGAATACACATTTTTCTCAAGTGCTCATAGAACATTCTCCAGGATAGATCATACCTTGTGTCTGAAGGTATGATTAAGTTTCTTGGTAAACTTAAGAAAATTGAAATTGTATCAAGTATCTTTTCAAACCACAACGCTATGAGACTAGATATTAATTACAGGAAAAGATCTGTAAAAAATGCAACCACATGGAGGCTAAACAATACACTACTTAATAACGAAGTGGTCACTGAAGAAATCAAAGAGGAAATTAAAAAATACCTAGAAACAAATGACAATGGAGACATGACGACCCAAAACCTATGGGATGCAGCAAAAGCAGTTCTAAGAAGGAAGTTTATAGCAATACAATCCTACCTTAAGAAACAGGAAATATATCAAATAAACAACCTAACCTTGCACCTAAAGCAATTAGAGAAAGAAGAACAAAAAAAACCAAAGTTAGCAGAAGGAAAGAAACCATAAAGATCAGATCAGAAATAAATGAAAAAGAAATGAAGGAAACGATAGCAAAGATCAATAAAACTAAAAGCTGGGTCTTTGAGAAGATAAACAAAATTGATAAGCCATTAGCCAGACTCATCAAGAAAAAAAGGGAGAAGACTCAAATCAGCAGAATTAGAAATGACAAAGGAGAAGTAACAACTGTCACTGCAGAAATACAAAAGATCATGAGAGATTACTACAAGCAACTCTATGCCAATAAAATGGACAACCGGGAAGAAATGGACAAATTCTTAGAAATGCATATCCTTCCAAGACTGAATCAGGAAGAAATAGAAAATCTGAACAGACCAATCACAAGCACTGAAATTGAAACTGTGATTAAAAATCTTCCAACAAACAAAAGCCCAGGACCAGATGGCTTCACAGGCGAATTCTATCAAACATTTAGAGAAGAGCTAACACCTATCCTTCTCAAACTCTTCCAAAATATATGAGAGCAAGGAACACTCCCAAACTCATTCTACGAGGCCACCATCACCTTGATACCAAAACCAGACAAGGATGTCACAAAGAAAGAAGACTACAGGCCAATATCACTGATGAACATAGATGCAAAAATCCTCAACACAATACTAGCAAACAGAATCCAACAGCACAGTAAAAGGATCATACACCATGATCAAGTGGGGTTTATTCCAGGAATGCAAGGATTCTTCACCATATTAACAAATCGAACGAGAAAAACCATATGATCATCTCAATAGATGCAGAGAAAGCTTTCAACAAAATTCAACACCGATTTATGATAAAAACCCTGCAGAAAGTAGGCATAGAGGGAACTTTCCTCAACATAATAAAGGCCATATATGACAAACCCACAGCCAACATCATCCTCAATGGTGAAAAACTGAAAGCATTTCCACTAAGATCAGCAACTAGACAAGGTTGTCCACTCTCACCACTCTTATTCAACATAGTTTTGGAAGTTTTAGCCACAGCAATCAGAGAAGAAAAGGAAATAAAAGGAATCCAAATCGGAAAAGAAGTAAAGCTGTCCCTGTTTGTAGATGACATGATACTCTACATAGAGAATCCTAAAGATGCTACCAGAAAACTACGAGAGCTAATCAATGAATTTGGTAAAGTAGCAGGATACAAAATTAATGCACAGAAATCTCTTGCATTCCTATACACTAATGATGAAAAATCTGAAAGTGAAATCAAGAAAACACTCCCATTTACCATTGCAACAAAAAGAATAAAATATCTAGGAATAAACCCACCTAAGGAGACAAAAGACCTGTATGCAGAAAATTATAAGACACTGATGAAAGAAATTAAAGATGGTACAAATAGATGGAGAGATATACCACGTTCTTGGATTGGAAGAATCAACATTGTGAAAATGACTCTACTACCCAAAGCAATGTACAGATTCAATGCAATCCCTATCAAACTACCACTGGCATTTTTCACAGAACTAGAACAAAAAATTTCACAATTTGTATGGAAACACAAAAGACCCCGAATAGCCAAAGCAATCTTGAGAACGCAAAATAGAGTTGGAGGAATCAGGCTCCCTGACTTCAGACTATAGTACAAAGGTACAGTAATCAAGACAGTATGGTACTGGCACAAAAACAGAAATATAGATCAATGGTACAGGATAGAAAGCCCAGAAATAAACCAACGCACATATGGTCACCTTATCTTTGATAAAGGAGGCAAGGATATACAATGGAGAAAAGACAGCCTCTTCAGTACGTGGTGCTGGGAAAACTGGACAGGTACATGTAAAAATAGAAGATTAGATCACTCCCTAACACCACACACAAAAATAAGCTCAAAATGGATTAAAGACCTAAATATAGGGCCAGACACTATAAAATTCTTAAAGGAAAACATAGGCAGAACACTCTATGACATAAATCACAGCAAGATCCTTTTTGACCCACCTCCTAGAGAAATGGAAATAGAAACAAAAATAAACAAATGGGACCTAATGAAACTTCAAAGCTTTTGCACAGCAAAGGAAACCATAAACAAGACCAAAAGACAACCCTCAGCATGGGAGAAAATATTTGCAAATGAAGCAACTGACAAAGGAATAACCTCCAAAATTTATAAGCAGCTCATGCAGCTCAATAACAAAAAAACAAACAACCCAATCCAAAAATGGGCAGAAGACCTAAATAGACATTTCTCCAAAGAAGATATACAGACTGCCAACAAACACATGAAAGAATGCTCAACATCATTAATCATTAGAGAAATGCCAATCAAAACTACAATGATATATCATCTCACACCAGTCAGAATGGCCATCATCAAAAAATCTAGAAACAATAAATGCTGGAGAGGGTGTGGAGAAAAGGGAACACTCTTGCACTGCTGGTGGGAATGTGAATTGGTACAGCCACTATGGAGAACAGTATGGAGGTTCCTTAAAAAACTACAAATAGAACTACCATATGACCCAGCAATCCCACTACTGGGCATATACCCTGAGAAAACCATAATTCAAAAAGAGTCATGTACCAAAATGTTCATTGCAGCTCTATTTACAATAGCCCGGAGATGGAAACAACCTAAGTGTCCATCATCGGATGAATGGATAAAAAGATGTGGCACATATATTACAATGGAATATTACTCAGCCATAAAAAGAAATGAAATTGAGCTATTTGTAATGAGGTGGATAGACCTAGAGTCTGTCATACAGAGTGAAGTAAGTCAAAAAGAAAAAGCCAAATGCCGTATGCTAACACATATATATGGAATTTAAGGGAAAAAAATGTCATGAAGAACCTAGGGGTAAGACAGGAATAAAGACACAGACCTACTAGAGAATGGACTTGAGGATATGGGGAGGGGGAGGGGGAAGGGTGAGCTGTGACAGGGCGAGAGAGAGGCATGGACATATATACACTAACAAACGTAAGGTAGATAGCTAGTGGGAAGCAGCCACATAGCACAGGGAGATCAGCTCGGTGCTTTGTGACCACCTGGAGGGGTGGGATAGGGAGGGTGGGAGGGAGGGAGACGCAAGAGGGAAGAGATATGGGAACATATGTATATGTATAACTGATTCACTTTGTTATAAAGCAGAAACTAAGTCACCATTGTAAAGCAATTATACTCCAATAAAGATGTTAAAAAAAAATTCAAAAAAAAAAATAAAGTGGAAACGTGTGAATCCGGGTCAAGTCAGTGCATGTTTACTGACTGGCCTCCCTGGGCCCAGCTGTGTCTGGCACCAGGCGGCTGTGTAGTGAGCATGACTGTCTCTGCCCTGAAGACCCCAGTTAGTGAACATCCAGATGCCCTCAGTCCCGGTCTGCTGCCCCCCTGCCCCCCTTCATCTGGGTCTCAAGCTCCCGCGCTGACCTCAGTTGCACCTTCCTCCCCCACCTCCTTCAATTTTAATTTTTTTTTAACTTGGAAGCCGTGTCACGACGGTGCCCCTCAGTAGTGAGAAACTCAGTCACCACTTCAGCAGTGGGATCCACTTGTCGTGCCTGAGCTGAGACTGGACAGGATGGAAACATAGGACTCGGAGGAGGAGACGGCTCAGGGGCTGGGCCTCGGGGCAGGCAGAGGGGAGGCAGGGAGAGAGAGGAGGAGGTCACGGCAGGATGAGGTGAGTCCAGGGGCTCCCAGGGTCACCTCCTGTCACTTCCTGCTGCTCCCGCCTCAACACGGGAGCCTGAATCCCATGCTGCATCACACCTGCAGGCCCTCACATGACTGGGCCTCCAGCAGGAGCCCCTCTCCTCTACTCACCAGCAGCAACACCCTCACCCTTCAAGACCCTGCTCTTCTGAGGGCTTGTCCCTGACCCTGCCTTCCCGGGGCACCCGTCCCACTGTGACCCACTCACCCGTTCTGCATTCACCTCTCCTGGTTGTCACGGCCTAAGGATGCCCTGACGCCCCGGGACATGGTCTGCTTCTCAGGACAAGCTGAGAGACCAGCAGACCTCGGTTATAAGCTCTAAGTTTGCGTGACTCTGGGCAAATCCCTTATCCCCTGGGAGGCTCCGTCTCTCACTGTAAAGGGGTCTGGCAGTGGCCACCCCACAGCGACAGTCAGCTGCTGGACCTGCCAGAGGAAGGAGAAGCAGGGCCGGGGGCCTGTGGCTGTGACCTTCAGGGCTGACCCAGGAAGCGGGCCTTGGCATGGCCAGGGTTTGCAGAAAGCCTGGGTGCAGTGATGCATGAGGGGGTGGGAGAAGGGCAGAGGTTAGGGGGCAGCTTTGGAGCCAGAAGACAGGGCATCCAAGGGACACTTTCCAGAGCCCATGGCCCTTGGCCTCTCCCACTCCCATCCCTTCCTGGCTGCCTTCAGAGGACATGCGAGGAACCCCTCTTTTGAAGGCTACACTCTCAGCCCATTTATCCCGTCTGCCCGGTGTTCAGGGCAGGCTGCACATGACTGTGGTCCTCATGTGCCTTGTGAAGCAGTGAGGGCTGGAGGGAGGACTGCAAACTCAGATGTCTCCAGGGGCCAGGCAAGGAGAGGCTGGGGGAGGGCCTGGGCCCGGGGGAATCTTAGGGGGGGGTGGGGACTGTGATGAGCTGGGGACACAAGCTCCGTCCAGAGAGGCCTCCCACTCAGCCCCAGAAGAGCTTTGCACAGAAGGAACGTCACCCAGGAGGCCAGAACTTCTCACTTCGTATCAAAACTAACAAACTAACAAAGCTAGAAGCCTGGGCTTTTGCCTGAAATCCTCTAGTTTTTAAATGTTAGAATTAAATAAAAAAATCTAGACTTGCCCCTGAGCCCTAGTTCGAGGCCCTTGGTTTAAGACCAAGGGTGGGCTGGGCAGCCACCCTGAGGCAGGGTCCAGGCTGGATGCCCTGTCACTGCACAGCCTCTGTGCCCACGTCCCCACCCCTGCCCAGTGCCTCCTCACGGATGTTCAGGGGACAGCTTCATCCCCAGGAAGCAGCCCCCAGGTTAGGGTATGGAGGGAACAGGGCTCTTCTGGGATTGCCCTTTCCTTCAGCAGATCTTCGGCAGCTGGAGCTTTGAGACCTCTCGTGCTCGCGCACACACACGCGCGCGCACACACACACACTGATCTAGGCCTCTACCCACCAGACTAGGCTTGCCCTTCGTGCTGAAGAGCTGGAGTTGACCTCCCCCAGAGGAGCATCCTTGTGCAGGAGAGTGAGTGAGCCTTCCCTGCAGCCCTAAACCTGTATGGAGCACCTGCTGTGTACTTGGTCTTGGCATGGGAGCTTGGGGCATGGGGGGAGCCTGGGCATCTGACCACAAGGGACCAAATAAACCAGATGAGAAGGCAGTGATGTCAAGGGCTTCAAGGAGGAAGGAGAATACATCTGATGGGGAGGGGAGGTCAGGTGACTGGGGTGGCCTCGGAGCATCACCACCATGTGATCTGGGGGAACAGGGGACAGGTGTGCTTGGTGGAACTGCATGCACAATGGCTCAGAAGGTGTGGGGAGTAGAGGGATGGAACCCTGTGCCTGTAGCAGGCCTCCTTCCCCCTTCCTCTGTAACGATGGGGCAGTTGATGAGAGCAGCCCTCAGTGAGCCCTCCTGGGGCCTGTTACCAGTTCTCTATTCTAGATGAGGACACTGAGGCACAGAGAGGGCAGAGGCCACCAAAGGTCACAGAGCAGGGCCTTAGTGAGTCCTCCTGCAGCCCAGTTACAAGCTCTTTATTATACATGAGGTCTCTGAGGCACAGAGAGGGCAGTGGCTGCCTAATATCACAGAGCAGGTTCTTAGTGAGCCCTCCTGGGGCCTGTTACAAGTTCTTTATTATACATGAGGTCTCTGAGGCACAGAGAGTTCACTGTCCTCCCAAGGTCTCAGAGCTCGGTCTTAGCGCGCCCTTCTGGGAGGGGGTCCTGTTACTAGTTCTCCATTACAGACGAGGACACTGAGGCACAGAGAGGGCAGTGGCTGCCCAAGGTCACAGAGCAGGGTCTTTGTGAGTTTTCCTGGAGGCCCTGTTACTAGTACTCTGTTACAGCCAAGGACACTGAGGCGCATAGAAGGAGCAGGGAAGCCCTGCTATCACCCAGGCCCCACTGCCTGTGTCCTTCACGACCGGCTTTATGCTGCCAGCAGGGCTGCAGGCCTGGAGTGGACGTGGAAGGCAGTTCACTGCAGCATTATTTACAATAACCAAGATATGGATGTAGCCGAGCAGGACCCTATGGGGCCTTCCCGGGACAGACCCCTCCCCCATATTCTCTGCTGTAGCTCCTCTCTGAAGTAGCCAGATAATAGTATGTCATGCATGTTTCCTGAGTTTTTCAGATGCTAAAAACCCCCACCAAGTGGAAAAAATTAACTACTTTATGATCATGAGCCCCCAGACCTACTAGCACCTAAGGACTGATAAAGTTAACCCCTGTGACACCTCACCATCGACCAATCAGAGAATCGTGTACAAGCTGATCACACGCCCTGTGACCCCCCCCCCCCCCCACCTAGCCTTTAAAAATGCTTTGCTGGGCTTCTCTGGTGGCGCAGTGGTTGAGAGTCCGCCTGCCAATGCAGGGGACATGGGCTCGTGCCCCGGTTGGGGAAGATCCCACATGCCGTGGAGTGGCTAGGCCCGTGAGCCATGGCCGCTGAGCCTGCGCGTCCTGAGCCTGTGCTCCGCAACGGGAGAGGCCACAACAGTGAGAGGCCACAACGGTGAGAGGCCTGCATACCACAAAAAAAAAAAAAAAAAAAAAAATGCTTTGCTGAAACCCTTTGGGGAGTTCGGGATTTTGGGGGCATGAGCCACTCGTCTCCTTGCTGGCCCTACAATAAACCTTTCTCTGCTTCACACTCTGGTGTTTGTTTGGCTTCACTGTGCATCGGGCACATGGACTTGTGTTCAGTAACATGGAAACAACCTAGGTGTCCATCGACACATGAATGGGTGAAGAAAATGTGACATATATATATATATATAAATACATATATAATGGAATCTTATTCAGCCATAAAAAAGAAGGAAATCTTGCAATTTGCAACAAGGATGGACCTTGAGGGCATTATGCTAAGTGAAATAAGTCAGACAGAGAAAGATACTTACAACCTCACTCACAGAGTTGAAAAAATAAACCAAACTCATAGAAACAGAGAACAGGATGGTGATTACCAGAGGCTGGGTGTTGAGGCGGCTGGTGAAATGGGCAAAGAGGGTCAAAAGGCACAAACTTCCAGCTGTAAGATACACAAGCCCTGGGGATGTATGTACAGCAAAGTGACTGTGGTCAACATCACTGTGCTGTGTATGTGAAAGTTGCAAAGAGAGAAGATCTTCAAAGTTCTCATCACAAGAAAAATAATCTGTAGCTGTGTGTGGTGGTGATGGTAACTAAACTTACTGTGGTGATCATTTCATAATATGTACATATATCAAATCATGATGCTGGACGCCTAAAACTGTTATGTGACAATCATACCCAATATCTATATCTCAGCAATCAGGGGTGAGAGCGTGGACAACCTGTTGCCGAAGCTGCGTTTGCTCTACAACAGCAGAGGGCTGGGAAATAATTTTTGGGAAAAGTGTGCCGATCCTGGCCCGGAAGACAGTGGTTTAGCAGCAACAACAGCGTGCCTGGGTGCACGCTCAGCCCAGCCAACCCCTGTGCTCTACCTGTCATCCCATTTAATCCCCTCCCCATCCTAAGAGGGAGAGACTTCAATATTCCCATTTTACAGATGAGAAAACGGAGGCCCAAGTGTTGGAGCCAGCTTTGAACCACTGTTGTGATTTCAAAGTCACATCTCAACCCAGATTTCTAGGTGGGGGTCCAGGCACTGGGGACCCTCCCTCTTCCACACTTAGAGTTGTGCTCCAGGGCCCACCATCCCAGAGGCTGCTGGATGAACACATTTAATCCACTTATTCTGCACCCACTCAGCACTTGGCTGCTGCTCTCCTGCTGCTGCGGACACTTCAGCCGGCTGAGGTTGTACAGGTTACTCATCACCACCTGCCCACCCTGCCCTCCTGTGGGGCAGGGCCCTCCTTGCCTCGTTATTCTAAATCCTTAGCTCAAAAAATCTGCAGAACTGCATTAAAGGAGCCCTGCTCGCCTGTGTGGAGGCCTTGACAAGGGGAAGGGAGGGGAAGTTTTGGGGTGGCCTCTTATACTGACGGGACATGAAAAGGGACACTATTTATGTCCCTAATGGGACTCAATGTGAAGCTAAGAGCTTTGTCCCATAGAGAAATAAAAGCCCCCCACCCTTCACCTGTGAAAGCAGCTCAGGCGCTATGGTACCCTGTCTGCCTGTCTGGCCCGTCCATATTTGATCTGTGAACACCTCCGGGGCAGGCCTCTGCCTTCTCCTCTCTGTGCCCCCTGAGCCTGCACACCGTGGGCCTTCAGAGCCTCAGGGACCTCACCCCACCCCGACCATGGCCAGAAGCCTCCAGCCATCAAAATGCCTGTGGAGTCACTTTGGCCCAAGCACTGCTGGGTACCTTAGACCCGTCTAAAGAACAAGCCATACCATGTGGCTTCCCCAGAGTTCAAGCAGCAGGATCTGGGGGTTCTGTCTGGCTCCACATTTCCTCACTGTAGCCCAGTTACCTCCCTTCTCTGAGCCCCAGTCTTGTCCTCTAAACGGGGACATGGATTGCTACCTTAATGGGACTAATTCTGTGAGGACTAATTTGGGTGATCCTAGAATTTATAGCTGGCCCCAATAGACACCGCTTGAATCCATTCGGATCTCCAGATTAAACTGGAGTCTCCAGTGTTATCTGGAAGTTCTTCCGTGAAGCTAAACGAAACCCACACAGTTGCGGTTCCAGGGTCTCCACTTAGCCAGCTGGACAGAAAACCCAAAGTGGCTCAAACAGGCTAACAAACAAGCAGGAGAGAATGACTTACGTAATTAAGTCCACAGGTGGACGGCTTACGGCAGGGCTGCACCTGGAGCTCACGGACGTCAGCAGAAACGGTCTCTCCCCGCCTCTGGGTTCTGCTTACTGGTGTCATCCTCACGCAGGCGGCTCTACCTTGATGGGAGCAAGACGGCCACCAACTGCCACAGGCTGAGGTCAAGTCCCCTCCAACTGCCCCGGACTGACCTCGCGTCCCCACCAGCTGCTGCGGGCTGACTTCGCGTCCCCTGCAGCTACCGCGGGCTGGGCAAGCGAAACACAGCTTCTCTTCCCCAGGATTCCAGCACAAGGCCCCACCCTGGGCCCTGATTGGTCACTAGCCCACCCCTGAGCCAATCACGGTGGCCAGGGAGGATGAAACATGCTGATTGGCTAGGTCGAGGTCATGTAACCATCCTCTCCGGGAAACTTGCGAGCTGTTCACCCTTTGTGTGGGGTGGGAGACAGGGTGATACGGCGAGAGCAGGGGTGAGGGACCAGCTGCTGCGTCCTCTGTGCTCAGTTTCCTGGGAGGTACCTGCTCACATCCTCCTCCCACACCCCTTTGTCCTCTGTTTACAAAAGAATTCATGATGCATTTCTTCTCTTCCCAAGCCCCGTTTCACCCACCAACACCAAAAATGAACAAGACTTCCCTGGTGGTGCAGTAGTTAAGAATCCGCCTGCCAATGCAGGGGACACGGGTTCGAGCCCTGCCGGGAAGATCCCATATGCCGCGGAGCAATTAAGCCCGTGCGCTACTGAGCCTGCGCTCTAAAGCCCGCGAGCCACAATTACTGACGCCTGCGCTCTGGAGCCTGCGTGCCGCAACGACTGACACCTGCGCACCTAGAGCCCGTGCTCCGCAACAAGAGAAGCCACCGCAATGAGAAAACAGCGCACTGCAACGAAGAGTAGCCCCCGCTCGCCCCAACTAGAGAAAGCCTGTGCGCAGCAATGAACACCCAACAGCAGCCAAAAATAAATAAATTTATAAAAAAATAATTTAAAAAAGGGAGGATTGGGGATCCCCTTCCAGCCTCAAGGCTTGGTTTTTGTGTCCCGTTACAATCATTTATTCAGTCAACAAACATCCACTGAGCACCTACTACATGCTGCTATGGGTTCTCAGGACTGTTAGTTGTTCTGAGTAGTGGGTATCACCCAGGAGCCTCCAAAAAGGAACAAGTTTTGTGTGATGAAGCATCTGGAGGTGAGCGTCCAGTCCCGCTCTGCCACCCACCGTGTGGCCCTGAGGAATTCCTCCTCCTTTCTGGGCTTCTGCTTTCTCATCTGAAGAGGCACTGGGGAAAATGAGTTCCTGGAGCCCCCTCAGCTCTGACATGCTGTGGTTGGGTCTTAGAACATGTCTCTCCAGCTGAGTCAGCCGATGAGCACCGTGGAAAATAGCCACAACTCTCCCATGGCAGAGCTGGGCTGAGTTGAGTCCACCATCACACAGCTGTGCATCTAAATCCTTCCCCTTCATGGCTGCTGAGAGCACCCAGGGCAGAGGAGGATCAGCTCTTTCCGTGCCTGTGAAGACCCCCAGCTCTAGGTCCCTATGAGCTTGCCCAATGCTGCTGCTGCCCCAGAAAATCTTTTGGGGCATTTGTGATTCCCAAGTTCTCCCACTTGAAGTCAAGTTGGGGGCTCTCAAAGCGAAATAGAGGGAGGCCACATGGAGGGGAGGAGAGGATGGTGTGGAGGTTCCATGGAGTCCATCCATCATCCACCTCCCTCTCTGCTTCCCTTTCTCTGTCACAGATGAAATTGGTCATGGCTCCCTGGAAGAACAGAGACCCCTGATGTGTTGGTGGGGAAGGGAGGGATCCCTGTGAGGCAGGCTCAGCGGGGAGACTGTTTTCTTCTGGACGAGTCTAGTTTCTCTTCACTCTGAACATTTGGGGACGTCAATTAATACCCCTGGTCATTCTGTCACTTATTGTCAGGTCACCCTATTAATCAATCCATTTGTTCCCTCCTTTATTTAGATCATGCTGGTTTTTTTTTTTTTAAGCAAGGAGGGTGATTTATGAGAAAACAGGGAACCTAAGAACAGAGAATGGATTAGCTGTCTTTCCAGAAGACTGCAGCTGCAGCTGGTGAGACATGAGATGCCAGGTCTGCTGTGTTTCTTCCACCCTCCTGGAGCCATATGTTCACTCACCTCTGCTTCCATTTGCACAGCACTAGGTCCTCCTGTCTTTAAGTCTATTGGTTTCTCTCCAGTTCCACTGCGAGGGCCCTGGTCTAAAGTACTATCCTTTGTCCTGGGAAAACTGAAATGACCTCCTAATGTTTCTCCCCACACCCACTCTGCTGTTCTCACTACAGCCAGGGTGATTAAAAATGGAAAATGTACTCAGTGGTTTTCCACTGCTCCTAAGATAAACATCAAAATATTAAGCCTGGGGGCTTCCCTGGTGGCGCAGTTGTTGAGAGTCCGCCTGCCGATGCAGGGGACACGGGTTCGTGCCCCGGTCCGGGAAGATCCCACATGCTGTGGAGCGGCTAGGCCCGTGAGCCATGGCCACTGAGCCCGCGCGTCCGGAGCCTGTGCTCTGCAACGGGAGAGGCCACAACAGTAAGAGGCCTGCGTACTGCAAAAACAAAAAATCTTAAGCCTGGTGTGGAACTGGATTACGATTCGCCCACATTCAATGCACTTTGCTGTCGCTCTCCTCTCACTGGAGGATTATACAGCCCTGCCCTTTGTTTCTCCAGTCACGGCAAAGGGGTTGATGAACAGGGAAAGAAATGTGAGCACACGCTTAAGAACCAGTGCATGATTTTCCTCTTTCCCTGGCAAAGGCAGTATCCAGATAGAGACTGCTCCATCAACCCGACTCCAGAGGGAAGATGACACGGAGCAGAGCCTCGTGAGCACGTAGCATGAGTTCTTTGGTCTGGATGAAGGTTTGCTCTCTAGCCACATGTATTACATGTATTACATGGCTCTCTAGCCACATGTATTTCTTACATGTATTACATTCATATAGTTTCTCTAGAGAGGGCTGGATTTTGGTATTTCTCTTCCTTCAGGTCAGTTATGTTCTGTTAAATCCCAAGTTGTTTAGGGTCTGGTAAAATAGATTCTCTTGAGGGCAGGCTTCATTAAGAAGAATAAAATGTTGTGGGCCTATTTCAAAACAGTTTCTTGTTCCCCTGCTGGACGTGCAGCACACTGTCTCCAATTTTTCAGAGTGAGAACCTGGTAGGAATTCTGAAGCTAAGACTCACAAAAGTGGGTGAGGTTCTGAGACCCTCCCTAACACTGGGCCCCCCCTGGAGTTTGCAACTCTCACACTTGCTGCACTGAGCCTCCAGCAATTTGTCAATCGCGGTTCAGGTTTCCTCCCTGGTGTCCATGGAGGTTTCTGCTTGCACATTTCTGCTTCGGTAAATGAGATTCTTTGTACCTACCTGTCTGTCTCTCTGATTTGGGGGCCGGCAATTTGCCTGTGACCTCAATTCTTTGATAGATCTAACAAAATTTACTGATTTTCAGTTTGTTTAGTTTTTTACTTGTTGTTAGAATGGCAGCTTCCAAATTCTTCACATGCTGAACCAGAAATGAAGTCTGAATTGTTTTTTGTTCCTTTATTTCCCTGTGAAAGCTTTGCTTTATTCAATTGTTATTGATAAGTCTTTCTTCCGTTCATTCTTAGTTCCTAATTATTTTTTATATCATGATTTGTCTAATTATTCCTTCTTTGATAGATATTTGATGATATCCAGTTTCACTATTATAAACAATGCTGCAGTAAGATTCATGTATATAATTTATTACACTGATATCTAACTGCTCAGTTTGCCTTGCTTTCTTTTAAGTCAGCGAGCATGAGTCATATTTTTAACATTTCTTTTGTGGGGATTATTTGCTTTATAGGGAAGTTAATGCTGTCACTGAATAAAGACTCTCATGAAAAAACTGGACTTCAAGGTGGTCCATCTCAGTATTCTGGTAAAAAAAAGTCATGAAATTTAGTATTATGCTCATTCCATCACTTTTTAACAAATTAGTAATATTTTTTAAAGAATAAAAAAATACTTCATTCATCACAATACAATCTCTGAACAACACATCCTAAACTCAGGCTTCTGTGGAAAGAGAGTGTACGTGACAGTTAAGGGATGGGACAGACTCCAAATTTAAATTTAAATGCCTCTACTATTTTTGTTCAGGAAAAGTATGATTTTCTTTTGCCTTTAAAACTTCTGAGTCTAGGGGCTTCAGAGAGGATGAGATATTGCTGTTGCACCTGTTTCTCTTTCACTGTAAGGCTGCATCTTATAAAGATAGTAGAATTGGACATGGTGCAATAGATATATGTGTTTTGGGTCAAACATTCAAAGTAATGAACCCATGATAGGGATCTACAACTTTGATTCTCAATAGAGAATATCCTTTGATTTCCCCGTTTCCGTCCATGATTACTAGTAGAAATTCACCCATGTGAGGAGATGTGGTTCTGCTGATGGTGTCTAGCTTGAACATCAGTAGTCAAGGCTGCCATGTCCATGGGTGGATTAGAGTTGACCTCCTGATGACCTCTGCACTTGGCCATTGACAACGGGAAAATAAGAATTTAAAACAGCTCAGTGTTAGACATACTCATTGTAGAGAGTTTGATTTGGTAAACCTAAGGGAGTACATGGAAAATGGAACAGTTTTTACCATCCATAAAATTTGCAAAATTCTGATCTTTAAAAAAATATAACTTTTTCCCCATGTATATACAAATGAAATTTCTATCCCTCTTTATTTTTAAAATTGCTTCCATTTATCTGATGGACTTATGTTTTAATCTGGGTTATAAGAAGTGTGAAAGAACATCTTGGTCATTCAGATAAAGAAGCCATGCTTTCTTTGATTGGGGTTCTTTGATTTAATTTTTGATATTAAGCTATATGAGCTGTTTGTATATTTTGGAAATTAATCTCTTGTCGGTCACATCATTTGCAAATATTTTCTCCCAGTCTGTAGGTTGTCTTTTCGTTTTGTTTATGGTTTCCTTTGCAAAAGCTTTTAAGTTTAATTAGGTCCCATTTATTTTTATTTCCATTACTCTAGGAGATGGATCCAAAAAGATATTGCTGCGATTTGTTAGTGTTCTGCCTGTTCTCCTCTAGGAGTTTTATAGTATCCAGTCTTACATTTAGGTCTTTAATCCATTTTGAGTTTATTTTTGTATATAGTGTGAGGTTTTCTAATTTCATTCTTTTACATGTAGCTGTCCAGTTTTCCCAGCAACACTTACTGAAGAGATTTTTTTCTCCACTGTACATTCTTGCCTCCTTTGTTGTAGAGTAATTGACCACAAATGGGTTTATTTCTCGGCTTTCTATCCTGTTCCATCGATCCATATATTTTTGTGCCAGTACCATACTGTTTCGATTATTGTAGCTTTGTAGTATAGTCTGAAGACCAGGAGCATGATTCCTCCACCTCCATTCTTTCCGTTTGTATGGTTTTCAGTTTCTTTCATCAGCATCTTACAGTTTTTGGAGTGCAGGTCTTTTGCCTCCTTAGGTAGGCTTATTCCTAGGTATTTTATTCTTTTTGATGCAATGGTAAATGGAATTGTTTCCTTAATTTCTCTTTCAGATATTTCATTGGTAGTGTATTGAAATGCAACAGATTTCTATGTATTAATTTTGTATCCAGCAACTTTACTGAGTTCATTGATGAGCTCTAGTAGTTTTCTGGTAGCATCTTTAGGGTTTTCTACATATAGCGTCATGTCATCTGCAAACAGTTTTACTTCTTTGGAGAGCTCAGGCAGGGAAGTGTGGATCAAGGCCAGGCTGGGGTGAGCAGTCCCTGGAGTGGAGCAGGGTTCTCAGGAGATACTTTTCTTCCTCTCTCCTTCCCTTCCCCTCTCCTCCCTCCCTCCTCGGTTGTTGGTGGGGGTTGGGGATCAGCCAGCTGGCAGGGGAGGGGGCAGCTCAGGGGCCTGTAGCCCTCTGGAATTGCTGTGGCTTTTCTGCAGTCTTGTGCTTTGGTCATGTCATGGGATTGTAAACCTTTCCCGTTGGGAGCTTTGAAAGATGAATCATGACTGGGGAGGGTGTAGGGAGGTCCATCAGGGAAATGCCCCCAAACTGGTGATGGACACAGCACTAGCAATCAAAATATTGAAATCCAACCTGAGTGAAAACCAGACCCAACTCTGAGCTCACGCCAAGTACCTACTCCACTGTCAAGAGAGAAAGTGTTACCACCTGGCTTTTTGAACATTATCCCCTCCATCAGAAGCTGCGAGTGTCACTCAGACACCCAGTAGGCTGGCCTCTGCCAGGGAGGCCTTTTCAGTGCCGCCACGGGCTGAATATAAATCCTGGTTCCTGACAGCACAGGCCCTTCCTGACATGGCACAATCATCCAGAAAAATGATTTGCTAAAGAAGAGGCAGGTAAGACCACACTTTACTTCCAAAGAGAAAGAGAAGTGCTTTTTGTAATGAATCAGTAAACAGATCATAGGGGACGGCCCCTGAAGGAGTTGAAGGTGTAAGGAAGGGGTGAGCAGTAAGGCTAGAAATCCTGACTGCTATCCTCCGATGGACAGCTCCTGGGAACCTGCTAGAAGCACAGAGCCTCAGGCCCCACAAAAGACCCTGCATTCTGGCAAGACCCCCAGGGTTCACAGTGCACTGGAGTTGGAGAGGCACTGGTCTAGGGTTGTACTAAGGAAATCTAAAGGCCAGGTCCTCCTGATGCCCAAGCTCCACCTCCTTTCCGAAGCTTTCTGAAGGCTCTACCCATTCTTTTCTCTTTGTTGCTACTGCACTGAGGTTTAGCCCCACTACTGTGTGAGGTTCTGTCTCCCCAGTTAGACTGTCAGCTCCTCCAAGCAGGAGTTTCTTCGTGTCCCAGGCATCCTGTATATGCCTCACACGAACAGCAACTAGTCCATCAGCAATCACCCCAAACTGTTTCAGGGCCTATTTAGAGGAGTGCTTCTCACATTTAGAAATCATCCAGGGAGCTTTAAAAAACACCACCATAAACACCAGCAGATGAGAAAAGATGGCTGGTGAAGGCACTCCCCTCCACCACCTTGATTTTTATTTATTAAAAAATTTATTATTTATAAATTTATTTTTTTTATGTATTTATTTTTGGCTACACTGGGTCTTCATTGCTGCACACGGGCTTTCTCTAGTTGTGGCGAGCGGGAGCTACTCTTCGTTGCGGAGCGCGGGCTTCTCACTGCGGTGGCTTCTCTTGTTGCAGAGCACCGTCTCTAGGTGCGCGGGCCTCAGTAGTTGTGGCATGTGGAGTCAGTAGTTGTGGCACGTGGGCTCAGTAGTTGTGGCTCACGGGCTCTAGAGCGCAGGCTCAGTAGTTGTGGTGCACGGGCTTAGCTGTTCCACGGCATGTGGGATCCTCCTGGACCAGGGCTCGAACCCGTGTCCCCTGCATTGGCAGGAGGATTCTTAACCACTGCGCCACCAAGGAAGCCCCACCTTGATTTTTACATTAGCCCAAACTGGCCACAGCAGGGTGTTAGGACTGTAATGGGCACCCAGGAGCTGGACACCACGCCTTAGTGGGCTGCCGGGCAGCCCCGACTCCTCCACTGCGTCCTCAGCGCTGGAACGTGCTGCTGCTCTGCACAAATCCCACCAACTGACAGGCAGACATCACATCCCCTCTAACTGTCCCAACCAGCAGTTCATCGTTTGCATGTTTGTACATAGGGTTAAATAAAAACTTTAAAGGATGTTGACTTCTGTAAAGCCCTAGAGCCTGGCTGCCTTTAACAAAGCTCTTGTTATTCTTCATGCAGAAAAAAATGCACCCAAGATCGCAAATTCTGACAATCAGTGGCAGCACACAGATAATCGTAAGTTTTATTATGAATTTAAAAACCTAAACATTTTATGAGGACTGGGAAGCCTACCCACAAGATCTGCTCTCCTGCATTTCCAACTCCCACACGTCCAGGCCTCACCACACACACACCCCAATGACGTGCAATCCGCAGCACAGCGTGTCCTTATTTGCACTATTGATAGAAAACTGGCATTTAGATTTCAAAATTTTTATTACAAAATTACCAGCAGTCTTAAGCATTTCAACAATGCTTATGAACTCTACTTTGCTGACACAAACAAGGCTATTCAAAAAGCAGGACCTGTCTGAAGTGGACTATTGTATGTCCTGAGATCCTTAGAGGCCACCCTGCTCAGGACCCATTTGTGACTGTGTCTTCTTCCATCTCCTCTTCACCATCATCAGTGGGGCCTAGAGAAAAACACAAAGCCGGAAGTAATATCAATGCTAGAGAACGTGCTTGCTCAGTGTGTGAGCACCCATCCGTGAGGCTGCTGTGTGCCAGGCCCTGGGCAAGGTACAAAAGCCCAACAGCGGCCTCTGCCTTGAGGAGTTTAGGGACTGGAGACCATCTATCTTTGGCAGGTATTGGAAAGGATTGTCAGTTCCTAAGGGGAAGGGTCACAAAGGTGTTTTATGAAAGTCAAACTCTTTGCCTGCCATTCTAGTCAAGCTGATAACTCTTTTTTTTTTTTTTTGCGGTACGCGGGCCTCTCACTGCCATGGCCTCTCCCGTTGCGGAGCACAAGCTCCAGACACTCAGGCTCAGCGGCCATGGCTCACGGGCCTAGCCGATCCACGGCACATGGGATCCTCCCGGACCGGGGCACGAACCTGTGTCCCCTGCATCGGCAGGTGGACCCTCAACCACTGTGCCACCAGGGAAGCCTGATAACTCATTTTTTATAAACATAAGAAGCTTACACTTTGTGTTTTGTTCTTGCCACTACTATGGGCAAAGAAACTGGGAACACTCAAAAAGATAAAAAAAATTAAAAAAAGGGGCGGGGGGGAATACCTACCACATGCTGGGGATAGTCAGTTAGTGACTATGTCTCTAAATTAAGAAAAATATGGCAACAACAATGAAACAGTTGTTATTTGTCAACAATTTATTGCAGATATTTTAGTCAGTGTATTCTGATAAAGGAAATGTTTTAACCCTGTCAATGTTAGGGAAAATTTCTCATGTTTGTTTCTAGTTAGACCCAAACATTACATTTCTAGATACAGGAAGTGCTACTCAGAAGCCTGGGCCCACTGAAATTGACAGAACCAGGAACAATCTCCATCTTCCTGTCCTCAATGTGCCCGCATGTTTAGATGACACTGAAAAATCCAAAGCTAGCCTAAGGCCCAAATAAAACACTTTAGGGGAAGCAAATTAATTCAGTAATTTTGTTATACTGCAGTCCCAATAAGCAATTAGACACAGCTTCCTCCCCCAAGCTGTTACCACGGAGTCTTGAAAGCCTCTGACAGACCTGTATTGTTCTCAGGACCGCAGACCTCCTCCGGCATGGGGACTGCAGGCCTGCAGTCCCCGGAAGGGCTGGACTTGAGAGCTCACTCTGCTGCCTGTCTCACCACATTCCCCCCCATCCCTTGACCTTGGCTCACACTGTCCTCCTTCAGTCCAAGTGTGCAAGGCTCTCGTATCACAGGTTTTCTGCCAGTGCAGTTCCTTGCCCCGAGAATGCCGTTCTGCCTTTGTCTAGTTCAGGGGTTCTCAAATACTTTAATTTTAGGACCCAAAGAGCTTTTGTTTAAGTAGATTACGTTTATCGATAGTATGTTAGAAAATTAAAAGTATTTTAAAAAACAGTTAATTCATTAAAACAATAAATCTATTATATAGTAACAATGTTTATATTTTTATAAAATATAACAATACCAATATTTTCTAAAACAAAAATATTTAGTGAGAAAGTTGGCATTATTTTCTAGTTTTGCCCATCTCTGTAATGTCTGCCAAATAGCAGCTGGACCCTTGTACTGACTTCATCATTCCACTTGCTACAGTATGTTGTTTTGATTAAAGGGTATGAAGAAAATCAGCCTCACACAGACATGTAGTTAGACAAGGGAGGAGTATTTTAAGTATTTGCAGGCAGTTGTGGATATTCTTTTCTGATACTATGCCCAAACTTGACAGAAGTGGTAGTTGTTTTTTTTTTTGGCCACGCCACTTGGCTTGTGGGATTTTAGTTCCCCAACCAGGGACCGAACCCAGGCCCACAGCAGTAAAAGCCAAGTCTTAACCATTGGACTGCCAGGGAAGTCCTGAAAGTGGTAGTTTCTTAAAGGTTAGATTGCAGTGTGGAGTCTGAAACCTTATCAATGAACTTTTCATACTCTCTAACTTGAAAATCCACCGGTTTATTCTGTACTCTGAATGGATGCATGACTCTGTAACATCATTTGGAAAACGTTGTTCACTGAGTTATACAGGTCTTCCAAATGTTGACCCATTTCTTTATATGTTATATAAAAAATCACATTCATTAATAGCAACAATTTCCGCAGAGAAGTCTGGAAGTACTGGGAAACTGTCAAGGTTACAATTGTGGAAAAAAATTTTCCCAGCTTTTAACTTCTGCTTGAAAATTTGATTATCATTGGTAACAAATACTGGCTGCTCTCCTTGAAGTGGCAAGCTCACTTCACGTTGGTGAAGCTGCCTGCCTCTCACCTGAGCCAGCACAAGCGCAGGGAGCCAACCACCCATGTAGGCAGAGGTGCTTTATGCACCCCCATTCCATCGTCACCCAGGAAACCAAAAATGTGTGCCCCAGGGCCCTAAGGACCAGACGGATGAGAACCACTGGTCTAATTAATGTCTTACTCATTTTTAGCTTCAGTTCCAGCATTATTTCCCCAAGGAAACTTTCCCTGAGCTGCCAGTCTAGACAGAGGTCTCAGTTACATTCATATCAAACTTGTAATACGCATGGTCTGGGGTAGTTTTCACTTTATACCCAAGTGTCCACCAGTTTGCCTGACACAAAGCTGGCATTTACTATCAGAAGGGCTCACACCCTATGCTCAGTGCTACCTACGAAGTATCTTAGTCCTCCCAACAACCTTTTGAGGTTACCATTATCACTATCTCAGATTTAAAGATAAGGACACAGATTTAAGAGTAAGTGGAGATTAAGAAATTTACCCAAGGACAGAACTGGTGAAGCTAAGCTCTGACCCTCAGCCTGTCTGGCTCTGGAGCCTGTGTCCTCATCTGCTAAGCTAGCCTACATGGACAGGGGTCAAAGGCAACACGGTCACCTCTACTGTTTGCTTTCATTCCATGGCTATGAAATAATGTTTGTCTCAACTTTTACAAGAACCCCAGAGTCCTAGAACATAACATTATTTAACAAATGATTTCTCTTCAAAGAGCATTTAAAGGCATTTTGTGTGGATTACATTAGATGGTAATGAGGCACTATTGTAGCATTCTTGGGTCGTAGCATCTAAACTGTTTTGCAATCACTCCAAGTGTACCATTAATTTGGAAACAAAGACAGAACATTGTTACCTGATCTGCGTTCTCTGCCAGGTATCTGACCGGACTGAAGCAAGCCCTTCAGCCGCTCCACTTCAGCCAAAGTTGATGCGTTTGCTATAGCATTCTGGATGCCAGGAGACAATGGAGACGGACAGTTACTTTCATCTAAGCCTCCACCACCCAGAAAACACTCACAGGAATTCACACCGTCTTTTTGAGTTGGAATATTAAATAGTTCTTTGTTGGGGGAAGAATTTTACTGGCACAGTGAAATCAAGCCCAAAACCAAATCATAAATTTCCAAAATTGGTAAACAGCTGTAGACCCTATTATAAGAGAGCAAATAATCGCTGCTCGTGTCCTAAAATCTTAGCTAATTCAAGTACCTATTTGGAACTATGCTACTGGATAATTTAGGAGGCAGTATTATAAAATTAGGATTTCTCATCAAGCAGGATCTTTCAGGTAGCAAATCTTTCAAAGTAAAAATTAAGACAGCATGCAAAGGTAACTAACTGTTCAAATAAAACACATCCTGGGAAAATGAGAAAGACCAGAGTTGCCTCCACTTTGACTGGCTCATATAATTAATTCAAGTCAAAGTCTGGTCATATGATATCTTTAAGCTAGTTTTTCCTTACACAAAACTACAGCTGGATTCTAACAACTGTGGGGAAAATTTGCAGTGTTTGATTTATTACTTGGGTTATTACATAATTTTGTGTCCTAAACCCATAACAGCTCACTCCAGTCCAAGAATCCTAACACATGATTACCTTGATTGCTTCCACATCCCCTGGAGATGGCCCACCTTTCTTTTTGTCAGTTGGCAAACCAGCACCTGGATTGAAACTTGGGAGGGGAGGGAAGTACAAAACTGTCAAATCCAGACCAATAGAAATTGCTTCTCTTTTACTTTCAAAAGCTTTTGAAAGTAATTCAACCAGTGTAGTATCTTATCTTTGTTAACAAACTGATACAAGAAACTCTCTCCTTCAGAAACACCACCCAGTTCATCTTCCTACAGAGAAAGGAGGACGTATATAATATCACACTAAGACTGAATACTGAAATATTTGCTCTGCTACCCTGGTAGAAATCTCATGTGATACATGGACCACTGATGGTCATGGATCATCATCACGCAAATTTAGTACTGTATTAGTCACAGGTGTTTCATTTCATTTTGCAGGAGGCAAAATGCCAGACAGATAATGTTTCTGAAGGTGAAGTGGAGTGAAGTTGGATATCCGGATCTTACGTTTTGCTTCTCCTGGCAATATCCTTTGCAAGCTGTGCACCCCGTTTGCCCTTGAACATTTTCTCTGCTTCCTGACGCTCCTACAGCGACACCACACACATAGTTAATGGAAATAGGAATACCACATGCATTTAGATGCATTCCTCAGAAAACATGGAAGAAAACTCTCCTGGAATACTCTGGGCTGGTGAAAATACCACAAAGCCAATTTCACATTAAAAGGAGACACAGTGGTCGCCTTTCTGGTGAAGGTCCTTGAAGAAAGTTCCCTCTCCGAGTTTCAAGGAGGGGCTCTCAAGGAACTAAGAAGGTTAAAAAAAAAAAAAAAATCCCCCAATAAAGGGAAAATCATTCTAACAATTAAAGGTACTGAAACGTGGATTACATTACACTCCCCACAGGGAGTGCATCTAAGCAGGCCGTCTGCTGTGACAGTGCCCACAGCGGCTCTGAGGCTGTGCCACCTCTAGAAAGGCCAGCCCCACACAAGACAACCGGAACTCAAAGTCCCACCATAAACACCGTATGCGAAAATTGACTCAGCACCCCCTCCCCATTCTCATTATAAACCAATGATAAAAATCACTGGGACATTTAAAAAGTCAGTAACGAAAGTATAAAGGAAAACACACCAATCTATAATGACTTACAACAGAGTAATACTTACTTTTAGTTTCACCTTCTGGAAATCCAGTACTCTGACTTGTGGAACTTTATAAATCACATATAGTCTGTAATGCTTCTTATTTGTTACAGGATTCCTTAGAATACTACAAGAAAAGGAACAATACAGTGCCAATGTTGTTCACAGCACAGCATTCAAGAGGTCCATTTTAATAAAACCTAATGAGTCCATGAAGTAAGGCAAAGTTCACTATTCTTCACATTTCAATGTCATAAGAACTTAACACTAGGGAAATTTTAACATAGCCCAAAGGAAATACTTTCAGTATTTGTTTTTTAAAGGTACTTTTTACTAACTGATGACTTTAAGATCAAGGCTGGTAATGGTGTTATTTTAAAAGACTTTATTGTCACCACCACAAATAATTTCCATACCTTAGGTAAGTCAATGATTTGAGAGATGCCAAAGGGTCCAGATCACCCTGTAAAATAACAGCCACAGGTAAGAACATGAATACCACACCCCATTTTGATACTGTGAAATGGTGGATGCCTTTGGAGCAAGGACTGATCTTGTCTTTTATGCATTTGTTTTTCCTGCCCCAGAACCGCACAACACTAGCACATCACAGATGCTTGGTACATTTCTACTGAATACCCTGGTTCATAAATTTGAGCTTCTTAAACTTAGTATCTTGGCCACAGCAGTTTCTGTCTCAACAGCAGAAGAGACCAAAAAAAAAAAAAAAAATCATTTCCTGTAGCAAGTTCAAAAGGACTACTAAGGTTAAAGCAGTGATTGAGAAAAGAAAGCAATGTGAAAACTGCTGTAACTTTTGAGCAAGTTGTTCACATAGGGAACCTCAAACCGTGATCTTGGTGTAAGGTGGTTTTTCCTGTTGGTGCCTGGGAGCAACACGGGTATGTCATCTTTGAGGGAAGGCAGCTTTATTCTAGGCGCCCCCAAACCTTTTCAAATAAAATTTTCAAGGACAAGGAGTACACTTAAAAAATAACATATATATTGGGCTTCCCTGGTGGTGAAGTGGTTGAGAGTCCGCCTGCCGATGCAGGGGACGCGGGTTCGTACCCCAGTCCGGGAAGATCCCACATGCCACGGAGCAGCTTGGCCTGTGAGCCATGGCTGCTGAGCCTGCGCGTCCAGAGCCTGTGCTCCGCAACGGGAGAGGCCACAACAGTGAGAAGCCCACGTACCGCAAAAAAAAAAAAAAAAAAAAAAAAAAAACGTATATGGGAAGAAGGCAGGTTAGCTTTTGAATCTTCCCAAGTTATGTCATAAAACACAGTGCCACAAGGATAGGAAAACCAAAATGTACGGTCAACTACAAGCAAACTAGATGAAAAGGTACTCTGGCAAGAACCTAACACAGAAGCCAGTGAGGACAAACTACTGTGAGAGCTACATGACTTGCCTGGTGACAACATCCATACAGGAAGAAGAGAGGAAAGGCAGAGAGGTGTCCAAGAGACCCGAGAACTCCAAAGCAACTGACAGGTACCCAGTTTGAGAAAGGATAGGCATGTCCCAATAATGAACACATTAAGTGTGTGATGACGCCTGAAGGGCTCGAGCAATCTGAGACTTCACTCCACCAGAAACTGTGCCCTTTCCAGAACAAAGCCCCACATGGAGGAGAAACTGCTAGAACAGATCTGAACTAAGTGGGACAGGGCCAAGAGGGACAATAAGGAAAAAAGTACAAGTAAAATCAGGGGAGGACAATATAGCCAGGTGCTCAGAAAGCTGCCACTTTTAAATACCTCACAACAGCATGGGAGGGAGCTCTAAAGCTTGCTACTGGCACACCATCACTAAAGGAAATCTAAAGAACAATCCAAAAAGGAACAAAGGAAGACAAATATTGCCTGACCTCACTTTTATGTGGAATCTCAAGAAAAGTCCAACCCACAGCAACAGAGTTGAATGGTGGTTACCAGAGGCTGGGGGGTGAAGGAAAGGGGAGATGAGCTATTGATTAAAGAGCACAAACTTTCAGTTATAAGATAAATAAGTTCTAGAGATTTCAGGTACAACATTGCGACTATAGTAAAAATAACATATGGTGTACTCAGTATGATAAAAAAGTAGATCGCAAGTATTCTCACTGCACACACGAAAAGGTAACTAGGTGAAGTGGTGAATATGTTAGTCTGTGGTAATCATTTCACAATGTATACATATATCAAATTTCACATTGTACACCTTAAACATATATAATTTTCATTTGTTCATCATACTTCAATAAAGCTGCAAAAACCAAAAGAAAGGAAGAACGGTAAATTTAGTCACACACACACAGATACACATACGGACTGTGCAAAACACACTGATGTCTTCACGGGGGTGTGGGGGGTGGTGAGATGGTTATGGTGCCACATTATTCAGGAGGTAGAGGTGCTGGTTAACTGCTTTACACTTGGATAAATATGGGTGTGCTAATTCCTAGGATGCTAAGAATAGAAACAGAGTCTATTTAATAATTAGTTAATCTCTAAACTATCAGAAGGAGAAGTGGAATGCCAAAAAAAGAGAGAGCGAGCAATACAGGAGAGGAAAAAAATTGCAGATAGATGGAACAAATAAAAAATTCTAGAAAAGAAAGAAGATAAACTCAAATATACCAGTAATTACATTAAACATAAACAGACTATTTCATTTAAAAGTCAGACTTCAGACTGGATTTAAAAAAAGAATCCTATCATATGCTGTTTTCAAGAGACAAATCTAAAATGTAAGTACAGAAAAACAATGTAAAGTTAGGATGAAAGAAATGATTATGCAAATACTAATTGAAAGAAAGCTTGTTTTGGTATACTGCAGCAGATAAAACAGACAACCAGGGTAAAACAGCACTAATAAGATGTAAAGAGGGTCACCACACATAAAAGGTTTATTTCATCAGTAAGATACATAAAATTTGGATATATCAAATAAAATAACCTAAAAATATATAAAACTAAAATTGACAGAACTCCATGGAAACAGTCAAATCCACTATCATGCAGGATTTTAATACACCTCTTTCGGTGACAGCCTTCATCTTTGCAAACAGCTTTAAACACAATTACAACACACAGAATATACTGCCCGCATCATGCCACAAGTTCCCTATGAACGCACATACCTCATATAGTTTAGAAAGGACATGCCCTCAGATCAGTGCTTTCTTACTTTTGGAGTCAAGTACTCCTTTGGGAATCTGAAAGAAGCTTATAGACCTCGTCCACCAGGAAAGGAACAATCAGGGAAATAGGGAAGGGAGGGGTTAAGGACATAATAACCTTAAATCAAGTTATATCATATGAACTTAAACATCCAGTATTTAAGTGAGAAATTTAGGTTGCAAAACAATGTATAAGCTCAATTTTGTTAAAAATTATACACAGAGCAGAAATTTAAAAAGCATAAAAATAATCAAATCCAAATAGAGAAAATGAAACTTGCCCCCTATCTTATAAGAAACTGGATTTCAGGGGCTTCCTTGGTGGCACAGTGGTTAAGAATCCACCTGCCAATGCAGGGGACACAGGTTCGAGCCCTGGTCTGGGAAGATCCCACATGCTGAGGGGCAACTAAGCCCGTGAGCCGCAACTACTGAAGCCCGTGCACCTGGAGCCCATGCTCCACAACAAGAGAAGCCACCGCAATGCGAAGCCCGCTCGCCACAACTAGAGAAAGCCCACACGCAGCAACGAAGACCCAACGCAGCCAAAAATAATAAAATAAATAAATAAATTTATAAAAAAATAAGAAACAAAGTATAATGTTTTTTTTAAAAAAAAAAGATTTCAAATGGATCGTTGATCTAAATGTGGAGTAAAACAATAATTTCTTGAATAAAACTCTCCAACAAAATTTAATGTATGTCACATATGTAATTTTCTAGTAGTGACATTAAAACAGGAGAAACTAATTTTAATAATACATTGTTTTACCTATTTTCCAAAATATTACCATTTTAATGTCAGTTTAAAAAATTTGATAGTTTATATTCTTTTTTTTTGTACTAACTCTCTAGAATCTGTATTTTATATTCTAGTATATCTTAATTCAAAGTAGCCACTTGTGGCTAACAGCTACCATACTGGACACTGTGATTCTAGAAAACAGAATATGTGAGTTTCTTTATGACCCTGGGGTAGGGGAAGCTTAACAGAACTCAAAAGTACTAGTAACAACAGACTGATGAAATGGATTATGCTTGAACTAGGAACTTCTCTATCAAGACCCTAAGAGAGTCAAAAGGTGAGCTAGAGAGTGGGAAGATACTTGCAACACATAACCAAAAAAGGCCCATTTCCTGAATTAATTAAGAAAAGAAAAAGGATGATGAGATAATTTTCTGAATTTTCCAAGTTTTCTATAAAAGGCATGTAGGTACCTTTAACTCCTCCCTGCAAATACGTTTTTCCCCTGTTCAACTTACCAATTCCACAAGACTGTTGTTGGTGAGAATGAGTTCTGTCAGACAGGGCAGAGCCTGATCAAGTCCCTCACCTATACGGCTAAAATAAAAAGAAAAAATCTTAATGAAAGTAAAAATTAAGTAAGCTAACAACTTCATCTAAGCCCTTGCCCAGAGGACTTCAAAGTGGGAAGAACCTTAGAGATCTTTCTTCCAACACTCTAACAGAAGGAAAATGAGGCACAAAGAGGAAACTTGTCTGAGGTCACAGAAGTGGGATGATTTTAAAACCCATGCCTCCTGAAATGCCTCCTGAAAGCTGCCGAGGGCTCTTTCCACTACTACACTATCTAATGAGACCTAGGACGAAGAGAAAGTCCTGTGTAAATAGACTTACTTTGCTCATCTCAGCACTTGTGTGCAGGTAGCACAGAAATACAAGTGGTTCTGCATTCACAGCTCAAGCACAAGATACACCAACCAAACCACAACGGAATAGTTAACTCATGAGAAATACACCTATTAAAAAACCGCAACTCAACACCCAGAACTTCTTAATGACATTGTCTGTAGACCTTTAATAACTTTTCTCCAACAAAATTTACAGAGATGATGAACGTGGGTCAAAAAAAAAATCTTAATTTCAATAAGCTATATTCTAAAAATCAGCTGCAGTTAAACAAAAACAAATAGCAGAGGATTTGAGGTAGAATGAGATGTTCAGTCAAAATATAATTGTTGAATTTTATGTTATCTCTTTAATATGACCCCTCTGATAATTTTAATTATTATTTTAGAAATCAACCAAAATACGTACAAAGCAGCATGTTTTTAACTTAAATTAGAAACTTACCATGAACATGTATATATACACACAAGATTTCTGAATAAATGCAAATAAGACTAGACCAATGACAAATTAATCTCTGGATCTGTATGAGACAAGTGCAGCTCATTTTCCATTTAAGAAATATGTAGGTTAAAAAGAAAAAAAAAGAAATATGTAGGTTTAACTGGCAGTATATACTGCAACTTCTTCAGGGAACTCTGCAACATTTACTCTAGGGGGAAAAAGCTACTTTCCACTAGTAGACAATTACCATATTCTGTTGTTGTTCACTAATAATGTTTTCAGTCTTCTCAACAAAGGAAAACCATCCAGTTTCCTGATTTCATTGTCAGAAAAATCAATGGCATCAAACTGGTCTAAGGTAGCGCCTAGATTTTCAATGACAGGAATTTTATACCCTGCAAAAAGGAGGAAAAAAACACACCCACACAAGTATTAATATAATTAAAAGGCACCTAAAACATTAGCAGCATTTCATGTAATTGGACTCACAGCTAATGTTCCTTCCAAAAGTGTTTACCTAGCACCTATGCCGTTGTCAGACACTGCCAGGTTACTGGCACATAGTACAAGGAACAAGACAGTCACAAGTCCCAGCTGCCATGAAGCTTATAGTCTAGCAGTGGACATGAGGATGGCGATGGTGACAAGGGCAGTAATGATGAGAATACTTACTAGCAGTAACTAGTACCTAACAGTTTTCAAGAATATTTACAAGGTGCCTCATGCTGCTCTAAGCAAGGCCCCAGAGCTAGTGAAGTGGCCTAAGAGGACTTTATGCTGTGAGCTGCTTAACTGTCAGCGTCCAAACGTTGTTCACACGTGGTGGACAACAGCCCTCAACCTCTTTTGCATCCCACAGGCCCGATTCCTAGAACTCATTGGGATGTCTTCATGATATCATGACAGTTCCCCCTTACTTCACCTCCCCCAGCTCAAACCCAGAGTTGAAAGTCAGTAGTTCACACACAATGGTAAATCACCCTGTGGACAACTCAAATACTCCCTGATTTGTCTACCACGGGCATAATTACTGTGCTAAGTGCTCGGAGAAAAAAAGAAGTTAAACGAGCCAAGGTGAAAGTACACAGTGCAGAGCTGTAAGGGCTACATCAAAGTAAGTGCTGCACCAAAACAAGACTCCTCAACGTTGGGGTGCACTTCAGACTCAGAGAGAAGGCAGGGATCACCTGTGCCAAGACTGTGAAAGCGGTCGGTTACGCTTGAGTTGAACCTTTCTCTAAGAAACTTAGTTTCAACAAAACGAAAGTACTGGGTTTTGTCAGCAAACAAAAAAGCAAGCAGGAAGCAGAGCCCGCAGCCGTGCTGCTCCGGCGACCGCGCTTTCCCCGTGGGAGCGAATCTCAGGCCAAGACTAATTATCTTATCCCCGGAGAAGCCGCCCCTTAAAATGCTGACGAGCTGCACGCCGAGGCGGAAATCACTACAGGAACCTAACAGTTCGGGGGCTTCCGCGACCCTTCCGCAGGCACCGGGCAGCGCCAGCCTCGCTCCCACAGTCCGCTCTTTGCAATGTTCTGGTAAAAGGGGAAAAGACGACTGAAGCCAATGAGGGGCAAATATCGGGAAGACAATCGCTTTTGTCCCATACTTCGTCTCTTCGCGCCCTTACCCTGTCTACACTCTCACGACAGCAAGTTAACGCGTCTCGCTCCGCACGAGGATCGCAACCGCTAGATCGTGTATTTCCCGGCCCCGCAGCGGCTCAGGCCGCGAAGCCCGCCCGGCTGGCCCGGCACAGGCCCGCGGTCCTACCGGAGCGTTCCGGCGGCCCCGTGTGTGTGGGGCGGAGCTGGGGTGAGGGGCGCCTCGGAAGGGCCCAGGGACGGCTTTTCGCCGACGACAGCGGGACCCAGCCCGGCTCGGAGCCCGGGACGCAGGCCGCCGGCCACGCTCCGGCCCTGGCGCACGCGGCTAGGCCGGGCCGCCTGGCGGGCGGGGAGGCCGGACCGCCCGCCCCCGTCCGACTCACCCCGCAGGTCCAGCTCGCGGTCCCGCACGGCGTTGGTGTACTGCGCCGCCTGCTCTATCAGCTCCGCCGTCAGTTTCACCATCCTGCCACCTCCCGCCCGCCGCGCCGCCCGCTCCTCTCGCCCCACCGACGTCCCGGCATGCCCCGCGCCCGCGCCCGCGCCAGGCAGCACCAATCGCCGCCGGCGTGCGCGGGCTGAGCGGCGTCCAGGCCGAAGCAATCGAGGAGCCACGCCCCTGGGCTCGGGCTCCGCTCTGGTTCTGGCTCTGTTCCTCTGGCACCGCCGCGGTCTGCAGGGACCCCGAGTCCAGACAGCTGTGTCCGCAAGTTAACAAAATGTGAAAGCCCCCAAAGGGAACTTTCTCGTGCATCTGTGCACCGTGAGGTGAAAGGGAGGCTGTGACTGTCCTCACTCCACCCGTGGGTCCAGTGATGGGTCCCGGATTTTGGCCCCCGGCGTACCAGATGAGGACGGGCTGGGTCGCCCGCCCCGGTCGAATTTGTGGTTAGGCCTGTGCTCTACAGACAATTAGATATTCATGTTGAAGCCTGGTACACAGGAAAGCGCGCAGATCAGAAATCTGCAGCAGAGTGAGCACCCCCGCGTGGCCGCCGCCGGCCTCCTAAACGAACACTATTCGGAAAACCTGCCCCCCTCACCCCTCCCCAAGGGCAACTGCGAATCCAACACCATAGATTAGTTTTGCTTGCTTTTGATATAGACTCATGCAATCTGGTTTTGTGCCTGGTTTCTTCGGTTCTGTGTCGTGCCTGGAATCCATCCAGGTTGCAGGCAGCAGAGGTTTGTTTCCTTGCTGTTGTATAGAATTCCATTGTGTCTCTCACACCATAACTTATCCATTTTGCTGTTCATGGACATTAGAGTTTCCAGTTTGGGGCTGTTCTGCATAATGCTGCTATAAATTTTCATGTGCGTGGATCTGATGCACATGCATCTTAATTTCTCCAGGAGTGGAACTAATGGGACATAGGATGTGGTATCATCGATAGATAATGCCTGACGATCACTGCCAAGAGGCTGAAATAATTTCCACAGTCTCTAGTGGTGTGTTAGGGTTTCCATCACTTCCAACGTCAGCCTCATTGGCACTGTCAGTCTTTATAATTTTAGCGATTCTGGTGGGTGTGTAGTGGTATTGCACTAATGCTTTGCTTTTCTCTAATAACTAATAAAGTTGAGGATCTTGTGTATATGTTGTCCACTCTTGATATCTTTTGCAAAGTGCCCATTCAAGTCTTTGCCCATCTTTTTCTATTGGGTTGTCTGCCTTTTATTATTATTATTATTCATTATGGGATTTCTTTATATATTCTGGATATGAGTATACTCTGTGGTTTACCTTTCACTTTTTGTTTTTTTTTTTTTGGTTAAAACTGCTTAAATACCAAAGACCTCACAGGGAGTGGAAATACTGTCCTCATATACATCCTCATTATAATCCATTTTGGTCTAGGAAAACATCTTATTCCCCAAATCACCAAATCATGATCTGAGCTGTAAATTGAATCAAAGGGATAAGAAATGTGACTGCCTCTCCCATTTTGAAAAAGAAACAAGCTTTCAAAGGGTCCGATTCAAGAATAGATATCAGAAGAACTTCTTAGCTCAGGAAGCCCTGCCCACTGACAGTGTCTTTTGTCCTATCTTGGGGAGGACACTTTTACTATGGTCATGTAGGTCTGGGACCCAGAAAGGGTTTTCTGCTTACTGACCTTTTCACCGCTAATGAAAAGGTGTTGTTTAATGACCAGAAGTTTCTAATTTTTACATAGTTCAGTTTATGTGTATGTGTATTCATGTGTGTGTCTTGAGAAATCTTCCCTCATCTCCAAAATGTTTTTCTGTATTATCTACTAGAGGCTCAGTTGTTTTATCCTTCACATCTAGCTCTCCAATTCCCCTGGAATTGATTCCTTTTGAACTTTCTATTGAAGCATGATATACATGCAGCAGATTGCAAACTACACACACCCAAGCAACTGACATCCAGATCAAGAACAGGAGATTGCACATTCCAGAGGCACACCTCTTGCCCTCTTCCAGCCACACCCTTGCCCCAATGTTAACCACTAATCTAACATCTTGCGTAGATTGGCTTTGCCTAGTTTTGTATTTATGCAAAATGCAATTGTACCTTATGCATCTCTTGCTTAACCTGTTTGTGTGTAGATGTAGTTCATTTATTCTCGTTGTTATATAGTTTCTCACTGTGTGAATATTCCACAGTTTGTCTATTCTGCTGTTGATGAGCACGGGTGATTTTCAGTTTGGAGCTATTATAAATAGTGCACCTACTAACATTATAATAAATATCTTTAAGTGAACACATATACTGATATATACTTGGAAATAGAATTGTTGGGCCATAGGGTTTACTTACTTTCAGCTTAAGTAGATACTACCAATTTTCCAAAGTGGTTGTACCAGTTTATACTCCTTACTGACGTTTCGTATCGCCTGTCTTTTTAAGTTTAGCCATTCTGGTGGGTTGGTAGTGTTATCCCATTGTGGTTTTCATTCTATTTCTCTGATTACTAACACAGTTGAGAACTTTAAAATATATATATTTATTGTCCATTTAATTAGCTTTTGTGAAGTGTTTGTTTAGGTGTTTTGTCTGGTTTTCTATTGGGCTGTCCTCTTTTACTGATTTGTAGGTGCTTTTTTTTGGATAGAAGTCCTTGTGAGATAAAAGTACAGTATCTATCTTCCCTCTCTCTGTGGCCTTTTCACTCTGTTAATGCTATCTTTTGGTGAACAGAAGTTCTTAATTTTAACACAGTCTAATATACGAACTTTTCCCTATATGGTTAATGTTTTTTGAGTCCTCGTTAAGAAATCTTTGCCTATGCCAAAATTATAAATCTTTTCTTCTAAAAGCTTTATTGTTTCCCCTTTCACATTTGGATTTGCAATCTGTCTGGAATAGATTTTCATACATACTCTGAGGTAGGGATCAAGATATATTTTTTCCTCATCTGGGTATTCAGTTGATCCAGCACCATTTATTGAAAAGCCCATCCTTTCACCATTGTGCCACAGTGCTACCTCCTTTTTCATAAATCAAATGTCTAAATATGTGAGGATTTACTTCTGGACTAGCTATTCTGTTCCATGGGTTTAGTCGCCTATTTTTGCATACCATCTTACTGTCTTTATAATAATAAGATCTATTTTACTCTATTTTTTTTTGCGGTACGCGGGCCTCTCACTGTTGCGGCCTCTCCCGTTGCGGAGCACAGGCTCCGGACGCGCAGGTTCAGCGGCCATGGCTCACGGGCCCAGCCGCTCCGCGGCATGTGGGATCTTCCAGGACCGGGGCACGAACCCATGTCCCCTGCATCAGCAGGCAGACTCTCAACCACTGCGCCAACAGGGAAGCCCTAAGCTCTATTTTAAAACTTGATATTCACCTCAAAAAAAGAGCCACTTTGTTTTTCAACATTGTCTTGGTTATTATTGCCCTTTGCATTTTAATAGAAATTTTAGATAAATCTTGTATCTAAAAATGAACCCATACTTTGATTTATATTGTATTGGATCTGTGGATGAAGGGAGTTTTTTTTTTTTTTTTTTGCTGCGTTGGGTCTTCGTTGCTGCGTGTGAGCTTTCTCTAGTCGTGGTGAGCAGGGACTACTCTTCGTTGCGGTGCATGGGCTTCTCTTTGCGGTGGCTTCTGTTATTGTGGAGCATGAGCTGTAGGCACACGGGCTTCGGGAGTTGCAGCACGTGGGCTCAGTAGTTGTGGCTCATGGGCTCTAGAGCGCAGGATCCAGTAGTTGCGGCACATGGGCTTAGTTGCTCCGTGGCATGTGGGATCTTCCTGGATCAGGGATCGAACCCGTGTCCCCTGCATTGGCAGGCAGATTCTCAACCACTGTGCAAGCAGGGAAGTCCCTGAAGGGAATTCTTATCTTTACAATATTGAGTATTCCAATCCATAAACATTTATTTAGATCTTCTTTGGTTTCTCTTAGTGTTTTATAGCTTTTGTGTAGAGGTCCTATACCTCTTTTACTAGATTTATTCTAGTTATTTAATAGTTTCTGATGCTGTTGTAAACAGTATCTTCTATTTTAAAAATTCCATTTTCTAATCATTGAGTGCTGGTATATTGAAATACAGTTGATTTACAGTGGAAATACAATTGATACTGGCATTGTATCCAGCAGTCTTGCTGAAGTCATTTACTAATTCTAATCATTAATCTATAACTGTTCTTTTGGATTTTCTACATGCCTAACCCTGCTCTTTGAGAATAATGAACGTTTTATTTCTGCCTTTCCAATTCTTATACCAGTTCTTTATGTTTTGCCCTATTGCTTTGGCTGGGATCATCAGCACAGTGTTGGATAGTGGACATCCTTTAGCAGGCATCACTTCATAGCCCAGGGGCGGGGGTGCGTAGGGGACGGAACCCTCATCACCTGATCAAAGTTAACACCACCAATAATGGAACAAGTCAAAGTCTTGTATCACCTACTAGGATGCAATGACAAGAACACAGCATGGCTTCGGAGAGATTCATGTCAAAGACGCTTGACCTGAATGGAAATATGAGGAAACCTCAGACAAGCACACACTGAGGGGCAGCCTACAAATAACTGGCTGGTCGTCTTTAAAAGGTTCAAGGTCATGAAAGTCAAAGAACCAAGGAACTATTCTAGATTGAAGGCTAGAGCCCTGATGAGTACATGCAGAGTGTGATCTAAATTGGACCCTTTTGCTAAGGGCATTATCAGGACAGCTGGCAAGACTTGAATCCAGTCAGAGGATTGATGGTAGGAATATACCAATTTCCTGATCCCCATGGTTATGTAGGAGAAGATCCTTGTTTATGGGAAATAATTTAAAGTATTCAGGAGGTGGTAGGATATTACATCGGTAATTTACTTTCAAATTGTTCAGGAAAACATTTCTTTGTACTGTACTTGCAACTTTTCTGTAATTTTGCCTTGCGATAGATTGTTTCAAAATAAAGAGAACAATCCAAACTTCACTTCATTCCCGAGAGAACCACCAGGTGGAGTCCTTAGACCAGAGAGCTGATTTGACAAGCCCTTCTCTTATTCAATTAAAAACAAAAGGGTAAGCAATTATACTCCAATAAAGATGTTAAGAAACAAAAACAAGACAAAACAAAAAACAGAAGGGTTTATTTCTTTACTTTAAAAAAGGAAATAGTACGGGTTTCCCTTGCTTCAGCTCACAAACAGGGACATAAGCTATAGCTGGTTTTATTCATTTTAGGGTATCTCTAGGAAGTTGAGAACAGGTTTTCTTTTTTGATTTCATTTCTCTTGGCTAGGGTTTCTCAGCCTCCTCGGCACCGTTGACCTTTGGGGGCTGGATAATTCTTTGCTGTGGGGACCGTCTTGTGCATTGCACGATGTTTAGCAGCATCCCTGGCCTCTACCCACTAGATGTCAGTACAGACGTCTCCAGGGAGACAAAAATCACCCCCTGGGTGAGAACCACTGTCTTTGCAATGAGATGTGCTCTGCTCTGGGCACGCTGGTGCCCATCTGCTCAACAGGACCACCCTTAGTGTAGCTGATACAGAGTGGGGGGTGCCCGGGGGGGGGCAGCTTTGGGTGGTAGGAGCTGCTGTGCCATGTAGGGGGTGCTGTTCCGTGCACGGACAAGGCGCAGAGCCTAGGGCGTCAGGACAGCCTGAGACAACCAGCAGGACGGATAAAGCCTTGGCTCATGAAGGAAAGCAGCCGAGAAGTCTGGGACAGGATGCAAACTCCTTTCTCATGACAGTCGGCCCCTAGCTGCCTCTCAGCCGGCTGGGCAGAACCTTACAATGCCAGAGAATGACTATGGTGTATTACTTTCCATCACCCTTGCTTGTTCTTATTAAAATAACCTTCCTTTTACTTCACTTCTCCACCTCCTTCCCCTTTGCGTCCTGTGATCTAAACCCCCACCCCTCACCTGCTCCCAGGGGCCCCAGTGTGCCCCAAGCTTGCAGGTTTAAGGCTCCTCCAGCCACATTATCAATGATTTAAATGCAATGAAGGGCAGTCCCCCAAGTTCAAGGGAACTGCACCATTGGCCACATTTAGACTATGTTGCCCCCCTCCCCGCCCCACCGTTTTGTACTTAAAGCTCCATTCACCCCCCTCCTTCCCACTGTAAGTGCATCTCCTGTAAAAAGTGCAATTCTCCCCAGCCCTTTGAAGAGGTACAACGTATAAAATCAGCAGTGGCCTGGGAGGGATGGGGACGTGCATCTGGGGACCACTGTGAGGTGCCAAAGACTTTGGGGACAAGGTCAGAAAAATGTCATCCCCTGGCAATAAAGACAGCTTAAAATGTTTGGCCAGCTGCAGAAGTGACCATCCCTCCTGCCAAGAGCCAGCCTCCCTCCCGGGGCACACGATGGAGCACCCTCGTCAGTGGGCGGCCCCAGACAAGTCACTTCAGCTCTACGAGCCTCGGTCTGTGAAATGAGGGGTTTAGAGGACACGAGTCCATCATGCAAAACAAAATCCATAGACGTGTCCTGCCCCAACAGAGTCCAGATAATCTTAAGGTCGGACCATTTGCAAACAGGCATTTTATGTGGTCAGTCCCTTTTAACAAGGGGGTGACTGGTTCTTAGGCCTTTGTGAACACCTTCTCAACTCCGCACTGCACTCGCCACAGGCTGGCCCAGCCACTGCCGGGCGGGTATGTGCTGCCCGCTGGCCTTCTTGTAGGTGGTGTCCTTTGGTAATAACAGGACTTGATTTCTGGTTCAGTTGCAAACATGTTAAACCATGAATTCTCAGTGGACAAAAAGCTCTAGGGGCTAAAATGGTGCCCTGCACCAGAGGTGCTTAGCAAGTTGCTGGTATTAATTCAATCAGGCTCCTGGTGGAGATTGAATTCTTACTGATATTCTGCCCAGTCCTGGCTACTGTCTCCCAAACACACTCACTCAGTCCTTCATTACGTCACATTTGACAACTCGGGCCAAGTCCTGCTCCTGGCGGCAGCTAGCTGGCGGGTCGCATAGCCTCCCCCGCTTTCCGAGAGCTGCACGCTGCTCCCCACCTCCGGCCACGTGGTCACTGGAAGGGCTCCGGGGCCACGTGTCCCTGTGGCCAGAACTGGTGGAACTGGGCAAACACGGATGCAAGGCAGACGAACCCGGGCCCGAAGCAGATTCAGAAATCTTTAGAGGGCTGGATGGGCACCAATTTTTCTTGGGAGCTCTGAGTGGTCTTGTCATTTGTCCCATCAAGTGGACAGAGAGGAGGCACTGCTGCAATGAGGGTCCAGGTGACAATGCTGGTCCCAGGGCTCCCAAGCCCCGGCTACACCTTTCCTGAAATTCCGAAACAACCCTGAAATCCCAAAACAACGGCCCTCCCCGACTTTTGTCTTTTCCCAAGTCAGTTCTAGTCAGTGCATTTCCTATATTTGCAGACAAAGGACTCCTAGTAAGTACAACTCCGACCTCACAGAGAGGCCAGGGTAAAAATCCCATGTAGCGCGGAGCCCACAGGTGCGGGGATTTCAGCCACTGTGCGGAAGACAAGCTGTAACCTAATGAAATCACACTCGTGGCTAGGTGAAGAGGCTTGCAGTCTGGGCTTTCGTGGCCCGAAGAGGGTCTGTTTGCCAAAGGACACCCTGGAGCTGGAACTTTGGGATTCTCCCACGACTTTGCGGCAGCATTATTCGCTAAAGCTCAAAGCCCTTGAAATAAAAGCACACGTAAAGCCATTTCACACACTGGCCAGTACCCACGTTTCAACGTTGTGCCTTGGGAAGAAACACAGGCTCCTTTGCCATGAACTGTTAACTCTTTTATTAATTTAGGGTTAACACTGTATTTGCTTTGTGGATTTCATTTTCAGAGTTGTGGATTCAACAAACAACAGCTGGGCTCCCCCCCAGCTGACAGGGGACTCGTCAAATGTGTTACAGTCAAAGAGGGGAGCAGGACGAAATGGAGAACGAGCTCGAAAAAATTTAAGGCAAATGTTACTCCCATATTAAAGGGACTTGATCAAGCAGATCTGTGCATATCAATGAAAATATATGAAATATTTGTCAAAATAATTAACATTGGTAAAAATTAGAACACGTAGCTTATAAAATACCCACACAGGTTTGGCAAAAATAAATCCAGCCATGTCGTTAGGCTCATAGCACACACAGACACAGGGGCGCCCACCTTAAGAACAAGTCTCCTGAAAAGCAGGGCCAATGTATTTTCAAAGCAATTCCACAAAATGGGACACGACAGACAATTAACAGTTCACAGGCTGGGTTTACATTTTGGTAGGAAGAATTGCTTGGTCGTTGGGGCACCTTTTGGCCAGCCCCCAGGACGCCTCCTGTGTTAGGCAGAGGTGACCATTCATCTGGGCCATGAGACTCCCAGAGACACAGAGAGGATGTAGAGACCAGGGACCTTCAGCTCCCTCAGAGGAAAGGGCGGCAGAGGAAGGAGGGTCCCTCCAACCCATCCGTTTGGGATTAGACTTTCTAAGCCATGGCTGCAGTTTCAGAAATCGCTGATTATGGAGAAATAGATGCTCCATCCCCAGTGGTCACACGTTTGCCCCGAAATCCGTTTTATTTACAGTCTGATCAGACCATCCCCCAGACTGTGGCAGGCAGATGAGCAGGTATGCCCCTTAGCCCTCCATCACGCAGGGGCACAACCCAGGGGTCTGCGGGCTGCCCAAAAGCACGGGGAGAAGAGCAATGCACCAAGCATCCTGCCTTTCTGCTTTGGTCTCGAAGATTCAGTAAACTTATGGTCCCAGAAGCTGCTCTGAAGCCGGAGCTGTGGATTCCTGGAATTGGTTCTGTTCCCGTTGTGAGTTAGCCAGAAGAATGGAGCCAGCAAGCAGGGTGTGAGAGGACATTGCCGACACCTCCTCAAAGCCCTCACCCACCTGGCCTGGGCGCCCCGAGATGCCGCGGAAGGACCTCGCTCCTGGGGAGATAAAGCTGTCAGATGCAGGGTACCACTCCTGAAACGGACTCTGGCCGACAGCCTGGAGGAAGGTGGATGGACAGACAGGAGGGACCCTGCCTTGTGCGGGCGGCCGGGCGCCCCTACCCAGCCAGGAGGCAGGTGCGGCAGCAGAACTGGATGAAGAGCTTGCGTTCGCAGAGCCGGTTGGACTTGACCATCTCGCAGAAGGTCTCATCGGCTGGGCCCCCGGGAAGGAGAAAGGAGGGACATGTGAGATTTGGGGGCCAGTTAGGATTGTTCCCATCACCCCACTCTGCTGGGGACATAGTGGGAGCGGGGGCGGCAGCCCTCCCAGTCACCCCCGTGATGTGTGGTGGGCCTGGCGCGGCAGAGGCCAGAGCTGAGTCTGGGAGACAAAAGCAGACTCGGGGTGGCAGGGGAGTGGGTGGGGCCTGGGGACACCTGGGCTGTGCCAGGGAGCCCTCGTGGTCCCTGTTCCTCTTCCTGGACAGCTGTGCTGGGGGACTTGGGAGGAAGATGGGGTCAGGCCTGGCAGGGGCAGGATGGAGGCTATGCCGTGATCCCGGGGACACCCCAAATGGGGGAGGAAGGGGGTCACCAAGAGGGAAAGGCTGAGGGGGAAGGGAAGAGCCATGGAGGCTGGCCCCTCCCCTCGGCAGCTGGCTTTTGAGAATGTTGCCATTCATGGGAACCGGGAGACCCCCCCCCCCCCGGGGACAGCCTCACTTTCTCGGGCTGGATACATAACCCAAGGAGGTGGCTTCCTAAATCAGGAGCTTCCTGGCCTTTGAAGGGACATAATTCTGCAAGCCAAGAAAACCACCTTGTGGTCCACAGGGCGTGCCCAGGGTGCTCTCTGCGGGCTTCACGCTCTGCCAGGCCGGGGCCGGTGCCAGCTCCGTGCCCACGGACAGCATGGCACTGGCGGTTACCCTCTCCTGCACGCCTGCCAGCTCACAGTGCCCAGAGCCAGCCCCAGACTGCTCCTCCCTAGGCTTGCTGAGCCATGGAGGCTCCTTCTCGCCATGGCACGTCTGCCCACGGCCCCTGCACTGGGTCTCCAGGCCAGAGTCCCCTGCCAAGCTTTCTCTTGCCCGGAATCCCCAAATTGGTCTCCTCTGAGATCCTGTTTTCACAGTCCATCCTTGCCTCTCCCTGTCGGCTTAGAGCACCAGGGCTCTCCCACAGCACAGAGGCAGGTCCTTCCCATGGACACGCGGGCCTTGACACATGTGCAGGGAGGCTGAGAGCCTTCAGGCCTCCTGACTTTGACCTCCAAGGTCTGGGCTCTCCTAACACATGTCACCACACCCAGGCCACCTTGGACTTATGGCAGGAGAGTGGGAACGGTGCGAGAACAGAATCATTTGTAAGAGTTACTCAACGGACCGACCCGCACTAGCTGTGCTGGTAGTGGAGATGCCTGTCTGGTCAATGTGAGAGGCCTAAAGGGAAGGGAGGAGGCCCAGGGGAGAGCCAAGTGGTCATTGAGAGGAGGGGCCACAGGGCTGTCCAAGGGACTGCGGTCCCTGCATCTTCTTTTCCTTTCTCTTCTGCCCGGGGCAGCCCTGAGGCAGCTCAGGGCCGTCACCCGCCCATGCTCACCGTTGCTGCACGTGTGGTTGGTGATGCACGAGGTTCCCAGCTGTGTGAAGCCTGTCTTACACCGGCTGCAGTTCCTGCTGGAGCCTTCACAGCTCAAGCAGCTCTCGTCACACCTGCAGGGGAACACGGGTTCCCAGATGGGAAAGAGACACAGTCACTCCAGGCCCCTACCCAGAGCCCTCCCGCCCTCCCGCACTGCACCCCCTGGCTGTAGCTGTGCCCCCCACGACGGCCCGAGGCCCTGGCCAAGCATCTGCATGCATCTCCTCTATTGCCCTGGGAGCGCGGAGACGTCACGGCCAGCTGGCAGGAGGATGCCCAGAGCTGAGGATGGGCCCAGGTCTCTGAACCTCCCCGTGGCTCACCTGGACGCCCTCCTGGGCACTGTGGCCACAGGTGGCTCCCTGAGGATGTCAGCATTGACTCTTGGGGCTTGGGGCCAGGCTCCCCTGAATGTGACGGACATGACCCTGGGGCTAGCCGGGGCTGAGCCTCCTTTGTGGTGACGTCAGCCTCCCCCCTGGGGACAGAGGGTGGGGATGCCCTTTCGACCTGTCCCGGAGACGGGACCCAGGACTATTGCTGACAGAGTGCCATGACCTTGGGGGTGGGAGGGTCAGCGCACTCCACTGTCCCGTGCGTTTATCTGCGTCTGCCTGTGGCTGCGTCTGTGGCACTGGAGCTGAGCGGCTGCTCTGGAGACTGTACGGCCAGCAAAGCCTAAACGACTCACCATCGGGCCCTTCACAGAAGAGCCTGCCGACGCCCCTTCCTGCTCTGGGCCATGAAGGGACCTGGGCTGTACCTGCTGCCTTCTCCGTGTCCAGCTCCAGGGACTGGGTCTCCCTAGACCCTCCTCCCAGCTCCCTGTCAGCTGCAGGCCCGGGAGCAGGGCTCGGACAGGGTGGGCGGGGCATCGGGTGGGCAGCGCTTGGGACAGATGCCACCTCCCAGGCAGCGACCAGACGCCAACAGCAAGGCTCACTGTAGGCCTCCTTCCTGAGTGGGCCTGTGCCGGGGTCAGGTGCCATCATGGATTCTGCCTGCACAGGGCCTCCGGGACAGCAGGCCCTCAGCCTGGATGAGAGGTGGCTTTTGTTCTCCTGGGGTCACTGAGGGCACCTCCAAACTGGAGTTCGGGCCCATAGTTTATGTTTATAAACGTGTAAACCCACAGGCAAACCGCATCCAGGAGCCCCTCCGACTTCCTCCTCCTGCAGCAAGAGCCTGCCCTCTCCCCTCACAGACCCAGGAGCGGGAGGACGGGGCCCGACGTGCGCACTTTGGGGAAGATCCCAGGGCCTGGCCCGTCCTGCTGCACTGCTCTGGCCGGGCCACAGGCCCCTCATGCCACTGCACAGGGGACCACTCCCCCCAACTCCCGCGTCTCTTACAGATGACGTCTGCTAGCGACACAGGAGCTAGGGCCAAGCCAAGCCATGTAAGTGGTGGTCAGCTGTCTCAAAGGCCCTGGCTGAGGGTTGCTTTGCTGTAACAGTAAGGGGGCGGCTACAGTGGAGACCCGGCTGCACACAGCTCTCTTTCTTCTCCAAATTCGGCCTCACGGAGCCCCAGGATCTCCACGGCAGCCCCCGGAGCTGTGTCGGTTTTCTTCAGCCACGTAACAATGGCCGTAACGCAGCAGCTTATTCCACCACTTTTCAGCATCTCCCAGCTCCGCAAGCAGTAGCCCGGGCAGCCTCGGATGGGCTCTCTCTCAGGGCCTCACAAGGCCTCGGTCAGCTGTCGGCCAGCCTGGGCTCGGATCTGGAGGCCCCGGCTTGGGGAAAAATCCGGCACCAGGCCGCTCCCCCAACTGCCTCGGGGCCCCTGTTTCTCCGAGAGACCCTCTTGGCTCCTCCGTCAAGCTTATCATGGCTGCCAGGTGGTCCTCTTGGGCAGGGGGCTTTCAAGACGCCTCTGGTTCTGCCCTCACCCCCAAACACCACAGCGACTGTCCTGCCAAACTCTGCAGGGTGGCGCCCGATGCAGTCCTCTCCCTGCCCTGCTGCCGGGGCCACTTCCCCGCCTCCCGTCTTTAGGCTGTTCCAGGTGACAGTCAGATGGCAGATATCTCGTCACACTGGGCACAGGACAGAGCAGAAGGCCTGCCTGAGTCTTGCCCTGCCTCAACATACCCAGGAGGGGCCGGGGGAGTGAGGGTGGTAGGAGGGTGGGGGGCAGACACCCCACCGAGTTGCTCTGTCTTCAAAGAGGTCCTTGCTCCCTCTTCTAGGTCCTCTTCCTAAGTCTTGGGGTGGCCGGCGCCTCTTTTGAGATACTCATCATGGACTGATCTCGGCCGTGGGCCTCAGCATAACGGGTCTCGACTCGGCATCCAGGCTGCCGACCTGGCAGGCCTGCGTCCCGGCCCGGCTTTTCCCCAAGAGCCCTGCCTAGCTGCTCGCTCCCTCGAGGCTGCCCTGGCCGGCATTCAGCATTCTGGGGTCTTCGGGAAGCCAGGCTCTCTGAACGCTGCTGCTGCCTCGGTGGGGAGAAGCCCAAGGCCATTTGTCCTTCCAGGGGCATCCACACTGAGGGGTCTCCAGAGCCCTGGGACTCGGGAGACGGGAATTCTCTGAAGTGCTATCAATTCACCACCTAGGTGTCCCGTGCAGGGCGCTTCCTGGGGGTATATCTCTGAGGCCTGCTGTGTCAGCCCCAGCAACCCTCCAAGACTGAAAGCTTTGCCACGCGTGGAGGTGAGCACCCAGGGAGCTCCTGCCCTCCTCAGCCAAGGAGGGGCTCACGGGGGCTGCCTGCCCCCTGCCTCCTGGCACTGGGGACCCCATAGCTTCTGGGTGCCCTGCGGGGGCTGTCTGCCATACTCGTGGGAATTCCCAGCATCCTCTGAGAGCCAGGGTGTCTGACAAACGAAACTGATTATCACTGTGTAATGCGCATTGTCCCTGGCTGCCATACTTAGGGTAATCACCCTGGAACCAGCTGGCTGGTTAAAATGAAACTTTACTTCAGACACCGGTGCCGAGGGTCCTTCATGGGACTCAGCAAGGCTGGGTGAAGGTGGCTGGGTAGTGGGGCTGAAACCCTAACCCTCTTTGAGTGGGTCCCACAAGCGCAAGGAGCAGGTGGTCTCTCATTTGCTCACGTAGGTTGTTGGTTTTTGTTTGTTTGTTTGTTTTAAAGAATAGGTTACAATCCACAAGAGTTCTCAAACACAGCCTGAGAGGATCTCAAAGATCCCCACTGTGGGTCTCCAGCTGTGAGCTGCCAGATGGGCATGGTCTCCCTGCACTGCTCTGAAGTGGGCGCCTGAGGCTCCCTCTTTGAGTCTACGTCAGAGGGACGGTCCCTTCCCCACTCCCACCATCATGATCTTCAAGGTCGCCTGCGGACCCCTCATCATCACTCTCAGCCTAGACGAGACAGACTGCCCTGCCCTGTTCCTGGGCTCCAGGTGGTGAGGCCTGACATGAGGCAAGATTCAGCAGGACAAGAGGACACCAGGCAGACGGCTTCTCCTTTCACTGCCCGCATCCCGTGACAAGAGAGAACACTGCTCAGAGCCCCCAAAAAAGGATGGTGCGCCTGGCGGACACACGAGAGGGAACAGAAAAGGAGAACGAGCAGGGTTATAACATCTCTGCACTGGCTGGAAGCGGCTTTAGAATGAGGAAGTTGTCGGGATCTTGTATTTTCTCTAAATTATCCAATTTAAATTTTAAACAAATCCTACACATGGTTTCCTTAATGACATGCCGTGAACACACTGTGGCCCGGGGTGCAGGTGGGGTCCCTGGCGTCTGCCCCGGGGTGGTGGCTCCGCCAGTCAGGGCCCCGTCCTCCGCGTCCTGCCTTCCCAGCCACACAGCGCCTGATACACAGTAGGTCTCCACAGATACTCAAGACGTGAACAAAGGCATGAGGGCCGCCGCCTGACTGTGACCTTGGCCATCACCACCTGCAGGGTCCCCTCCTCTGTAAACGGGTTCCTGTCTGCCCACTGCACCCACTGCTGTCGTGGAACATGGCACACCCTGCCCCCAGCCCCTGGGACAGGGGCCACCAGACCCAGCCCTCCTGCCACTCCTCCACAGGCACTGCTGACCGCCCGTCCCCGGCCATCTCGGGCTAAGTCAGGAGGACTGCCTGGAAGGCGCACATACCTTCGGCACACTTTGTGGGGCAAGCCTGGCATCTCCTCTGGGTAGAAGCCCTCGCCACAGGCTGGCACACATTTCCAGTCTTGGAAGTGGAAGTTTGGGGCACAGTGAATACATTCTTCTCTGCTGGGCCCTGAGGGGTACGGGAAAAGCAGCAGAGGTCAGGGACCGCCCACCTGCCCATCACGTGTCCAAGACCTGCTGCAGCACCTGTAAGATCCAGGTCCTATTCAGACACCCCAAGGCCACCACACAGCTAGATTCACCCAGGTGCCACTGTGCATCTGCTCCGGGCCCGCCTCGCCACTCCTTGGAGGTGGGCCTCATGCCCACATCTCACGGATGGGGACACGGAGGCTGCACCAAGCTCAGCACACCTCCCGCTGCCTGGGCCGCGTTCATCGGCCCTGATTCCAGGTGCTTCCTTTCCCAACAGGCCTGGGCCCGATTTCGGCTAGGGCAGCCACAGGTAGCTCTGAGTTCTCAAAATTTGGCCTGGCCAAACACACTTACACACTGGATTTCAGAGACATAATTAAAAAAAAAAAAAAAAAGTGAAATAGCTTGTTGATTTTTTAAATATTGATTACATGTAGAAATGATAGCATTTAGATACATGGGGTTAAGTAAGATGTTATAATTATTTTCACCTGTTTCTTGAGGGAACTTAAAGCTGCATCAGTAGCTCACATCGTATTTCTAGTGGACAGAACTTGATGTAAGAATATGTGGGAAAAGGGAAAGAAGAGGTTTGGGGGCCTGGGGTTGACAGGTATTTGGTGTGAAGGATCAGGACTCTTTCAACAGAGAAAAAACAGCTAAGGGCTTATGGGGTGAGGCGTGGGGACCAGAAAAGGCAAGAGCTCTGAACGAAGGGTCAAGAGTCGTGAAGGAAAATCTGCAGCCCACTCAGGAGGACTCACCAGCCTGGGCAGGCAGTGGTCCAGAGTGAAGAAACCATGCTGTCCATCTGTCTGTCTGCCCATCTGTTCATTCATTCAGGCCAACGACACGTCAGTGCTGGGTGTGCACTTCCGTGTCAGAGTCCCCAAGGAGCATCAGAGAGGCAGCGAGGTGGCCACTGGCTGCCTTGGAGGATCGAACTCAGGGAGAAGCCATCTCAGATGCTCACGGAGACCACAGCCCCTCCTTAGACCTCCCCCCACTGTGGTCCTGTCTCGGCTTGAGGCCTGACAGCTGAGGCAGAGGTGGAGTGAATTCTGGACCTACGGGGGGCCTCTGGGCTGCGTCACCGGAGGACCCCTTTGCAGACGGAGGTCCGCAGGGCGGCTCTGCCAGCCCCGAGGCTTGGTGCTCTGGCAGCTGGTTTCTGCTCTCAGAACCATAGCTTCCAGCTTGGAAGGGGATTCTGAGCTCGCCCAGGACTGAGCGTGAGGCAGAAGCGGGAGCCCTTGGGGTTCCAGGGCCTTCATGAGGAGTAGCTGCCCACCTGCCTGGGGTCTCCACGGGGGTGTCCTCCCTCTGTTGCAGCAACGCAGTGGGAGAACCGCCCCACAAATGCATCTGGTTTATGTCCTTCTGGATGGACGGCTGCTCTTGTGCCCCAGCCCCCATCACTTATCTGCAGGGAGCATCTGGCGTTGGTGCCCTCCACAAACCCCACCACCCATGTCCTACTGCCCGGGCCGCCAGGGTCCCCAGTGCCTAAGGAGCTTCTGCAATGGGAAAGAACACTCATTCTTGTTTGCTCCTAGTTTAATGCTCAGTTTGCTAAACTTAAAAGTGGATGGGGCTTCCCTGGTGGCGCAGTGGTTGAGAGTCTGCCTGCCGATGCAGGGGACACGGGTTCGTGCCCCGGTCCGGGAAGATCCCACATGCCGCGGAGCGGCTGGGCCCGTGAGCCATGGCCACTGAGCCTGTGCGCCCGGAGCCTGTGCTCTGCGAGGGGAGAGGCCACAGCAGTGAGAGGCCCGCGTACCGCAAAAAAAAAAAAAAAAGCGGATGAAACCCGTTCAGCTGGGGTTAGAAGAAGAGAAAGCCCTGGGACGGGCGGAGGCGACGGCCCCGCGACAACGTGAAGGTGCTCAGTGCCGCTGAGGCGCGCACTTCAAAGCGGTAGGTTTTATGTCCCGGATCTTTTACCACGATGACAAAAGCTGAGTCAACACAAATCTCCTAGAGCAACTACTTCCACTGCTACTAAACATTGTGAACTTTGTAATTCAAAGTCTCTCAGGGATTCCATTTAGTCACAAGGCTTTCCAGGCGTCAGACACTTGAAAAGCGGACACAGATCATAAAAATCGTAGCAAAATGGGTGATGTTTAGGCAGGATCCACTGCATCATTTGTGGGGCCCAGGACAAAGTGAAAACGCAGGGCCCTTATTCAAAAGGCAGGAAAAACGTGCTATGAAGGGTGCTAAGGTACAAAACGCATTCCTTTCTTCTGCCATCTCTCTCTTGACCTGTCATGGTGGTTTTTATCTGCTATTTCATGTCGTGCTCCCCTGGGTGAGGACCGGCCCTCATGCCCCTCAACTCCACACACATGTGCCCCACTGGCCGCTAGCCGCTGACCCACGCGCCATGCCCTGCTGGGTCCCCTGCACCCACCCAAGGCAGATGGGTTCACCAAGGGATCACATCATCCGTGCCAGAGGCTCTGGGTACTTGGACCAGGATGGGAAGAGGCTTATTCCTACTGAGTCACCACTGAGTGTCCCAAGGTACTGCTGGCCTGGGGTGGGGACAGATGCCACCGTGCTCCATGCTGTACTCGTGCCTAACCACGACTCTCCCCACACCGCACCCAGGCCCCTCACAGGTGGGGAGCAGCAGTGGTCACGGAGTGGGAGCTGGGAGGGGAGGGCCGGGTAGCCAGGGGCTCCCGACAGGGACCGTGACAGGCAGCGAGAAGCCTTCAGCGCTGGAAGTGGGTGGGGTCCCTGTCCTAGCAGTGGCCGGGGTGGATGCACACGTCCCAGAGCATAGAGGGAACCCGGGCAGGCGGGTGTGGGGAGCAGGGGAGACCCCTGGACAGCCTGACCCCTCAAGTAACAAAGAGGTCTCTGGACTGAGTGAGAGACTGTTTGCCAACAGGCAGTGTGGGGATGCAGGCAAAGGAAACCACACTGAATAAATGAAATCAAAAGCATTATAAAGCCACACGCCTGAATTTTATGGATTCAAGTGCCAATGAAATTTAAATAAGTGACATCGGCAATGCTCTTTCAACCTGGGCTAAACAATGAGTCAAAGAAACAATGAAAACGACAGGCCACGAGGCAAACGCTAGGAAAGGCTGCTGGGCCCCTGCCTTTCGGGGGGTTGTCCCAGGAGGGGGCCCCAGGAAGGCACATCTTCCAAAGGCCTTGAGAGTGCTGGTCTTTGCCATGGCATGTCCACTTCGGGTCAAGGGTCAAGGGCCCCTTGACATGGGCTCACGTGGCCACACTGGGACGGCTGCCCCGTCCTGCCATGCATCCCGGGACCCATGTTACGGCATCAGTGACTCAGCAGAGACCTAATTCTTACAGCGTTACTGCAGCAAAAACTCAACCTGATGTGGGTTTCTTAGAACAAGGACCAAAGCGCTGGGTCAGGAAGGAGGATCAAGAGGAGAAGATTCAATCAGAAACACGTATGAGTCCACAAGCTCAGAATGTGCTACAATATCCCGGTGCCAACAAGTCTGCAGCACGAAACCCAACAAGACAATCATTCTCTGCGATTCTGCATAAAAACTGTGCCTGGAAGGCAGCTATGCTATCATCTCTGTGGGAAATTACAATACACATAAAATTGTTTACAGAGATCTTTTCCTCTTTGAGTAAAATGTTCAAAATAGGGAAGACAGGTACAAGGAACTAAGGCTATGTTTTAAAAAACCTTCTTCCTTCACCACGGGAACTTGCCCAGCCTCTCCCTGAAGAATCGATGAATCGTGAAACTCCGGCACTGCTACCCTGAGGCAAGGGCTGGGTTCCACGCAAGAGCTCACTAGCAGTTAGCATCCCTTCCCGGCCTGAAAGCATCCCCTACCTGGCTGGGCTCCTGACACCGGGAAACCCAGGCTGCTCCAAGTGGGCCCTTGTGGTTTTTCTTTTTAATTTTAAAAATTGTGGTAAAATGTACGTAACGTACAACTGACCATACGAACCATTTAAGCATACAGTTTAGTGGCATTAAGTACGTTCATATTGTTATGCAAGCATCACCACCATCCATCCATCCCCAGATATTTTTTATCTTCCCAAGGTGAACCTCTGTACCCATTAATCACTATTCCCCTTTCCCCTCTCCCAGCCCCTGGTAGGGCTTCTGGGATTTAATGCTGCAACACCTACGGAAGCCCGCAAGTCCTAGGGCTTTCTGGGTTTCCAGGTAGTCAGCCCACCGGCCTGGGGAACTTGGGCTCCAAATGTGGCCGCCGCAGGCCGTGAACTCACCCACGCAGGTCTGGCAGGTGGGATGGCATTCCCCGCACCTGATCAGCTCAGAGTCAAAGTAGGTGCCTGGCTCACAGTCTGGAATGCAGCTGCCCCGTGCAAGGCTGTTGAAAAGAAAAAAAAGGCAGTCTTTTATATCCTTTCCAAAGCTCTAATTCAATTATGATTTGCCCTCAAATGTCTTTCATGAGAGGAACTGAAAGTTGCTAAAGCACAGCTCTCGGAGTCACTTAAGGTTCTGAACTAATGAAAGCGGCAAAGCTGCCCTGCAGCATCTCGAGGCCGGCTGGAAGGGACACCCGGGCCTGGAAGCAGAGTCTCTGCCTTCTTGTGGCCGGTGGTCCCGAAGCTCCTTCCCAAAGCCCCGTGGCCTCGGTCCTTGTGCAGGAGGCTATGCCCTCCACGCCTTCTGTGCTCTTCTGCTCTGTGACACCTTCTCTTCACTGACACCAATCACACTAGAACCCAAGGCCCACGAGGAGAACTCAAGCACAGGTGGGTCACCCCACTGGCTCGGTCTCACTGGGCGCAGCCCTGGGTGAAGTCTTGGCACCTGTGATGCGTGAGTGGGGTTGGCAGCAAGACTGACCCTGAGTCCCTGCCTCGCCCTTGCTGGAAACCGTCTGTGCTTCACAATGAACCTGAGATAAAATCCGCTCCTGGGGCCTAGCAGCCCTGCCTGCTGTGGCTCTGGCCTTCCTCCCTCACCTCGCTCGGCCAGGCAGTGAGTGCACGGCTTCTGGGGCAGACCTTCTGCCCCTTCCCAGCCGTGCAGCCCCGACCCCGGGCAGGCCAGCCAAGCTTCCTGCCCCTCCGTCCCCTCAGCTGTCCACCAAGGCTCCTGCGTGGTCAGGTTACTTTGAGGACAGAACCCTGGCAGGTGTCGGGCACCCAGCAGTGTGAATGGGTGTTGGCTGCCACGGCTGCTTCAGTTTCCAAGCTCACTGCTGCACATGTTGTAGATGGATCTGCTGCCTGACACATCAAACACGTGCCCCAGGGTCTGTGAGATCCAGAGGCTCCTGCACTTGGTGGGGAGGGACGTCGGTGGGGCTGAAAGCATCTCTGTATCAAGGCAGAAGCCGAACCCAGGGCTCCCTCTCGTCCCGGCCCCCAGGCCACTGCACCAGCTGTTCAGTCAAGTCTTTACTAATGGATGTTCCCAGCCTAAAGAGATGGACGCACGGCTTGGCCGCCCCCACTGCTTCAGTGGGACCGATGATTTGAAGCCACAGCTAAAGAGGATATTGGGCAATAAAAGGAAGCTTTCTGTGGATTACGGCCCATGATGTTTCAGTGTCCGCAGTCCTCTCTGGCTGCTCATCACGGCTGCACCGCTGCCTCCACCTGGGGGGCTGCTGCCTCAGAGGCATTTTCTCCCCAGGACACAGCTCCTGGCCTGAGCATCTGACCTCCTCTCCCCCACCTGACCCACAGGAGCAGGGATGAACCGCCCCCTCCAGCACATCCCCACTGGGAAACAGGCTCCAGGGAGCTGGAAACACAGTGCCTCCCCCTGACACCCTGAGTCTCCGGCCTGGGTGGGGGGCCCTGCGGGAGGGTCCCCACAGCCGAGCTCCCAGGCCCCAGTGGCGGCCAGCTGAACCTCTCCGCCTTTCCCTTCTGAGGCTCCCCTTCCTCCACATGTCACCCCTCCACTCCTCATCCTGCCTCGTCCAGCTCCCTGGGTCAGAGAACGGGCATGACGTGTGACTCTGGGGTCCTGTCCCCCTTCCCTCCTCCGACTCCCAGGAGCGTGGGGTAGTGGACCCTCTTCTCTCCAATCCCCTGATCTGGAGGGGGTGGGGCGGGCTTGGGGAACCTTAGTCATGCTGCTCCTGGAAACTGTACCTCTCCCCGTTAGTAAAATGTGAAGAAAAATGCCATATATGTCACATACGTCATAGGTTGCTGTGAAGATTAAATGAGGCAGTGTTGGTGAGAGCAGCTGGAGTAAAATGCTGGTTTTCTTCCTTCACTCCTTACTGCAAAAGAATTCAACCCTGGGGAGTTGAATTTGAGGGGAGGGGAAGCTGCAGGAACGGCAGCATCCTTGTCCCCTGGGGGCCAGGTAGAAATGCAGAGTCACAGAGCTGCTGGGTCAGCACCTGCATTTTTTTTTTTTTTTTTGCGGTACGCGGGCCTCTCACTGCTGCGGCCTCTCCCGTTGCGGAGCACAGGCTCCGGACGCACAGGCTCAGTGACCATGGCTCACGGGCCCAGCCACTCCGCGGCATGTGGGATCTTCCCAGACTGGGGCACGAACCTGCGTCCCCTGCGTCAGCAGGCAGACTCCCAACCACTGCACCACCAGGGAAGCCCAGCATCTGCATTTTAACAAAAGCCCGGTGATGCCCCCCGGCCCCGCCCCTGCTCACTGCCCTCACTGACCCATCCCTTTCTTCTTAAAGTGCAGGCCCTGGTTCAAGACTGGATCGCGGGAGGGTCCACAGCACAATTTTGCACAGAATGATTTCTAAGCTTCTAGATGATAACTTCAAGGAAGAAGTAATGTATATTTGGGGGCAGTAAACAGGCTACACCAACATTCCAAAATATTCTAGTAAAAAATCATTAGCTTGGTCAGATGCTTTTAAAGGAGGCGTGGGCTGAGCTTGGAGCCAGGCAAACCAGGAATTTACAGAGTATCTCCAGGGAGCGAGCCCCCTCTGCCCTTCCCTCAGTCATCCAGACTGGGAAGGAAACTGGAGTGAGTGGGGCTCGGTGCCTAAGAAAGGGAGCTCTGTGCTTTGTTAGAACTCCCCACCCTTCCAGCCGCCAGCCCTACTTTCTATGAGAGGATCCACTCTCGCTCTTACCAATTCTCCAAATGTTGCATAAAATGTAGACATTTTCCCCATCCTCTGACTTTCTATCATAAACACCAATCTCTAAGTGGAAATCTGATTTTGACTCGGAATCTGTATCCTGAAAGGCTTTGGGCCTCTGAAATTTTATTTTTTAGGAAAAGGAGGCAAACACTTGGTAAATCAATGACAGACACTTATACCAGCATATACCCATGGCCGCGCCTCAGGTCTGAAGGGAGGGTCTTACTTGAATCCTTCTTTACAGACAGTACATTTCTCTGGTTCATCCATGCACTTCTTACAGCTTGGGTGGCATTTAAGGCAGTTTTTCTGATCTGGAGAAAAATAAGAGGAGGAAAAGAGAAGAGGTGGGAAGAGTGGATGTGGATCAAACCTGGGCAAACGAGACTCGGGTGTTCCAAGACGGGGTTGATGGAACAGCCGTCACCAGCGCTGTCGCTAGACAGGTGACATAGTGACCGATGGCCAGAGGCATGTGGAGACCGCGTGCCCAGGTGTCAGATAACAGGCCTCGCACCTCTTTCCTGGAGTGAAGTCTTCACACGACCTTGAGGCTTGGAGGTGGGCCCTTTCCAGAGGAAACGTGCTCTAGTCCTGCATCTTCGCCCGGGACTGGAGCCAGCAGAGCAGAGTTTAGCGAGGTGCCAGTCTTCCTAAGTGTGACCGGTGGGGCCTGAGGTTCCCCTGAGTGACCCCACCCACCCAGGGCCCTCACAGGGGTCTTTACTGACACGTTGGCGGTCACCTGCACAGACATGAATCTCTGACACCCACCACACCTTGGGGAAGCCCTGGGTCTCGGTGATTACCCAGGTCACTCATCCTGGCACCCAGTCAGCACCACCCTGTGCTCGGGGCCTCCTCCTCGGGGCCCCACAGGTGGCATCACACACACGCTGCAGGGGCTCAGCGAGGGCGTCTGGGGGTGACTCTCGGGGTGACCGAGGTGGCTGGTTTTTGCCCAGGGGTGGGGTGGGGGGTAGGGATGGAGAAGCCTCTGCCCCGAAAACAGGTCTGGTTGCAGCCCAGGGCAGGTGTTTGCAAAGCCTGTGAAACGTGTCTTGCATGACTCTGTGTTCCCTCTAAAGAGTGTGGTTATTCCATGGCTTTATATGTCCTTAAGGATCCCTGGCTTCTTCCCCAGAGGAGTGAGAGCAACGCTGTGATGGGACCCCTCCTGCAGGACGCGGGCCAGAGGTGAGCTCTGGGAAGCGCTGCCCCCTCCCTGCACAACGGCCAACACGTCATCTGAAAACTGTCCTCCATCAATTTAACCCAAGCCCTCTCTTTGGCCTCTTCCAGGCTGAGGTGAGTGTTCAAACCTTGGCATGAGGTCCCGGCCCCAGAGCCCAACCACTCCACTTTCCAGGACAGGCAGGATGGCAGGACGCCTGTGCTGCTCTGAGTTCACTGGGTCATTGCTAGCTGTGGGCCCGTTGGCCTCGCTCAGCTTCACTTCCCCACCTGCAAGGTGAGGAAAGCGTCGCCCACCTCTTGGGAGTGTGGTCACTATGTAAAGTGCACAGCCAAGAACAACCTGTCCTCCTGAACCCAGTTATGCCCGGCAGCAGGCTCCTCTTCATTCATGGAGACCCGCAAACCTCCCTGGCCTTACACCCTGGTTTCAGCTTAGCGGCTCTTGCTGGGAGGGGCTTTCACCCAGTTTCAACCACCAAGGCCACAAGCCGGTGCTGGGTCCTGCACCCCGCCCAGCGCCCACATCCACTGCTCCAAGAGAGACTGCAGGGCCTACCCGGAAGCCTTTCTATTTGGATGTCTGAAATCGGTCTGAGCCTGAGAGCCACTGGCTCAAGCTACCTCCCTGTCCATCCTGAATAATGGACACTGACCTACAGAAGTGTGACAACCCCAGACTACGGGGGCTCCATTTCTGAGTCACTATGAACCACCCTGGCCAGGTTTTGGGTGTGAACTGCTATCCACTAACAGGGTCCAAGGGCTTTGATTTCATCCTCTCTCCCTCCCTCCCGTTAAGGGTCCTTTCTCAGGACAGAGTACACAGGAAGCAGAGGGTGGGGAAAATTCTCCCAGGAGAGGGGACCCCAGCCCAGAGCGGGGCTCACTCCTCATTTCTAGGCCCAGGGACACACACTTACTTTCATCAGCATAAAATCCAGCGGGACAGAAGGTCACACAGGTGTTCACCTCCTGATGGTGGTAGAACCCGCGGCGGCAAGACAGGCACTGGGTGGGGCCCCGGCCGGAGCAGGTCTCGCATCCCTTGTGGCAGCGGCGGCAGCGGCGGGCTGCCATGTCCCCAAAGTAGCCCAAGGGGCACACGCTCACGCACTTCCTGTGGGAGCAGATCGGGAGAGGACTTTCCTACTGGCCCCAGCCCCACGCCCACCCGGCAGCACGAGGGTCAGGCCAAGGCAGGGCAGCCGGCTGGGAGGGAAGCCTTAGCTGCCTCCCGGTCAGCAGACTCTGAGGAAACAAAGGCCCCAGGGCAGAGGTAAACCATTAATGCCCCTGAGAAGTTCCTGATGCAGGAGAGGGTTGAGGGCTTGCATGGGAACCTGGGACTCCTGCCCTTTCAAAGTTTCCCCGAGGTGGGCGGGGGCACTCGCAGGTTGTGCTTGGCTTCCTTGGGCAACACCACGATGGTAGCTGACTTTTGGAACGTTCAGCTCCGGCAAAACCCCACTGACAGTGCCCACGGGCAGTGAGAGGTCTCCAGGCTGTGTCCAGCCAGCAGAACAAACGTCTTCGCCCAGAGCAGGGAGGTTGCGGCTGTGTCTGGGCCCCGGGGACACCGTGAGAGTCCCAGCCGCGCCCCTGTCAGAGCCCTGGTGGGTGTGTGCTCCCCAGGAGGGCTGCACCCCTACCCGGGCGCTCAGGGATGGGGGCTCCTCATTCACGGCCGACTGTGCTGACTTTTAGAACAGTACCGGCCCTTAAGATGACATTTGTCTGCAGTTCCCAAGTGGTTGTCATGCTCAATACGACCCATTTTTGTTTAGCAAAATGGAGAGAAAAAAGTTTATAAGCACAGACAAAACAATGCCACGGCCTCTGAGTTCTCATGGTCACGAGTTATTTATAAGATGAGAATAAAAGGTTACCAAAACATAAAATTCCCCAGCAGTGACCCTCAGGGTGATCTCCTTTCCAGGGTGTTTGGTTAATTCCTAAGTATGGTGCCAGGCTGCGGGGGTGGAGAACACAGCTTGGCCACCTTAGCGGGACGCTGGGCATCTCCAGGACACGCAGGGGAGGCCCAGCCCTTTACCTGCTGGTCTTGACGCTCCCCAGGCTGAAGTGGACACAATTCAAGCACTGGTCTGCATTAGGGCCATCACAGCCTTTGTCACCACACTCCGGATGGCACACACCTTAAAGAAACAAGCATTTCCTTTCACCCATAGAGATGCTTTCTCAATCACGTCCAGTCTCCTAGGACCCCATGTCCGGGTCTCACAGGCCCCTGCTGGGCCAGAGCACCCACCCCTGAAGGACCGCCTCAGCTGGGAGCCAAGCCTGGCTCTGGGCTCCAGTGTCAGAGGGTCTGATGACTCGAGACAGGGATGGCCCGAGGACAAGCAGGACAGCCGGTGGTGGGTGAGGACCCGGGTAGGTGAAGGCGGGCATTGTGAGGTTCTAGAGGAGCAGCCATGGTGGGGCGGGAGGGGCAGGGGACAGCCGCATGCAGCGTCCTCCCCTGCAGCGGAGTTACAATGCTGGACCAGCCACCAACTCTGATTTCCATCGTGAAGGAAAGAGCAACGCGATACAGGGCGTTGAGGGCTTGAAGGCGCTAAGGAAACTGCGGCCAAGCAGTGAAGATCCGACGGAAATAAAGCGGGAGAGGCTGGAATAGAATGCGCCATGTCCCTCACACGCGGTGAAGGAGGCAGGTAGGTGGGTTTCCATGACCCTGGTGGGCCTGGGGTGGGCGGGAGCTGAGCCCTTTTCAGCTCCCCTCTCTCTCACCCTCAGAGGGGGCATCCTGTCTTCCCTCGATCCCCAAATTCTAACTCTGGAAGCCTGTGTGGTGTTGTCAAAGCGACGGAGAAAAACGCAGGAGCTGGGGGACCCCATCGGGCGCCCTGTCCTAGGTCTCCCCTCCACCTGCGCCTCGAGGGAGAGCCCAGTTTGACTGGCTCTTGCCCTCAGGCCGGGCAGCCCCTCCATAGGTGTCCTCCTCATCTGGGGGCCAGGGCCGGTGCTGTGCTGGGACCCCCACCTCCCTTGGCCCCCAACGCTCTTCCTCCTCTGGGAGATGGTTCTGGAAAGCCTCCCCATGTGGGGAGGGAGGGGCCCGGCGGGGCGTTATGAAAGTTTTTGAGTCCTTGGAAGAAAAAACAACCTTCTACAAGGTTTTAGTTGTTGGAGGGGGTGGGGAGTGAGTTCAGAAGCAAAGAAGAGGTGTCTTGCCAGCCACCAGAGATTCCTGGGGATGTGAGGGAAAGACAAAAGCCCCCATTCTCTGCCACCCACAATGGGTCTTTGCTGAGGGGCACAAAGCCCTCTTCACTCCTCTTTAAAGGGCCTCCAGACCTTCCCAGTGTTAGACTCAACTGTATTTGGCTTCCCTCCCTGAAGGTTTACCGCTGCCCACGTTTCCAAGGTTCTCATTGTGGGTCCCCCCGTGAACCCCTTTCAGAGCCGCGTGCATCCCTGGGGATGCACTAGACGCTCCTTGTGGTCTGGGTGGGGGAGGGCGCTGGGGTCGTGCTGGAGCACAAGGTGCCCCCACCCCTTCCCAGGCCCCAGACTCACTCGATTTGGGGATCGATTCTCATTTGACTTGGTCCTTGTTTGCCTCATCCCAATCCACTTGTGGTGACAGTGGCTGAGAGTGTCCCCTACTCGTGTCCACCTCACAGCTGACCCCTTCACAGGGCAGCTGTCCAGATGGCTCTGGCGAGGCGCCTGTCACACCCCTGACCCCCCCAGGAGCCCCACTCCCCTTCCGTCCTGGGATCCTTACTGTCCATGGGCGGCTGGACTCCCCTCTCCGGCCCTCACTCACCTCCTCCCCTTTACTCCTTGTCCCGGGGAGAGCTGGCCCTCCACCTGTGTGCCCCCATCACAGCGCTGCTTGGTGCCCCCCGCTGCCGGACAGAGGGCGGGGCCCAGCGCCCCCCACCCCCACTGTCTGTATGACCAGCTCCGCCTCCGAAAGGCACGCAGCCTCCCCTGCCAGCTCACCCCTCAGCTGTGCATGAAGCTCCACAGAAAGCATCAACAGGGACTTCCCCGGTGGCGCAGTGGTTAAGAATCCACGCTCCCAATGTGGGGGGGCCTGGGTTCGATTCCTGGTCAGGGAACTAGATCCCACATACGTGCCGCAACTAAGAGTTTGCATGCCACAACTAAGGAGCCCGCCTGCTGGCAACTAAGGAGCCCACGTGCCGCAACTAAGGAGCCCACCTGCTGCAACGAAGACCAGACACAACCAAATAAATAAATAAATATTTAGAAAGTCTTCGAGAATCATCGCCCCATCTCAAAATCTCCCCTACCCAGCACCCTCTCTTTCTCCCTGGGCTTCTGCACCTGGGCTTGTTTGTCTGTGACTCGGAGGGCTTCCCCCAGGGCACCAACGAGATGCTCCTCCACACTGCTCCCCCTCCCCCTGAAGCCCTCTCCTCCTCTCCCTCCACGCCACACCCCTCCTGCCCCCTCCCCTCTCTCGCTCTTTCCTGCTGTGACTGGTGCACCCGCCCCACTTGCCCCTGAGATTGCACGGAACTTCCCCAAGTGTCGGAAACACACCTTAGTCCCAGAGACCCCTCTAACCACCTGGGCCAGGCTTGGGAAGGACTGAGCGGCCTGGGTTGCAGAACAGTTAGAGTGAGATTCCAGGACAGTGTGAGGTTAGAGTCATAGCAGATTTTAAGGGGGGGAAAAAAAATCAGTCCTTTATTAATAATTACCGAATCTTGCCACAGTTTATAAATCACAGGGGGAAACAGAGCAGATCAGTCCATACATAATTCAATGCTCCATTTTAAAGGCACGGTAGAAGAAGTTTAAAATTGAATCGGCCATAATTTACGCTTGATCTGTATTGGTGGAGTTTCCCATTTTGTTACTTTTTTTCTTCAGAAGCTATTAGATAACTCAAAGCATCAGTATTCTTAGATCTCACCCATCATTTATCAAGTAGCTGTAACATTTAGCTAAGGAAAATATGCCCAACCAGAAAGGCTCCGTTTCTCACAAATCACTGGGATGGTTCAGAGGGAAAGGAAGAGCTTGCCACCTAGCTCGCTGACCGAAACTGTGCCCAGCCCGGCAGCTGGGAACGTCCTCTGCATGCTGCCCCAGCTCTCAGCGTGGAGCGCTGCAGGCCCAGAGCCCAGGGCCACCCTGCAGGGGCGCAGCAGGAGGAAGAGGATTTGCAACGAGGCATCTTTACTTCCTGTGAGAGGCTTGAGCTGCTTCTTGCAGCATCAGTGTCCTCTGACATCAGGTCTGAGACCCTGTGCTGGGTCTTTCTCCCAGGCCCCTGGGCGGGTCAAGATCTCCACTGCCAGCAACTCCTGGCTGTGCTCACTCAGCCCAACCGTCCTGGGCTCCCGGTAGCACTCTGGTCCTTCCCACATTCTGGTCACAAGGACTGAAAGTGGATGGACTAGGGAGAGGGTCAGGAGGCTGAGACTGAAGACGGTGGCCCCTGATGAAAAGGGGGCGCCCCAGAGGAGTGTCACTAGCCAGGAGGCAAGTCCCCGTTCTGGTTGGGCATAGGGAACCTCTATTCCCGGCCTGGGAAGGTTGGCGAGTACTTACTGGTTTGAAGCATACTTACTGGTCTGTAAAATATTAGGAGAGCCATGGGAGGGAGGAGCTGTGAGCGCAAATTACCATCATTATTACGACTCCCAGGAAAGAGGAAGGCCTACAACCCTAGCCCCGCCTTCGCTGGGAACAGCCCGCGTTTTAAGAGCTACACTGGAAAAATGAGCGTCTCCTCTGGCCTCAGGTTCATTACCTGTGTAGTCCTCTTCGTCCTCGGGAACCTCGGCCTGGGACGGCGACAGGGCGGCCTTGGGTGGCTCTGGCTCCGAGAGCTCCAGCATCCGGGAGCGAGACTGATGGGCGCTGAAGGTGGTATAGGGGTGCTGGGCCGTGCCATACAGGATGAGGCTCCACTCTTTCAACTTCCCTGGAAGGCACCGGACCCAGACTCACCCGAGGGTCAAGAGCCTCCTTCGGGAAGCCCTTGATGTGCTCTGGCCCCTTGGTCTGGCCAGGGGCCTCTGTCACCCACGGAAGTGCCTGGCCCTGCCGAGCTCAGGCTCCCGAGCTCTCCCCCCGACAGCAGGGCTCTGAGCCCAGCATCTTCTCCTCCTCGTCATCTGGGGACCAGGAACCCAACTCCTGCCCAGGCCACAGTCTCTGCCCCTGGGTCTCGGCACAGCCTCCCCACACTGGCCCACACCCCCATGATGGGCAGCAGCCCCCTCCCCATCTTGGAACATCCAGTGGGTGGATCTGGGGCAGGGCCTGGCACTCAGCCTTGTCCCATTGTCCCCAAATGTGGTAACTGGGTTACGCTGAGGAGTCCTGCTTTTTGGATGCTCCATCCTGCGTCTTGGGCTCCTTCCATCCCAGTTAGTCCAGGGCAGGTGGGCAAGTTTGGCGGGTGGCACAAACCCAAATGTCCACCGAGGCTGGGTGTGGGGAGGACCTCCTCAGAAACGGGAGGATGCCTGGCACCCACGCTGGTCTGGGTGTGGGGGGAGGACAGAGGCTCATGGGAGAGCAGCCGGCTGTGCACAGGGATGGGGCGGGGCCAGCAGGCGCCCCCCCCTTAACCGCCGCCTCCACCAGGGAGCGAGGCCCATGCTGCTCAGTATCCTCACGTGAGAATAGAAGGGGAGACCTGGCCTGCAACGTCCAGGCGGGATCCCTGATGCAATAAAGCACACAAGGGCCGGGTTGGACGTGACCATGGGCCATGGGCCAGCTTCCCTTCTCACCACGGTGTGCCCAGCGTTTGGGACTGTGTGACCATGTCGGGGAGGTCACTGCTGTCACTGTCACTCAGGCGAGGGGCCGAAGGCCAGTGTGACCTGCCGGAGGACATACGGCTTGTGCTAATGGGCTCCGGCTGCCCCAGCCCCTCAGGGTTTATTGAGAAATGGATCAACCCAACACGAATCGATTCTGTCCCACGGCGGGGCACAGAGCAGCACCGTTTCTTTTTAACCATCATCCTGGCCAACTAAGGCCCCAGGTCCTGAAAGCCTGCAGCATCCGAAGCCCCCAGGTCAGGCCCTGCACTGCTTGGGCCTCTCCTGGCCTGGCCAGGATTGAAGGATGTGGGTCCTTCGACTTAAAAGAACCGTCCTGGGGCTTCCCTGGTGGCGCAGTGGTTGAGAGTCTGCCTGCCGATGCAGGGGACACGGGTTCGTGCCCCGGTCCTGGAAGATCCCACATGCCACGGAGCGGCTGGGCCCGTGAGCCATGGCCGCTGAGCCTGCGCGTCCGGAGCCTGTGCTCCGCAACAGGAGAGGCCACAACAGTGAGAGGCCCGCGTACCGCAAAAAAAAAAAAAAAGAACCGTCCTGAGCTGTCTCCCAGGACATGGGTCTCCAAAGGGCCGGCCTCTTTCCGTGGCCATTTCCCTAACGCAGTGAGCGACACTTACAGGAGAAGTATTGATACTTCACACGGGTGCAGGTGCAGCAAACACAGGGCCTGTCTATGAACGATCATCCGTTCTCAACTCCCGGGGATCAAATTAAAGGTACATTTCAAAACCACAAAGGCTCTGGACATTTGAACTGCTGAGTGATGAACTGTCATTAAGGGGGAGCATAATAACTACAGGGCAGGGAACAAGGGCTCTGTGAGCTATAATTTGAATCGGGATTTATTTCAGTCCTATATGATGTCTCCAAAAACACCCACCAAAGGCCTCATCACTAAAATTAGATTCTTATTTTCGGATAGAGTTTTGGTAGGACAAACAAGAGAAGAGGGGCTGATCCAAGCTCGGGATCGGCACACGCCCTGGGTGAGGGCGGAGAGCAGAATGAATTCCAAGAAACCAGGGAGCAGATCCTACGAGTTCTCATCACAAGGAAAAAACCTAGTTTTTTTCCTCTTTCTTTGTGTGTGTCTATAAGAGATGATGGATATTAACGAAACTTATTGGGGCAATCATTTCCCAATATGTGTAAGTCATTATGCTGTATGCCTTACACGTATCAGTGCTACATGTCAATTATATCCCAATAAAGCTGAAAAGAAAAAAAAAATTCCAAGAAACCAGCAGTAGGAGCTGTCTTGCAGGAGGGGCCCAGGACGGGAGGCTGGGGTTCAGGAATGGAAGAGAGACTTCATTTTTATTGTTTTCTCTTCTGGATTGTTTGATTAAAAAAACAAGCAAACCATGGCATATATTATATTACCTTTCACACACACGAATTTTAAAAATTGAGTTTAATTTAAAAATCTAGAAACAAATTGGTTATATGGTCAAGGAAAAAAAAAACATGAAAAAGCTGTGGTACTCAGGGCTTTTGATTTACATTTCCAAATAATCAACAAATGTGAATGGCTCAAAATCTACAAGTATAAAAGGGAACACAGTGGAAGTCCCCCTCCAGCTGCTTCCCCATCTCTCTCCACCATCTCTCTCCATGGCAACCGGTTCCCTGTTTCTTGAGCACCCTTCCGGTGGTATTTTATTCTTATCCAAGCAAATACAAGCACATACTCTGCCCTGTCCCCTTTACCAACACACCTGGGAGCACCTTCTGCACTTTGCTTTTTCCATTAAAATGCATCTTGGTCATCTTTCCATCACTGCATCAGAGAGGTATCGCATCACTTACTTAACAATCCCCTCTTGACAGGCACGTAAATTGTTTCCAAATGTTTGCAATTACAAACAGTGCCATAACTGTGGTCACACGAGGAGGTACCTGTTGAGGTTGGCAGAGCAAGGACCCTGGAGCTGCACAGTCTGGGTTTGAATCCTGGCTCTGCCACCTACTAGCTGTGTGGCCTTGGGCAAAGTACTTAATCTCTCTGTTCTTCAGTTTCCTCATCTGTAAAGTGGGGATAATAATAATAATATCTACCTCATAGAGCAGCTTGGGGGATTAAATGACTTTAACGATGGCAAGAGATTTAGAACAGTGACTGTCATATGGGAGCTGTTGCACAGAGTTTGTTAAATAAAATCTAAGGAGCATATCATTTCACATGTGTGTAAGTGTATCTGTAGCCTACATTTGTAAAAGTAGAATGGTGCGGGGGAGGGGCAGGGATCAAAAAGGATGTGAATTTGTCATTTTGACAGACATTGCCAAACTGCCCTCCATGGGGTCTGGTCGTATCACACCCCTGCCAGGAATATACCAACATACCTGCTTCCTCACAGCTTTGGATGGACAATCTCACAATTCAGAGAAGTTCACTTTGCATTTCTCTTATTGACACAAGAAGCTGAGCTTCTTTTCAGATGATTAAGAGCTTGACACCTTTCTGATTTGATAAAATTGGAAGCAATTTATAAATTCAGAAATTTGCCAGAAATATTTGCCGGGGACAAGTGATGAAACTTCGAAGATGCATTAAAAGTGCACTTTTGGGGCTTCCCTGGTGGCGCAGTGGTTGAGAGTCCGCCTGCCGATGCAGGGGACACGGGTTCGTGCCCCGGTCCGGGAAGATCCCACATGCCACGGAGCGGCTAGGCCCGTGAGCCGTGGCCGCTGAGCCTGCGCGTCCGGAGCCTGTGCTCCGCAACGGGAGAGGCTACAACAGTGAGAGGCCCGCGTACCGCAAAAAAAAAAAAAAAAAAAAAAAAAAAGTGCACTTCTGCCACGTTTGTACCAAAGATTCACAAGTGGACCAAGAAGATGGTTGCTCATACTCGGTTTAAATTTCTGTTCCTTCTCTCCATCTGCAAGAGATATTCACTAGAGCCTCTGAGGGCCCAGGTGCCGTGCTGGTGAGTTAGGAGCACAGAAGAAAGAGCGGCAGGGAGACGGCAGGAGGACGGAGGGAGGCCTCCCCTGTCCTAAAAGGTTCTGTGCAGACAACCTGACCTGAGGGTAAGGTTTAGATAGTGGTGACTCTAGAGACATTTTCCTCCTTTTTTTTTGTACTTAAAGGTGAACAGGCTCTTTTTACTTCTACCAAGGGAGTCTCTGTTTTTTTTGCCTTCATAAGACATGAAAACAAGTATTCCAGTATATGGCATAATTTGAAGTGCAATTCTCTCTCTCTTTTTTTTTTTTTTTTGCGGTATGCGGGCCTCTCACTGTTGTGGCCTCTCTATGAACATGCTGCCACTCCGCAGCATGTGGGATCTTCCCGGACCGGGGCACGAACCCATGTCCCCTGCATCGGCAGGTGGACTCTCAACCACTGCGCCACCAGGGAAGCCCTGCAATTCTCTTTTTAAGTTATTTTTTCCTAGTTATAAAAGAGGGATGATTATTAAATACTGAAACAAATAAGAAAATAAAAATCACCTCTAACTTGTCTGGCATATTCTCCTCTTGGCTGTTTTCTATGCGTGTTTGTTCTTCACATAGTTGAAATCACGCAGAGCAGCAATGTCTCTTTCTTCTCTAACTCAGCATCATGTTAATCACACCCAGAAATCATTTATGCGCCCGTTTATTGTCTTCTCCCCTTCATCAGACCAGAGGTGTCACGTGGGCAGGAATGTGCCTTTCTTACGTGGCATACCGGCCTCAGCGTGTGGCAGGTTTCTGGGATGTGTGCTCAATAGATGTTTGCTAAATTAATATACTGATATCTTAAAATATCAGCAAACTATTTCACTGTATGAACATAAGCGTTTTCTTAACCAATCTCTCATAATAGGTTATAACAGAACATGTGTTTCAGTTTCCTTTTCATTTTCGCTTTCACACATGAATCTGCAGGATATACCACTTGCTGCGTCTGAACTGCTCTCCCCAGGTAGATCCCCCGGAGAGAATACAACACTGTGAAGGCTCTTGACACATAATGGTAAGGGGCCCAGGAACCCCTTCATGGAGTCTGGCATCTCATGAGGCTTGATTCAGAAACTGCCAGGTGAGAGACCACAGCGCACCTGGGAAGAAGCCCACGTGGTATACAGCCCACCTCCAACCCGCTGTCCCACCTGGGGCGAGTCAGAAGGATCAGACACCAGTGACTTGGCATCACAGAGTAAGGCAGAGACGCAAAGGAACATGCATCTCTGGGCTCTAGGCTTTAGGGTGGTCCTCTCCTCTCGCTGAGTCAACACTTATCCATGACCCCAAGGGTCCAGCCCACGCGAGGACCAGGTCCCACCACGCTCACCATGCCTAGAGCCTGCGCTCGTTTTGAGGAGGTGAGACACCTGGAGGGAAGAACCAAGAAAGAAGCAGAAGAAGAACGATCCAGGGCTATACCAGACCAGAGATCCAGTCCACACTCCACAGAACTACCATCCAGAGGTGGGAGGACTTTGGAATGTTGGTCTGCTTTGGACAAAGCATTTAACAAGAGTGTATTGGTTACTAGTCAAGATGTCAGCATGCCTGTTCAAGCTTACCCTTACAAAACCCAACTAGTACCATTCATTCCTTAGTTTCCTGGAAGAGGTCTGAAAAGATGCCCAAATCCAAATTTCCTGGCTTTCTCTCCATCAGATTCCTGAGCCCCTAGAAGAAAGAACGGCAAATCCACCTGCTTAAACACTCAGGGCCAGCACTGCTTGTGAGAGGCAGAGGATAATCCTAGCTAATGCCCCAGAGGCTGCCGATAAATGGCTTTATCATCATTCACCATCTTCAGTGCATTTCCCCCTCAATGAACTGAATTTGTAATGAACAAACGGGATTATTCCTATTCAAAGAAAGAACGAGAATTAAGGGAAGACTGAGGTTGAATTTGCCAATAAGAAAGTACCAACACTAATGAAGCTTTTCTCTTCCAGCATTTTGAATTAAGCATTAAAAATCCTTGAGAGGGGAATTTACAATTGGAGACAAACCAGCTAGGAGCAGGGGAAAGGTTTTGTTAGATTAAGGACTCTGAGCTAATACTTTTGAATTCCTGGGTTTTCTTTGGCCATAAGAGAAGCTATTAACTATAAAGAATTTATTAATTCTCCCCTCCCCCAACATTTATAACATGCAGGGAGAAATTCTTTAGTTGAAACACAGTAAAGAAAGAGAAGCCTATAATCAAGAAATATGTTTCAGTCTAAATAACACTCCAGGGGAAGCCTTTTCCTTCTGAGGTCCAGGTAACCTGTTTACAAAGTTTAATGCAGAGGTTCGGGTAAAGGGATAAAAAAGGCTCTCCTTCAGTTTATAAAAGTATACAAGGATGCTTTAAAAGGGTGAATTTTATGCTGTGTGAATTATATTTCAATAAAGCCGTTATATGAACTATTATACACTCACAGAAATATCAACCTTTACTCAATGAATTTAACATAGTTATAAATGTGCTTTAAGTCCACATTATGGCAAGCAAGAGGTAGGAAGATAGAATTTAGGAAATGGCCTAGAAAAGAAGGAAGAGTGCACACATGTATGTGTCCCCTATGGACATGCACACATACACACATGCGTGCACACCTCCAGAGCCAGAAGTAAAGCCGGGCAGATGGGAGAATCTTCCCTATGATCTTGTAGCCATAAAAACCCTTCAAAATGGTATTTTCAGTGCCAGAAGGAGTATCTCAGAATCCCAAGCACCAGTGTTTCTTTGGGTGAAGTGTGGAAACACACATATCAGGTAAAGAACAATTACTTGTACAGTTTGGCAACACACAAAACTGCACTTTTCTTAATGGCACCTACAGGGTGAGATAGAGAACACTAAAATACCATCTTTCAACATTTTTCAGTTAGTTCAAAGTAATAAATTAACGGTTTGAAAAGACAAAGTCTGCTACACGGGCTATAACGGGACAGCGGTCATTCCTGCCGCCCTCTCCACCTTTCCGCGCTCGAGACTCATCCTCTTGTCAGGCTCCGAGGGGGCCCTTCTAGGGTAAATGCTCACGTGCTCTGTCCAAGCTCCTGAATTCTAGCCATCATCCAATGCCTCCTTACCCAGGACATCGAGAATCCTTTCTCTTACACTATCTTCCACATGCCCACCCCACTCCCTCTTCATTTTCTGGGAGGTTTCCTCCTCCAACCTATCTCTTGCCTTTCTAATTTTTGCCTCATATTTTAAAATTTCAAGTCATTTATCTGGTCCTCCCAATGTTCCTTTTTAAAATGCAGCATCCTGTTCTTATTTCAGCACTGAAATACTTTATCATCCCTGAGGATACCTATGAGATAATAGAAATTATATATTGGTCTCGACCCCCGGTTCCTGGCACAGGGCTCCTAAAACCCTTGTCAATTCCCAATAGCACGGGGTTCAGGGAGCTGCTAGTGGGTGAAGACATCCACCCAGGAGGGTGATGCAGCCCAACTCCACAAGGACAGAGGCTCCTGCACTAGGGACCCTCACAGACCCTGTGTATCTCTTCCTCTGGTTGTTCATCTGTACCATTTTATCACAGCCTTTAATAAACTGGTAAACGTAAGCAAGTGTTTCCTTGAGTTTTGTGAGCAGCTCTAGCAAATTAACTGAACCCAAGGAGGGGGTCTTTAGATCTACAGGGCAGTCGGTCAAAAGCACAGGTGATAACCCAGGCTTACAACTGGTGTCCGAAGTGTGCGTATGTGTGCGGGGGACAGTCTTGTAGGACTGAGCCCTTAGTCTGTGGGGCCTGACTCTGTCCCCGGGTAGGTGGTGCCAGAATGGGGGTGTATCGGAGGACACCCAGATGGTGCTGCAGAGAACTGTTTGCTGTGGGGGGAAAACCCCACACATTTGGTGACTAGAAGTACCAGAAGTGAAGAGTTCTGTGTTAACAATAAAGGAGACACACAGGAGAGAAACACAGGAGGGAAGAACTGGCCTTTTCCCTACTTGGTTTTCTACCTTGGAACACCAACTATAGTTTTTTTGAAGTTTTGCTGTGTTGTTGTGCTTTTCCTGCCTGAATTCCCTCTTACCTCCAAGTTTATTCTCTTCAGGGTTTGTGTCTGTTCTAATGTTGCATAATCTTCTCGAATGTGTGGAGGTCCTTCTATATTTAGCAGTGAGGCACTTAGAATGATTAGAAGCTCTGCATGCTGAAATGTGAAAACGCACTTTTGGTTTATTGATTTTGTATTTGGCAAACTTGCTAGCCTGAACAAAATGAGAAAGGAAATGTTATCCTTGCAGGCCAGATAGCTTAGATGTAAACAACGTTTGTTTTCATAGTAAATGCAAGCACTTCCCACCAGAAACAATGGAGATAAAAAGAAAAGGTAATATCTTTAAAGTGCTGAAATGAAAAAAAAAAAAAAAATAATAGGGCTTCTCTGGTGGTGCAGTGGTTAAGAATCTGCCTGCCAATGCAGGGGACACGGGTTTGAGCCCTGGTCCGGGAAGATCCCACATGCCGTGGAGCAAACTAAGCCCGTGCGCCACAACTACTGAGCCTGCGCTCTAGAGCCCACGAGCCACAACTACTGAAGCCCGCACACCTAGAGCCCGTGCTCTGCAACAAGAGAAGCCACCGCAATGAGAAACCTATGCACCATGACGAAGAGTAGCCCCCGCCTGCCACAACTAGAGAAAGCCCGCATGCAGCAACAAAGACCCAATGCAGCCAAAAATAAATAAACAAATAAAAAATACTGCCAACCTAGAATTCTATATCTAGAGAAAAAAGCCATTCAAAAATGGGTGGAGGGCTTCTCTGGTGGCACAGTGGTTAAGAATCCACCCGCCAATGCAGGGGACACGGGTTTGAGCCCTGGTCTGGGAAGATCCCACATGCCGCGGAGCAACTAAGCCCGTGCACCACAACTACTGAGCCTGCGCTCTAGAGCCCGTGATCCACAAATACTGAGCCCGCATGCCCCAACTACTGAAGCCCGTGCGCCTAGAGCCTGTGCTCTGCAACAAGAGAAGCCACCACAATGAGAAGCCTGCGCACCACAACAAAGAGTAGCCCCTGCTCACCACAACTTAAGAAAGCCCACACACAGCAACAAAGACCCAACACAGCCAAAAATATATTAATTAATTTTAAAAAATGGGTGGAGTCACAGCACTATCACGATGACTTCCTCTAAGCAGAGTCAAAATCAGTGTGTCAAGAAATAAACCTATTTTTAAAAACAAACTGAAGATGGGTTTATTTTGGAATAAATCCAAGCAGAGCAAATTCATGGCCAGCAGACCAGCATGGTAAGAAATGGTGAAGGAAGTTCTTCAGATAGAAGGAAAATGGTCACAGATGAGAATCTGGATCTACAGGAAAGAACAGAGTACCAGAAATGGTGATCATGTAGGTAAATATAAAAGAGTAGCTTTTTTTCTCTCTCTTAATTTCTTTAAAAGACAATGACTGTCTTTAAAGCAAAAATATCCCTGCAAGATGGAGTCTGTAATGTGTACAGAAGTTACATATAGCACACAACTACAGCAGAAGGTGGGGAGGACTATTAACTCAAGTCTACAGCGACAATCACAAGATAGGCTAAAAATCCTAAAGGAAATAAGATGGAATATTCAAAAATATTTAATCCAGAAAAGACAGGAAAAGAGGAACTTTTAAAAAATACTCTTGGATTTAATTTGTTAATATTGAACTTGGGATTTTCCTATTTACGTTCCCAAGTGACACTGGCTGAAAAGTCTCCATTCTCATAGTGGGCTGTTGGGAGTTGGTATCAAGGATACTCAGCCTTCATCAAACTAACTGGGGACTCTTTTTCCCTCTTTTTCTACTGTCTGGAAGAGTCTGTGGAATATTGACATTACATTTCTTCCATTTAAATGTTTAGTAGAATCTGCCGGTGCATCTATCCAGCCCTGAGTTTTCTTTTAAATTATAGAATCAATTTCTTTAATAACACAATTTTAATTTTTGTTTCTTCTTGTGTCAATTTTGCTGTTACATTATTTTTGGTCATTTCACTTAACATTTCGGTCACAAAGTTGTTTATAATATCTTCTTATAATAACTTTGATGTATATAGGATCTATAATAACATTCTACATTTTCATTCGTGAAATTCTATACAGATGACCCTTGAACAACACAGGGGTCTGGGGTGCCAACCCCCATCTATAACTTTACAGCCAGCCCTGCATCTGCAGATTCAACCAACCACAGACTGTGTTGGACTGTAGTTCTTATTTACTGAAAAAAAAAAAAAAAAAAAAAAACCTGCATCTAAGTGGGCCTGTGCAGTTCAAACCTGTGTTGTCCAAGGGTCAACCTGTGTTGTCCAAGTTTTTTCCTTGACCAGTCTTCCCAGAGGTTTATCAATTTTATTAGTGTCTTCAAAGGACCAACTTAGGGCTTTTGTCAATTCTTTCTACGTACGTTTGTTTTCTATTTCATTGATTTCTGCTAGTTTAAAAATTCCTTTTTTCTGCTTTCTTTGAGTTTATGTTGCTGGTCATTTTCTACCACTAATCTTTTTTTTTAACATCTTTATTGGAGTATAATTGCTTTACAATATCCTGTTAGTTTCTGCTGTAAAACAAAGTGAATCAGCTATACATATACATACATCTCCATAACTCCTCCCTCTTGCGTCTCCCTCCCACCCTCCCTATCCCACCCCTCTAGGTGGACACAAAGCACCTACCATCAATCTTTAGCCTTTCTTATTTTCTAACACATGCAATTGGGTACGTACATTCCTCTCTCATCTCTACTTCACCTGCATTACCTGTTTGGATATGCAGTATTTTTATTATCATCCAGTTCCAAAGATTCCCTATTAAATTATTATTATTGTCCTTTTTGTAAAATAAATTTATTTATTTTATTTAGTTTTGGCTGCATTGGGTGTTTGTTGCTGCACACGGGCTTTCTGTAGTTTCAGCAGGCGGGGGATACTCTTCATTGCGGTGCGCGGGCTTCTCATTGTGGTGGCTTCTCTTGTTGCGGAGCACAGGCTCTAGGCGCATGGGCTTCAGTAGTTGTGGCACACGGGCTCAGTAGTTGTGGATCACAGGCTCTAGAGTGCAGGCTCAGTAGCTGTGGCACGTGGGCTTAGTCACTCTGCAGCATGTGGGATCTTCCCAGACCAGGGCTCGAACCTGTGTCCCCTGCATTGGCAGGTGGATTCTTAACCACTGCGCCACCAGGGAAGTCCCTCCCTATTAAATTATGATTATTTTCCTTTGACACATGAGTTGTTTAGAAGTGTTTTTCAACTATCAAATGTATGGGCTTTTTCTAGTTATCTTTTAAATTTTGATTTCTCACCTGTAATCTCAGAGGACAGGGCTTATATACTACCAATCCTTGGAAATACTCTGAAGTTTGCCAAATGGTATAATACGTGGCCAATTTTCAAGAATAATCCACCGGTGATTGAAAGGCGAGTGTATTCTTTGGTTGTTGGGTGTAGGTCCATTGGTTAGACCTAAACTGTCAACTGTGAAGTTCAAATCTTCTCTTCCTACGGATTTTTGCTATTTTGTCTATCAAATATATTTGAGGTATGCTAAATCTCCCACCTTGTGTGTGAGTCTGTCTTTTTCTCTTTGGAGCTTTAACAAATTTTTGCATTATATATTTCAAGGCCACGTTAGAATTGAACCAAATCTTTTTTTTTTGTGGTACGCGGGCCTCTCACTGCTGTGGCCTCTCCCGTTGCGGAGCACAGGCCCCGGATGCGCAGGCCCAGCGGCCATGGCTCACGGGCCCAGCCGCTCTGCGGCATGTGGGATCTTCCCGGACCGGGGCACGAACCCGTGTCCCCTGCATCCGCAGGCTGACTCTCAACCACTGCGCCACCAGGGAAGCCCCCTGAACCAAATCTTTTATCAACGCGCCGTGACCCTCTTCAGCTTTGGGATTGCTTTTCACCGTAACATTTCTGTTTGTCTGATGTTAACGTAACTACATCAGCTTTCTTTGGTTAGCATTTGCTTGGTCTATCTTTTCCCATCCACATTATTTTTAACTTTGTAGTTTTCTTATATTTTAGATATTGTTCTTACATATAGTTCCATCAGTCTGTCCTAGCAGGAAGAATACAGCATAATTAAACTAGGATAATCCAATAAGGCTTTAATAAAGAGACTATTTACAGAGGTGTCAGCAGAGCAAAACAGAGCCACAAGGGATGATGGAGTTCCCCGGGGCTAGAAACAGAAGGGGTGTTTAGCCCTTAAGTGTACAATAGTCTACCGGCAAGGGGAGGGTGGGGCTGTGACCCCGAGGGATGCTGGAGGGATAAATAACTCTGAAAGAAACATCTCCTTCCTCCTTCCATTCTCCTGCTGGAGTTTCCCCCTGGCTGAACTCCACCACCAGCCACAGGCAGAGAGTCTGTGGATAGACCAGCCTCAGGCAGAGTGGGGCAGACAGGAGTGGACAGGGGTCTGGTAGGTAAATCAAATACGCCCGCCCCGGCACAACAGCAAACACATGTAAAAACTCTAATCTGACAATCTTTGTCTTCTAAATGAAGCAATCTATTTACCTTTATTCAAACTATCAATACGGCTGGACTTATTTTCACAACTTGTTTTGTATATTTTAGTTGTTTTGCTAGTTGTCCTATTCTTGGTCTTTCTGTTGCCAGATGCAGAAGCCCACAACATCTCTTAACATTTCGATTTTGTCTTTGTTTTGGGGTAATTTGTTAGCAATTTATGAAAAATATTTACCTTATACTAAAAAAAAAAACCCAAATCAAACAGATTCTGAAAAAAATTAAATCACAAGCAAACTGGGAATAAAAAAAAGAATTATCAAAACTCTGGAGAAGAAATTTAAGATTGTCTTAAATATATATATAAGTCAAATAACAGACCAGAAAAAATATTTATAGGAGCTATGACCCAGAAAGGGTTATTACATTTGTATTTTACATGGAGTACCTATTAGCTTAATAACAATACTGACTATCCTCTGGAAAAAAGGAGAAAGGGCAATTAAAAGCACACACACACACTTTGTACACAAACACCTAGAAAAGTGTTCACCCTCCCTAGTAATTATCACAACACAAATTAAGGAAAGATATCATTTATCTCCTCGAGAGCTGGCAAATGAGTGCCTACTTGTGCCTGATGAAGTTGTATGTTGGTTCAACCATTTTGAAAAGCAAATTAGTAAAATGTATCCAGCGTAGGTATATTTGTGGTTTCCACCGCTTATTTGTCCTAGTAATTTTACTTCCGGTGAACGATCCCAAGGAAATAATTTTAAATTTAGGAGAAAGCTTTCTGCGCTAAGTTGTCTGTTTATAATAGCAAAACCCCCAGAAAACAATCTATGCGTCCCAACGATAGAGGGATGCCTAAATAAATGATGGTATTTCTACTTGGTGAAGTATTATAAAAATACATAAAATGCTGCTCACAAAGGATATAAAATGACATGAAAAAGCGCTTGATATGCAAGTAACAGAAAGAAATACAAAGTTATATACGCAGCACGGTTAGAACGCAGTAAAACATCAAGATGAAAAAACACCAAGTGGAAAGATAGACATATTGAACATGATGTGCTTCTGAAAATAACGAAGTCAAATGTTCAAACATTAAATGCACTTACATATTCTTGGCGCAGGGGGTGGGGGGGATCTGGCTGCCAGAATGCTGACCAGTGCAGGTGCACCTTTGTACCTGATGCAACAGTGAAGAACCTGAGGAAGGGGTTTCAAGAGAGTTCTTCCGCTTCCCATACATTTTATTTTTCACCTTCATCAACATTTTGTATTTTATTTGCAAAAATGAAATATTAAAGAAGAAACTCATCTCTTTGTTACATCCACGACCAGGCGAGACATAGGGTGATGAACAAAGCCATGACTCACGTACGTGCACCTGAACAAGCAGGGTATCATGCTTCCTTTTCTCCTGAACTAGGAGACTTCGGGCAACAGCACCACTATAACAGTCCCCTGAAAGACCAGAAGGGAGGCAACGAGACCAACTGAAACTGAGTCCTTTCGAAGCAAATGGGGTAAAAAATGGAACTTTTGGACAACCGTGTGTTTGGTGCCTGGAAACCTCCCGGAGTCCTCAGTTCTTTCCAGGAAGCGGGAGCGATTCTCCATAATCACACTTTCCAGAAATGAGAGCTTAGTGACAAACTTGGAAGCCAGCACAGAAGGCACATGCTTGAAATCTAAGCTGCCAGTACGAGATAAATTGAGCCATCAAACACAGATTGCAAAATCTCCATTCTTCTTTTGGAAGTGAAGTCTAGCTCAAAGCAGATGTCAATTCAACCATGGTCAATAACACCAGCAAGAAAATGAGAACAGCTATGCTCTCAGGAGGAGGCAGTGTATGAAAGAGCTACTGAACAGAAATCAAGGGATAAATGGTATATTTATAAATGGAATATTTCCTGCCATATCAATAAACACAGGATGTCATAGTCATCAATGACTGCAGCCCTCCAACGTGAGTCAGTGAGCCCTGAGGAAACGCAGGGCTGAAAAGAATACTTGCCATCTAGCAGCCATCAGACTGCAGCCACTCCCTGCAGTGAGCCCTAAGGAAACTCAGGATATGAAAATACAGGATACTGGCCCCAGAGAGCTGAGGTGCACATCAAAGGAATGATTTCAGTGAGCCCAGACTCTTGCATCTTCCCATACATAGAAAAGCACTGAATTCCTTAACTTGAGATACTGGCTTTCTTTATTTAACAATAATTTTTTGACTTTCCCAATTACCTGCTCTTTGTTGCAAAATTCCTATATATCCTGGCTCCCCCCTTGCCCCGTCAGAGCAGTTTCTCAGAGTTATCGGAAACACTGTCTCCTGGGCTGCAGTCCTCATTTTGCCCCCAATACAACTTAACTCGCAGGTCTCACGTTCTGCATTTTTTAAAGTCAACGCAAGAAACCATGGAACGTTTTATGACGAAAAAAGGGAAGGAACAGTCACACCGGAGAGACTAATTTCTACCTCTTTTAACTGATTATTAAACGGGTTACTGAGTGGGCATAGCTGAAAACAGTTGATTCAAATTATATGAGCTCTTGATTTAAACAAGGTTCAGGGCTGCGGGTACTCCATCATCCAACACCTGCTTATTATAGCCATGTTCCAAGGGCTGAGCGCCGGGAAGAGAGGAGAGACCACGTCCTGCACTTCCTGTAGTGCAGAATCACACCCAACCAGTTCTAATGGGATGCCCGTGATGACCCACCCCTCGCAGTAGTTCACGGGGATTACTGAAGTGCACACTTAGTCTGCCACTGACCACACGCTTTAGGCAACATTCTCTAGAGAGCAAGCACTGCAGCAAAGCCCAGGGGCTGAGGCTTCACGGGGAGGTGCAGTCCTGGGGCAACAGGAGTGTGGAGGAGGGGCGGCCGGGAAGGGGGAAACAAGTACCAAGCTGGCTGCAACTTCACACCAAAGCAGCAGGTTGCTAGGCCAGGGGAGGTCTTCCGAATGGGCCTTGTGGGGCATGTGGGAAGGACGTAGGCCTCTCTCTCGGCTCTCCCTGGGCAAACCTCCCGTGCACTCCCAGGTGTGCTACCTGCCCCTCCAGGTGGCTAGATGCTGGTGTGAACTAAAATATCACCTGCCGTATCAGTGAACAAAGGATGTTGCAGCCATCAAGCCATCACATTACAGCCACCCTGACGTGAGCCCTGAGGAAACTCAGATGGAGATAAAGGGGCTGCCCACTGCCACCCTCGGCCACTGCAGCCACCCCCAACGGTGCACCCTAAGGGGACTCAGGATGGAGAAAAGCAGGATACTGGCCCCAGATAGCTGAGGAGCATATCAAAGGAATGACTTCAGGGAGCCCAGAATCTTGCATCTTTCTATACACAGAATAGCACTAAATTCCTTAACTTGAGATGTCTGGTTTTCTTGTAAAGATTTTTTTTTTGGATATGGACTATTTTAAAAGTCTTTATTGAATTTTTTACAATATTGCTTCTGTTTTATGTTTTGTTGTTTTGGCTTGAGCCATGTGGGATCTTAGCTCCCTGGCCAGGGATCGAACCTACACCCGCTGCATTGGAAGGCGAAGTCTTAACCACTGGACTGCCAGGGAAGTCCCTGGTTTTCTTTAATTGACAATAGTCTTCTGATGTTTTGACTGCTTCGTTGCAAAAACTCCTGTACATCCTGGCTTCCCCCTTGCCTCTTTGGAGCAGTCCCTCAGAACTACCTGCGAGGTGGTGTTCCGGGCTTAATTCCTCAGCTTTGCCAGCCAAATAAAACATAACTCTCAACTTTTAGGTTGTGCTTTTTTTTTTTCAGTCGACACCAGGAAGCCTGGATTTCACATGTCACTTGGAAGTGGAGAGAAAAGTTACAGCCTCCTCACGTCCTCTTGGGTTGGATTGGCCCCCTCTGGCCAATGCAGCTCCTACCTGTGTGGGAACAAGGCAGCTGTGCCCTAGCTGAGGCTTCACCTCGGTGGAGGCTGAGGGAGCTGACGTGGGGACAGACCTCTCCATTGGTCGAGAGGCGAGGCCCCAAGGCAGCGGGGCCGAGGCAACCTGGGGAGCACACGGCGGGTGCGGTGTGAGATGTAAGGAGTAAAGTGTAATCAACACACAGGATTCAATGCAGAAGGCATGAACTACCACAAGTAAAGTTCGAAAAGAATGACTTCCCTGGGCTTTCTTGGGTCCCTTCCCTTCCATTCAAGGGAGCATCGCAGCTTGCTAAGGCAGGAATGCAAAACGTGACACAGAAGAGAGAGCATAACACTGAGAGTTATCAGTCAGTGCTTTAGATGTTTCAGCTCAGAACCCTAAAACCTCAAAATTCCTCACCAAGTACCTGTTCGTATAAAATCTACATTTGGACCTCACCAGGCCTGTGATGCTGATACTATTATTCGCGTCACACGTGTGCAGGAAGGGAGGGGCTGAGAGGTTCCAGAACCAGGCCAGAAAGTGGCCTGGCAGGAACTCAGATCACACCTGCCAGGCTCTGCTCTGGGCTCACCCCACGCAGGGTCCCCAGGCCTGAATGCTGCGCCCGACTCCGGGCTCTGTGGAGCCTGGTCTCCCTCTCGCCACCCGCTTCTCACAGACTCTGCCTCCTCTCAGTCAGGTCAGCGTGAATGGGGCGCAGGTTCCAGCTTCGTAACTCACCTGGGCCCCTGCAGCTTTACTCGCACGTTTTGGCAAACACACCACATGCTGCCTGGACCTCTTTGATCTTGCCCCGGCTTCACCTTTCAGGTTTGGGGGAAGAAGAAACCCAAAGATGGGATTCCACGGAAGGGAGCTGGTGGAGTCAGGTGCTCTGGGCCAGCTCCAAAGAAAGCCAAGACGTGTGGGAACATCTTACATGGCTCTGCCTCGGGGCTCACTGCATGCACACAGAGCCACTCAGGGCCAGGGCAGTTTGCCGTGTATTATCTGCTCACAGCAGTTTCAAAACCAAGCTGTGAGCAAATTTTTGCTTTTGTTTGGAAAAAATGTTGCTTAAGAAGAAGAAAGGATAGAAATGGACCTGCTGAGCTCCAAACTTGAAAGAACTGGCTGGATGGCAACCCAGCATGTCCTCAGCACAGCACCCCTGGATTCTGTTGTTTCCAAATTCCTGGGCTCTCCAGAATCACAGCCAGTTTAATCTTCTTCAAAGGTGTGGAGGCAGGTCTCTACCTGTTCCCTCTGGGCTGGAGCTTTCCCGGAGGGAAAATGGACCAGTTCCCAAAGGCTGCGGTTAGAACCTATACATGTGAGAAGCGGGGGGGGAAAAGGGACTGAGCTTCCATGACAACCCATCCCGTGCCACGTCATGCTGGAAATGTTCATTCCCATCAGGTGCCCAAACATGCCCACAAGGGAGTTATTATCACTCACAAGGTCTCCTAGGCAGTAGTTGGTGGAGCTGGAACCGGGACCCAGGCCTTTTTACGTCTATATTCAGGCTCTCTATACCAGATCATGCTGTGGCCCTACCTACAGAATGCCAGGCACATTCTCGGTTTTGTTTTGTAATCCCCAGAACTTCCGCTTGTTTGCTTGTTATCCTGATATTCACCTTCCTGTCTCTGTTTTAATTTGTACTTTCTTCTATTACTGCAAAGATTAAATAGCTTTTGTTTACTGGTTGTCATTTTTCTTCATGAATTGCTCTTTCAAGCTCTTTGCCTATTTTTCTAGTGGGATGCTTCACATATTTCTTAGTGATCTGTGAGACTTCTTAGTGATTCCTTACATATTAAGGCTATAACGGTATAAACCTCTGTTTGCAATCATCTAACCATGGGATTTGAGATGAAGAAGGTGTCTGCCTGTGTATGGAATTTTTTATACCAAATACTGTTTTAATTATCCCCCTTGGAAAAATGACTTTTTAGCATATTGAGAATTCAAATGATGACTGTTTACTGATTAGCAAGACTTAGTAAAGAAAAAAAAAAAGTAGTTTGAATTAGTAAATAAGCAGTTAAACCAGTGGCGATTAGACCTTTCTCCTCCAAGTGGGTCTTGGAAAGAAATAAACCAATGAAATAAGAGCTCCTGATTGTGCTGTCTGGTCCTTGAGGAGGGACCAAGGCTCTGCTCAGGGGGGCTGGCTATTGGGATAAAAAGGAGTTTTGAGGTTGGGGGCAGAGCACTTTGTAAGGTTTGAGCCTGGGTCACAATTGAACGTATCCACCTTAAAGTATACTCATCCCAAAAAAAGGCCTGGGCTTCCCTGGTGGCGCAGTGGTTGAGAGTCCGCCTGCCGATGCAGGGGACACGGGTTCGCGCCCCAGTCCGAGAAGATCCCACATGCCTTGGAGAGGCTAGGCCCGAGAACCATGGCTGCTGAGCCTGCGCATCCAGAGCCTGTGCTCCGCAACGGGAGAGGCCACAACAGTAAGAGGCCCGCATACCGCAAAAAAAAAAAAAAAAAAAAAAAAAAGGCCTTTACCTAAAGAGGTAAAATTGTCATTATATGCAGATGACATGATATTATATATAGAAAACCCTAAAGACTACACACAAAACTACTAAAACTGATAAACGAATTCAGCAAGGTAGCAGGATACAAGATTAACATACAGAAATCAGTTGTGTTTCTTTACACTAACAATGAAATAGAGAGGGAACATTAAATAAGAAATCCCTTTTAAAATTGCATCAAAAAAATAAAATACTTGGGAATAAACCTGACCAAGGAGGTGAAAGAATTATATGCTGAGAACTATAAAACATTAGTAAAAGAAATTTAAGATGATTCAAAGAAATGGAAATATGTCCCATGTTCCTGGACTGGAAGAATTAGCAATATTAAAATGGCCATACTATCCAAAGCAATCTACAGAGTTAATGCGATCCCTACCAAATTATCCATGACATTTTTCACAGAACTAGAACAAATAATCCTAAAATTTATATGGAACCATAAAAGACCCAGAATTGCCAAAGCAATCCTGAGAAAGAAGAACAAAGCAGGAGGAACAACTCTCCCAGACTTCAGACAATACTACAAAGCTACAGTAATAAAAACTGCATGGTATTGGCACAAAAACCGAAATATGGATCAAAAGAACGGAATAGAGAGCCCAGAAATAAACCCACACAACTACAGTCAATTAATCTTTGACAAAGGAGGCAAGATTATACAATGGGGAAAAGAGTGTTGGGAAAGCTGGATGCATGCAAATCAATGAAGTTAGAACACACCCTCCCACCATACACAAAAATAAACTCAAAATCGCTTAAAGACTTAAATATTAGACATGACACCATAAAACTCCTAGAAGAGAACACAGGCAAAACATTCTCTGACATAAATTGGACCAATGTTTTCTTAGGCCAGTCTCCCAAGGCATTAGAAATGAAAGCAAAAACAAACAAATGGGACCTAATCAAACTTACAAGGCTTTTGCACAGCAAAGGAAACCATAAACAAAACAAAAACCTACAGACTGGGAGAAAATATTTGCAAATGACGTAACTGACAAGGGCTTAATTTCCAAAATATACAAGCAGCTCATACAACTCAATAACAATAAAACAAATAACCCAATCAAAAAAAAGGGGAGAAGACCTAAATAGACATTTCTCCAAAGAAGACATACAGATGGCCAACAAGCACATGAAAAGATGCTCAACATCACTAATTATTAGAGAAAAGCAAATCAAAACTACAGTGAGGTACCACCTCACACCAGTCAGAATGGCCATAATCAAAAAGTCTACAAATGCTGGAGAGGGTGTGGAGAACAAGGAACCCTCCTACATTGTCAGTGGGAATGTAAATTGGTGCAGCCACTATGGAAAACAGTATGGAGGTTCCTCAAAAACTAAAAATAGAACTACCATATTACCCAGCAATCCCACTCCTGGGCATATACCCAGACAAAACTGTAATTCGAAAAGATACATGCACCACTATGTACATAGCAGCACTATTCACAATAGCCAAGACATGGAAACAACCTAAATGTCCCTTGATGCTTGAATGGATAAAGAAGATGTGGTACATATATATGATGGAATATTCCTCAGCTATAAAAAAGAATGAAATAATGCCATTTTCAGCAACATGGATGGACCTAGAGATTATCACACTAAATGGAGTAAGTCAGAAAGACAGACAAATACCATATGATCTCACTTATATGTGGAATCTAAAATATGACACAAATGAACTTATCTACGAAACAGAAACAGACTCACAGACATAGAGGACAGACTTGTGGTTGCCAAGGGGGTAGTGGGTCACGGAGGAAAGGAGTGGGTGTCTGAATCACTTTGCTGTACAGCAGAAATTAACACAACATTGTAAATGAACTATATTTTAATAAAATAAATTTAAAAAAAGAAAAAAGAAAGAAAGTCGTCTACCTATACAATTCCCAATATGCAGGGGTGTGCTGGGCCAGCTCACATTCACTTAATACAGCTGACTGTTAACACTTTCAAGAATGTTGTGAGCGGGTTCTTAACAGAACCATTATTAAAAATTAAACTACATAAAATTACAATTAAATTATATTGAGAACAAAGGTAACAAATATTCAGAAATCACCACTTCCTAATTACTTTATCTTGTCATTTCCTATACTCTGGGGGTTATTTACATCTATTCTGTCTACATGATGGAAATACTCCCTACTGGTGGCCTGTGCGTCTCCTCCCAACTCTATCTTCAGAGTCAACACCTTGGTAGCTTGAAATCGGTCATATACGTGGAAATGGACAAATGCAATAAATAAGGACTTCATTTATTGTTGATTTTCTAGACTGAAAGTGACGAGAAAATGTTAGTAACAGATTAAACTTAAAAGTGTATTGTGTTTATAGTCATTACACTGGGAGTAGCATAAAAAATTATGAAAATATTCCAGTTTTCAAAAATTATTATCCAATTCAGCAAAGAAGTTGCTTGTGTTGTTGACGAATGAAGTTCAGACCTATATTTATGTCGGAAAGACAGGTGCTCATCAACTACATCCATAGGTTGGCCATGGATAAGAGAGTGTGGTGAAAATTTTATTGATTGATTGATGCATGCATGCCACACCTCACGGCATGTGGGATCTTAGTTCCCTGACCAGGGATTGAACCCGTGCCCCCTGCAGTGGAAGCACAGAGTCTTAACCACTGGACTTCCAGGGAAGTCCCTGGTGAAAATTAATGAAAGCATTCTCTGAGTATCGATGGGCTACATGGAATTTACAGTATGAAGAGTGCATCTTTTATTTTTATTTGTAAATTTTGTTCTACACGTACTTTGTGTCAGTAGTTTATAATAAACGTATGTGATATACAGACATACATAATTTCCCCCCAGAGCACTGGTAAGTTGTTAAAACCTTACCATCACATGGGATAATATGGTTCCACGTGTGGGAAAATGGGGCCTGGATGGGATGCCTCAAAAAATACCCAAATAGGGCTTCCCTGGTGGCGCAGTGGTTGAGAGTCCGCCTGCCAATGCAGGGGACACGGGTTCGTGCCCCAGTCTGGGAAGATCCCACATGCCGCGGAGTGGCTGGGGCCGTGAGCCATGGCCGCTGAGCCTGTGCGTCCGGAGCCTGTGCTCCGCAACAGGAGAGGCCACAGCAGTGAGAGGCCCACGTACAGCAAAAAAACAAACAAAAAAAAAACAACAAAAAACCCCCAAATAAACAGGCCTCTTCATCACCAAGTAACAGAGCACGTACTCAGTTCAACTGCAACATGTAAACAGGCTACAGCCACAGCCTGTTTTTGTAAAGCTCTGTTAGAATACAGTAGGCTCTTCATTTACATATTTTCTGTGGTTGTTTTTGCACTAAAATGGCACAGAGACCAGAAAGCCCTTCACAGGAAAAGTTTGCAGTCCTTGGGCTACAGAGAAGTGAAAAAGACCATCTGCGAATGACTCAAGTTTGTCCAAAATATTTTATAAATATTTTTCTAATTTTAATGTTACGGTATTTTTTGCCAAACAGAAGTTTCTAATTTTATGGGTATAAATCTACCAATATAATGATTTCCTTTCCAAATCGTGAGCCAATTGTCAATATCTTTTATTCAACGCTTTATTCTTTCCCCGCCAGATTGAAATGTTACACTTAGTGTGTCTACACGGCTCTATTTGTGGACTATCTATTCTGGTCCCCTTGACTCATCTGTCTATTCTGGCATCAACAGTTATTATAGTTTAAAAATATGTTTAAATATCTGTATTTAATTATTTCAGAATTTCTCTCCCTAGTCTCACTCTTGCAGAGAACTTTATAATCATTCAGTGGCGCTCCCCACATCCCTTAATTTCACGGTGATATTTGCTGGGAGTGTTATAAAATGGTAGATTTGCTAAGAATGGATTAATCAATGATACTGAAGCCAGGCACAGAGTGTAGAGGAAAAACCCTTAAAGATCAATAACTATCTATCCTAAGTGCCTATTGTGTTTCAAGAGCTCTGGTGGGTTAAAAAAATAGAGGACCGTGCCCACACCTATCAATCATAGTGAGGTCTCAGAAGTCAAGTGCTCCCTGGAGCCTCAGGCCAGGTGAGGCAGCCTCTGAGGAGGAGGGCTTCCTAGGAGCCCTGACCCTCATGCACAGCAGATGCTCCTGGTACCAGGCACCTGTTAGCCTTTGTTACTTCATTTGATTTTTATCTTCTAATTGCAACACTTTAAAGTAAAAAACCCAACTACAAATATCCTAAAGCCGGACGCGTGAAAAGCACTGGCCACAGGGCTAAAGAGGAAAACATCCACGAGAGGTGCCTGCTGGGTGCACCTTGGGTGGGTTGCACCTTGGGTGGGTGCGTGGGGACTCACCCACCAGGAGGGATGGAGTGGGACGGGCCTGTCTGTGCAGAAGCACACCTGACTCCAGGCTGCGCCCTTACGCTAGGTGAGCTCAGTCAGGCTCTATGTGGGGCTTGAACCAGCTTTCTCTCCCACAGAAGGAGGATAAAAACACACAGTAATTGCCATGAGAAGTAAGCTTCGTAACACCGAGCACCTCACATGTGCCGCTTCGTTTAATCCTCCCGACAACTATGCAGAGCAGGCCCTGAGGCTCAGCGGGAGGAGCGACCCATCCAGGGCCACTGCTGGCGAGACGCAGGACAGGGGTCTGCTGAGCAGGCCGGCTCCAGGGCTCAACTGCTAGGCTGTGCTGGTTCTTTAAAGACAAGCAAACACACACGCACACGTGCATACCCACCACACCCACACATGCACGCGCACACACACAGGTGAATGCACACACACGTATGTACATACCCACATGTATACACACAGATAACTTACCTACGGGCACACATATACACACATACGATACCCACTCCCATATGTGCAGGCACATACACACTTACACACATGCACACACAGAGTCTGGGACCCTGCCATATTCCTTCATAGATTTTAGACTGACTGTGTGAGGGTAAGAAAGTCCAAAGAAACTAGTTCTTCTGTGGCATACTGAACATTTTTTTTTTCACACTTGTGGAAAATTGAGGTGTATTTACTCTAAAGCACCTACATCTTTATTTAGTTGTGCAAGCCCAATCTGCATAATAGTTCTTCCTTCTGACCACTTTGGAAGAGATGTTCCCCATACATGTATTTTAAAAAACTTTTCATGACGTGAATTTTCAAATAAACACAAAGCAGAGAAAATAGTACAATGAACTCCCAACGTCCCAACGATCATGGATATTTGGCCCGTCCTACTTCGTCTGTTCATGCCCTCCCCATCCTCCACTTTCCAATCCCACACCCCTGGAGTGTTCTAAAGCTAATCCTAGACATCACTAACATTTCACTTGTAAATCCTGTGGTGTGTATCGCTAGCAATAAGACGTTTTTATTTTCATAAACCTTAATTCCTTATCGGCTAGGACTCTGTTTAAAATGCCCTGATTCTATACGGACTTTTAGCAATGAGACAACACCCAGTGCCTAATGGAAAATACATAAGCACTCATTATCATCATATTCCTCTCTTGTTCCTTCAATGAGAGTCTGGAAATGCTATGGAAACCAAGAGAAACCTGGCACATGTGGGTTGCTGCTCTTTTGAAAACAGAGGGAAGATGAGAGAAAAAAAGAGAAATTTTAATTGAGGGAAAAAGTGAATTCCCTGAGTTCAGGAGAACAACAGGATTTTTTAAAATGCCATCAATCGTCTCAGAAAGTCTATTACGATGTGAATGCCAAGTACGTAAGACTAACTCCTGTTGGGGCCATTAAATAAGATATCTGTTGTTGATCACAGAAAGAGGATTGGAAGGATGCTTGATTATGCTTTCCATTTAAACATCGATGGCTCCTGACTCCCCCTCGCAGGGCAAGTGTGGGACCCGCACAGAGAGAAACCACAGCCCCAGCAAAGTCTCCATGTGGGGCGCTGAGCAGGGCTTGGGGGTGCATAGGGGAGGGAGGAAGAAGCATGTTTCAGCCCCGTGCCTGCCCAGCGGACTCAGCGCGTAAGTGTGTGAATGAGTGAGAAGACCAAGGGAGGACATCCCAATGCTGCTCAAAGCTGGGCTGATCCCAGCCGAGCAGGGAGGACTCACAGCCTCACGCACATGCAGGGGTGCCTGCAGGAGCCCCAGGTCACGGGGTGCTGGGGGCCTCCCTGCACCCAGACGCGGAGCAGTGTGCACACCTGGGCTGGGGGGCTGGCCTGATGCCAGCAGGCGTACAGGCTTTGCCTTGTGCCCTAGGTGTGATCACCAGCATGAGCTCAAGGTGAGGAGGGCGGATGGGAAGGTCCCGCCCCTCAATTACCCGGCCCGAGTGAGCTCCGGAGGAAAGTTTGTCCATCCTCATCTTAAAGGAGAAGAGGCCCAGCACTGGGGCCAGATGCCGTTATGTATGAGTTTGTGACCCTCCCAAATTCATATGCTGAAATCCGACCCCCAGCCCTTGGGAGGTGATTAGGTCATGAGGGGGGCTCCTCAGGAATGAGATTAGTGCCCTCACGAAAGAGATCCCAGAGCGCTAGCGAGCTCTCCCTCTGCCCTGTGAGGACACAAGGTGAAGGTGGCTGTCTGCAACCTGGAAGAGGTCCCCACCAGAACCCGACCACGCTGGTCCCTGATCTTGGGCTTCCAGCCTCCAGACTGTGAGAGAGACATGCCTGTTGTTGATAAGCACCCCAGTCTATGACACTCTGCTATGGCAGCCCGAACAACGACAACAGCGATTCAGGAAAGCAGGGGCACCAGAAGCCGACCCCAGGCCTGCCCCAGGTAGATGCAGGAGAATGAAGCACACGTTTCCCAGAGAATTGGAACTTTCTGCATTCAGTGCCCAAACTGAAAAGCTAGCGCATTCGAGACGGAAACTTTGTAAAATGCAGCCACTCTTCCCCGAGAGATGTTCTGCAGGATGCGACCCCTGCTCTGCTCTGACGGTGCTGTCAGCGGCTTGTGGTGCTGGGCCTGGCCTCTCTCTATGTGATGGTGGTGTGGCCTGTGGGGGAAGTGCTGGGGGAGGGGGTTCACCCAGCCTACCTGCCTCTGGGGTGCCCTCCCCACCACACCTGAGCCCAGCCCTGCTCCCCCAGCGAGCGGCAAGGCGAGGTCCTAGTAGCCCCAAGTTGGGACTGATTTAGATTTCAATAAAGGTGCGCTGAACGTGGATGGGAATGACTGAAACACCACTTGCAAAGGCAACCTGGCTGTGGAGCAGGATTTGTACTCAGTCCCATCCCTAACTTGCCTCCAGAGGAGCATGATCCCAGGAGAAGACACACCCTCTCCTTGGCCCAGGAACTGAAGAGAAAAACGAATGAGTAATCTGCTCCTCAGTTGTAAAAAAAAAAAAAAAAAAAGAGTTTTAAAACTAACAACATAAACCAGGCTCAGTGTGACAGGAGGTGAGTACTGATGGAGGGAGCGGGTCATCCAGACAACTTAATTACTCAGCAAGCCCCGGGTCTTATCTCAGATTTTAGAGCACTCCCACCCAGCATACCACTGGAACTGAATTGGCTTTTTTTTTTTTTTAAGCAATTACGATGCAGAGATTTGAGGGGGACTGAAATGAACAGAGACGCAGCCCCGCACCCCAGGACCCATTCTTGGAATCACTGCAGAGGAAGGACAGGGGCCGTGCTTTCTGAGGGCAGTGACCGTGTGTTGCTGCTTTATGTCTGACACCGAGGCCAACGGAGACCCAGTGCCTACAGGCCACCTTGAGCTGACAACCAGGGAGGGAACGACATGCCTGCTGGGACCCATCACAGCCTCGGCACCAACAGCATCTCGAAGGCCTGCACTTCTACTGGGCTTCGGGGTCTGTGTCAGGGGGAAACCCTGGTCTTCTGTGTCACCTTCACAGGCTGAGGTCCCGCCAGGCTGACCTGCACGGTTCAGAGTCTGGCTGTCACAGTCCTTACTCTCTCCCTCCCGCCCCCATCTATGTGCAGAGATGCCGATGGAGCCAACGCAGACTTCGGCTGCGCTCGGGGAGGAGGTGCTAGTTAGCGCCTGAACGGCTGAGCGGGTGGCTGAACGGGCGGCCGAGACGGAGAGCCCGACCTCGTCCTGCCCGGGAAGCAGGGGTGTGGTTTGTCAACAGCCACTGGCCACCCCTGTTTCCATAAGGCGGCCTCAGGAATGGTGTTTCTACAGGGTGGAGCTCAGACAAATGAACCCACCCCAGGGGCCACTGTAGGCGCGAGGAGACCCTCTGTGACAACACTAAAGGAAGGGTCCCCACCCCCCAGAGTCCAGCAGGTCACAGAAGGTCAGAGCTAGAAGGTACCAGGGGGTGTGTATTCTGCACCGGTCTCAACCGGCCCAGGCCCAGATGCCACCCACACTCAGTGAGGGAGACGGCCTGTCTCAGGACTTAATTCGGGGTTGCCCCCTCCTCCACTAAGCCTGTGCCCTCTGCAGCAGGCAGAGCATCGGTCACGGGCTGATCACACCTGTCCTCGTTCGTTCACCAAAAATCTTCTGTGTCCATCACCAGCCATGCAGCAGGAGGCACTGGGGACACAGCAGCCGCCAGAGGACCAGACTCCAGAGAGCAAATGTCAGCAGGACAAGGGCAGAGCCAGCGCGTGCGGTGCAGGCCAGAGGCGGGGAGCAGATGGGCAGGATGGGGTGGTGGGGAGGTGCACGGCACGCACTTCTGCACTGCACCGAAGCAGCCCCCAGCTCGGCATGTGCACCCGTGTGGAATCGTTACGGAAATGGGTTCCCTTCCGGCGCCCACATCCTGCAGGCAGAGGGTCACCCCACTCACCCCTGGGGGAGCCCGTCCACACGCGTGGCTTTCAAGACCCGCCATTTGCCCACAGCACTGAAATGTGTGCACCCGGCCTCCAGGTCCACTTCTCTACCTGGATATGTCACAGGCACTTTCAAACTGAGCTCCTGACCCTCCCCCCAGCACCCACTCCCCCGCGATGTCCCAGATCTAGGAAATTGCACTCCCTTCTCCCGACGCACAGGACAAACCTCCAGAGTCTTCAGGGCCGCCTCTCCTCTCGGCACCCACATCTGATCTGTCAGCATGTCCTCTTGACTCTACTTTAGGAACCAGCTGCTTTCAATACCTCCACTGCTGCCCCCCCGCCCCAGTCAGGGTCACCTTCACCTCACACTGCAATGGCCTCCTAACTGCCCCGCTCCCCGCCTCTGCCCTCTCCCCACTCCAGCCACACTCAGTCACTCCGATCCAGCTGTCAGAGCGACCCTGTCCACATGGTGGTTCAGACCATGCCCCTCCTCTGCTCAGAATCCCTCCGGGGCGTCCCACCAACATCAGTCCTGACGACAGTCCACAAAGCCCGGCGCAACCTGGCCTTGCCGCGTCTCGGGCACCACCGGGCACACTGCATCACCACCTGCGTGTCGACAAAACCCCAGTTTTGTCGCTAGACGAGGAGGCCCAGGGTCTGCTAGGCGCCTGCCTGCTCTGTGCCCACCCAGCCCCACAGTAGGCTGTCTGGAGCTGGGTCTGGAAGAGGAGTGGGGTCCGGACAGGCCAGAGAGCACAGAGGAGCATCCAGGCCAGCAAGGCCCCTTCCAGGATGTGGACGTACCACACAGGCCACAGTCAGGAGAGCATCCAGCTCAGCTCCACGTTCCAGCCGAGGATGCTGAGGTCCAGAGAGGAGCCCTGACTTACTAAGTGCTGAGAAACATGAACACCCACCAGGCTAATCCCACACTTCCAACGGGCAAGCTGGCTGTGGCGTGTGGATGCACGGCCTTCGCTGCTCCCCTGCACGAGTGGCCGGGGTGGTGCCGGCTGGCCCGGGAACTCTGCCTCTGCCCGTGGCGCAGGGGATGCAGCCGGCCTGACAAGCCAACCCTGGACCTTTAATAGGGCCGATGCACTCTGGGGCTTTTAAAGGACTAATTGAGGAGCGTCTAGTTTTAAAAGACGTCAATTTCAAGTGATTTAAAATGTTAAGTTTTTGTATTTTCAGAATTTGTTCCACTAACATATTGCATAATAGTTATTATTTTAAAGGCAGAAAGAAAGTGATTTGGGGGGCGGGTAGGGGGACCTCGGAGACGCCTTGATCACTTAAAGTCAATTTTTTTGCATAAAGCAAGTCAATGCTCCTCTCTTCTCCCTGATTTAAAAAAAAAAATCAGTGAAACTGTTTTACAGAGAATCAGAAAAGAACCAGGGCAGAGGAAGGGTTTAGGGTCATCAAAAAGAAGAGCATGTCTGCAGAGAAGGCCACAGGTAACAGCTGATCAGAGAAAACAAACCTTGGGTAAAATTGGTCCACAGACAAGCCAGACTGGAGCACAGTCCCTGCACTCCACCAGGAACCCGACAGAGGGACTTTGGTAGAGCTCAGCACCTCGGTGGTGACTACAGGACAAGACATCACAGTTACCTGCTTTTCCTTCCTGGTGTATGTACCCTGTCACCTAGATCCATGCCTAGCCAGTAGCAGGCATTTAATAAAGATGGGTTAAACAGACGATTATTAGCTAAGAGTTATGAAAGGGAGCAAAAATTACCAGAGAAGTAAACAATCTGAAAACATTGAAAAAACCATTCCATTTACAATAGCATCAAAAAGAATAAACTACTTAGGAACAAATATAACCAAAGAAGTAGACTGAAAACTACAAAATACTGCTGAAAGAAGCCCTAAATAAATGGAAAGACATCTGTGTCCACGGATGGGAAAACTCCATGATGTTAAGACAGCGATACTCTCCAAGTTGACCCACAGATTCAGCAAAATCTCTATCAAAATTCCAACTACCCTTTTTCCAGAAATTAACAAGCTGATCCTATAATTCATATGGAATTGCAAGGGACCCTGAATAGCCAAACCAATTTTGAAAAAGAAAAAGTCAGAGGACCCACATATCCCTGATTTCAAAACTTACTACAGGGCTTCCCTGGTGGCGCAGTGGTTGAGAGTCCACCTGCCGATGCAGGGGACACGGGTTCGTGCCCTGGTCCGGGAAGATCCCACATGCCACAGAGCGGCTGGGCCCGTGAGCCATGGCTGCTGAGCCTGTGCGTCCGGAGCCTGTGCTCCGCAATGGGAGCAGTGAGAGGCCCGCATACCACAAAAAAACACAAACAAAAAAACTTACTACAAACCTTCAGTAATCAAAACAGTGTGTTACTGACATAGGGAGAGACCTATGGACCAGTGGAATAGAGTTGGGAGTCCAGAAACAAGCTTATACATTTATGGCCAACTGATTTTAGACAATGTGTCAAAACCATTCACTGGGGAAAGAACAGTCTTTGCAACAAATGGTGCTGGGACAACTGGACAGCCACGTGCAAATGAATGAATTTGGACTCTTACCTCACGCTACATACAAAAAGTAATTAAAAATCGATCCAAGTCCTAAACGTATAGAGCTAAAACTATAAAACTCTTAGAAGAAAACATAGGTTTCAGGACTTCCCTGGTGGTGCAGGTTAGGAATCCACCTGCCAATGCAGGGGACACGGGTTCGAGCCCTGGTCCGGGAAGATCCCCCATGCTGCAGAGCAATTAAGCCCATGTGCCATAACTACGGATGCTGGAGTACCTAGAGCCTATGCTCCGCAACAAAAGAAGCCACTGCAATGAGAAGCCCACACACCAAAGAGTAGCCCCCACTCTCTGCAACAAGAGAAAGCCTGTGCACACCAACGAAGACCCAATGCAGGCAAAAATAAATAAATAAAATAATTTTAAAAAACCAAAACAAAACAGGGTTTCCCTGGTGGCGCAGTGGTTGAGAGTCCGCCTGCCGATGCAGGGGACGTGGGTTCGTGCCCCGGTCCGGGAGGATCCCACATGCCGCGGAGTGGCTGGGCCCGTGAGCCATGGCCGCTGAGCCTGTGCGTCCGGAGCCTGTGCTCCGCTACGGGAGAGGCCACAACAGTGAGAGGCCCGCATACCGCAAAAAACCCAAACTTTTGTGCACCAAAGGGTACTATCAATCAAGTGAAAGAAAAACCCACATAATGAGAGAAAAAATTTGCAAATCATATTAACCGATAAGGGTCTAGTATCCAGAATATTTAAAGAACTCTTACTCAACTCTTGTTGTATGATTATAACTCAATAATAAAAGACAATCTAATTTAAAAGTGGGCAAAAGACTTGAATAGACATGTCTCCAAAGAAGATATAAAATGGCCAAGAAGCACAGGAAAAGATGGTCAACATCACTAATCATAAGGGAAAGGAAAATCAAAACCACAGTGAGCTACCACTTCTCATCCAGTAGGATGGTTATAATTTTAAAAAAGTGCTGGTAGAGAAATTAAAATCCTCACATCTTGCTGACAGAAATGTAAAAGGGTCTGGCCACTGTGAAACAGTTCGGCAGTTCCTCAAAAAGTTAAACACAGTTACCATGTGACCTAACAATTACACTCCTAGGTATACAGCCAAAAGAACTGAAAACACATGTCCACACAGAAACTTGTGCATGGATGTTCATAATAGCTATTAAGTAGAAACAACCCAGCTGTCCACCAACTGATGAATGAATAAACAAGATGGGGGAGAGTATTTAGTCATATAAAGGAAAGAAGCACTGACACCTGCTACGGTACGGACGAACCTTGAAAACATCAAGCTAAATGAAAGAAGCCAGTCACAAAAGGTCACGTGTTGTATGATTCCATTCATGTGAAACGTCCAGAAGAGGCAAATCCAGCAACAGAAAATAGGTGAGGAGTTGCTAAGGGCTGGGAGGGGTGGGGGAACGGGGGCGACTGTGTAATGGGTACTGGGATTTCCCTCTGGCGTGATGACAAAGTTCTGGAATTAGATCGTGGTGACGGCTGCACAGCACTGTGAAGGCACTGAAAGCCATGGAATTGTACACTTAACAACAATTTAAGCAGTGACATTTATATCATGTAAATTTTACCTCCAAGAAAAAACAACAGCAAAGAATGATCCAGGTACTGTAGTTGAATAAAAGTCTAGAGTTAACAAAACGATTGAAATACAAAAGTTGCTGGGACTTTCCCAAGACCCACTGACCTTGTTTCTCTGGGTTCCGGACCTGGGATGGCATGTCCTGGATTTCCAGGGTCCATTCCCCCTCGGCCTTCTCTCCCCAGCAGTGCACGGTCATGAACTCCCAGTTTGTAAAGCCTTCGTTGGAATGATCCAGCAACCTGCAATCGGAAACGTGGGGTCAGAACACAGGGTCCCCAAAGGGATGGTGGCCGGGGTGACCAGCCCACCGAGGGCTCTCCTGCCTGGGAATTATGCCCAGGTGACTGCACAGCTGGCTGACGTGCCTCCCAGGGCAGAAGGGGCCTGGCCCGTGGCTGGCGTGAAGGTGCAGGAGACGCTGATGCCTTCAGGCCCTGGCTGTGCAGCACAGCCCTGCACGGCACCATCACCCCCGTGACATCACTGGGTCTCCAAACACTCTGAAAGGAAGGCAGTCAGGCTGCACAGGTGGTGCCAGCATAAGGCAGGGTCTGGGTCAGCGGTGGGCTCCTCCCCCCACCCTAATTCGCAGACTAGAGGCCCCGGGAGTAGGGATCTACTGCAGGTCCCCCCTCCAGTGACTGGCTGAGATGGAATGCCCTCAAGGGCATTTTGACTCCTGTCCTGGGTTCTCTCCATCACCAACGAATGCCCCCATGTTCCACCCCAGGAGGGATCCTACAGAGCCTGTGACCCCCAGTTCCTGGATGGAGGCTGGGCCACACCATCCTTCCCCCAAAGCCGCAAGGTCATCACAAAGGAGGCCTTTCTAAAATGCTGGTTTATGGAACGAAGGAATCTTTCACATTTGTCTGAGAGCCAGCTCTTGTGGTTCTTCTCCAGAAGATACAAGTAAGAAAAAATGAACAACTACTCAAACTTGTGGGAAAGATGTTGTCCCTTAATCTCCAGGGCTTAGCAGGTTTCCACAGCTGCATTTGAGGGAGAGAACACAACAGGCCTGGTGGTTTTCCACTGTGGGCAGGAGGCACCCCTGGGCGCTCCTCCCATGGCCTGTGTCCCCTGCAGGTGCAAGAGCCCCCTTGGTCCTTCCAGACTGGAAGAAGGTCCTTCCTGTTGGACCTTCGGCCCCGGTCCATTTTCTCACGCTTGGTTCAGGTAGAAACAGGGAGCAACTCATGGACACCCTCCCTCTCCAGCACCCAGGGCCCCTCAGTCTCTGCAGAAGGAACAATTCTGGACTCTTCCTTCACAGCCTAATTTTCTATCTCTATTTTGGAATAACAATTTTTTAATGTAGAGGCTCTTTACTGTTCATCAGAAATTCAGATATATGTTTTGTGTGATGTCAGATTCAATTCCCAATTGGGGGTTCTCCAAACAGCTGTTGTACAAAAATGTTCATCAAGGAAATGCGCTTTGCGTGCAGAACAGTGCGGGGAGGGGAAAACCTCTACTTTCTTCTAAGAAACCACAAAGGTCAAGGCTGATCTTCACACACGATGCCAGACTGAATCTAGGGCACTGGGGACAGAACAAAGACAAGCTCTTTCAAGGGCTGAGGTACTTAAGATGTCAGCTTACTCGGAGCAAAAAACACCTGGAAACCCGAAAAAAGCTTCTGAATTAAGCAAGATGTGAAATAAAGTAGAAGGTAATCGATCCTACACTTGATCTTAGCCAAAAGGCCGAGAAGCGACTGGATCCTAAAACACAAATTCTTGGTATAATCACACAAACTGCCTTGGAAAAAACCAAATTCCCAAGACACAGATGACGGCCCAGTGGCTGCGGACGGGTTGAGCATGCTTGATGGCGCTGGCTCAGCGTGGCCCAGGGAGCGGGCAGCTGTGAACCAGGTGAGCTCAGCAGCGCCCGCTCTCTCATCCCAGGGGCCCCAACCCTGGGCCTGAGCAGAGGAATGGAGGTTAGGGAGGGATGAACACAGAGCCGGGTGCTGGAAGGTTTCTGCTGACGGGTAGGCAGGTGTAAGCAGGATGGGAGCACAGCCAGCCCCTGAGCCAGGGACCAGGCCAGCATTTCCACCTGTATCATCACATCCATTTCTTGTAATACTCTTAACTGTGAGGGAGGGGTCACAGGACGTTTCCAGAGTTGAGGAGTGGTGGCCAGCTCCCAGCTGCCCCGCTGGGAGGTGAAGGAGCAGGTTGTGAGCTCAGGCCTCTGGGCTCCAGAGCCCACGCCAACCCTTCCTGGTCACTGCGGCCCCCACCCCAAGCCTCCCCGTGCTCAAGGTCAATGCAGGCCACCATTTGGAGTCTGCACCCAGCTCCTGCCTCAGATTCAACGGTTGTCAACTTGGATGCCTCTAGGCATCTGGCCTGGAGCAAACGGGGGTCCAGCGAGGTGACCTCATGATAGCCTGGGCACGAGCGGCCCATACCTGGCCTCAGTGCTGGTGCAAGGACAGGGCCCTGCGGTGCTCTAGTGAGTATTTGCCCTGGAACGTGAGCCCAGTATTGGACAGCTTCCAATTTTTCAAGAAACACTAGAAACTTGGACTTTTAAAGGCAATCTCTAGAAGTTCTGATTAATAACAACAACTCTGGTTGCAAAATAGTACAAAGCTGTAGCTTGCCAGCCGGCACCCTCAAAATACTCGTGCCCATGGTGGTATCCCACGTGCAGAGAGTGGCCTGGGCCTACCTTCAGAGGGGAGATGCCACCTGTCACTCTTGTGCTATGAGGGGGGAGCCCAGCAGGGGCCAAGCTTGGTGCCCAAGTCCTGGGAGCTGATGAAGCCAGGGTCTGGTCCCTGGGTGTGTCCAGCACACTGAGGACAAGCCCACGGCTGGGCCCACAGTCTCCTGCCACAGAGAGACCGGGCTGCTGGGGAGGCAGGGGGCATGCCCAGGAGGACACAGCATACTCCCCTCTCTCTGATGGAGACCGACTGCCTCTCTCTGTGTCATGCAGAGCAGCTGGGGACAGAGGGGCATCAAGAAAAAGGGCCCCTCTCCTGCCTGGTCCTGCCTGGAGGCTGTCACTCACCCCCATTTCTGAATCCTGCAGCCCCAAGAAAGGGCTGCAGTCCTGGGCAGGGGACCCAAATGAGGGCAGGGGGCCCAGGTACAGCACGCAGGCAGCGGGGGCTGCGGTCCAGCAGGCAGGGCAGTCTCAGTGTGCATCCTGAGGGGTACTGGGCACGACTGCCAGTTCCGTTTTTCAAGAGAAGCGGGAAATGCTGATTTGCCCGTGAAACCTTTTTTCTCCCTCTGCCTCGTAGCTGGAAGGAGCCGGAAAAGGAGGCCCAGGACCCTCTAGCCTCCCCCGAGCTCCCGATACCCCTTCACTCCGATGACCCGCAAGTCACATAAACGCAGCAAAGCGCTTCTTCTTGTCTCAAAGTCTGTCGAAGAAATGACTCCACAGCCTTGCACAAACCGGGCACCACAAACTATGCACCGGGCTCCAAGAGTTCAGAGCCTCCCTCTCAGAGCATCTGCTCCACAGGGACCATCCTAGTGCATGGGCAAGACCTCCGCAGAGAGAAGCCTCCCAACACCTGTGCGTCTGTCTCCCTCAGAGCCTCCTGCCCGTGCAGGCTCTACCCCAGGACACAAAACAGTGCTCCTCTGACACACGTTCTCACTTAAAATGCAGAATGAATACGATAAAAATGATCTCCAATGACCTCAGCAATGAAGCCAGAGCCAGAATTCCATGCATTTCTCCACTAAGCAATGAAACAACCACAAACCTTTGTCACTACTTACTGCCTGAAATGGAGAGTTTCCCAGGGCAGCTTTGAAGGGCAGGTTACAGAAGGCTATTTTTTCAGGTTTGTTGGGTCTACGTGTGTCTTCAAGAGGCAGAAACAGCTAGACCCCCAATGGGCCAGGTGCCTTACAGGGCCATGTGACCTTGAGGTGAGCCCGGCTCCCGCCCCGGCCCCCCAGGCCAGCCTAGATTTACCTCTTCGCCAAAAGCTGAGACTTGGTCCCTGAGGGAGAAATCAAGTGGATCTGCAGGTCTCCTCGGCGTGGGTGGGAGATGGTGATGCGGGCCACCACGTGCTCCAGGTAGCTCACACGCTGGTCCGAGTGGTCGGCACAGGCGGTGGTCAGGGCGCTGGTCCTCAGCGTCTGCACCACGGGGATGCTCCTGGTGGAGGAGGGAGGAGCTTAGTACTTGGCACCTGAAGCCCTCAGTCGCGCACGAGGGGGATGGATCCAGGCCTCCCAGCCGCAGCCCCTTGGTCTCACACTCAGAAGTGCCTGTCGGGGTTACATCACCTGCCCAGAAGAGGTTTATCATTCTGGAATTTGCTTAGAGACTTTTTTTTTTTTTTTTTTTTTTTGCTTAGAGACATTTTAAGAATGTCTTCTTGTGCAGACTCAGCTAACGTACCCATGGATCCGCCCCCTCGGTGCTCTAACCCTTTGGCCAGCTCATCTCCTCAACGCCTGGGGTCTGCAAGGCTTTAAAACCCCAGCACTTCTGTCTCAAAGACTGGCCTTGAAGATAGAAGTCGTGATGCTGAATGATAACAACAGCAAACATTTCTGGAGTTGGCTGCGTGCCGGACACCAGCCCCTGTTGTGAGAATTCACGAGGACCGACCCTTTTGATCCAGAGAGAGATTGAGGACCGTGCCCAAGGTCACAGAGCTACTGAGAGGCAGAGCTGGGGTTTGAGGCTCTGAGTCCCCAGAGGTGCCCAGCTTGTGTGGACCCACACTCGTGTTCAAGAAACTAGGAAAGAGGAGACAGACAAGGGACCCAGGGCCAGACCTGGCCTCTTGTGCTGAATGCACTGGTCGAGGCCACAGTGACTGGACAGGAGATGGTCTGCTCAGGACCGTCTGCTTGAAGGCTGGGGGCCCCTTCCTCCCCCGCCCCGTGAAGGGAGTGGATGACAGTTCTCTGTACAAAGTCAGGGGAGCTTTATCATCTGGGGTGGAATCTGAGGACAGGCACCAAGCCCCAGTCATTGAGGACTCAGTTCCACCAGGACTTTCTCACGTGCTCCCCAGACGGAGCAGACAAGCCCGTACATGACGCTGCTGCAGAGCCCCCGCCGGGCCACCCTCGGAGTCTGCACCACCGCGGCTCACCCTAATGGTCTATAAACTGAACAAAGGCCACCCTCTGCCCAGCAGCACAGGAATAATTCCCCCCCGCTTGGCCAGCGCTCTGTGTATTATGGGAAGCGCTTTTCCCATTATGCCTGACTTCCCTCTGGGGCAGCGTGGGCTCACTATCTCAGGAATTACGTCGCTTGGTTCGACTGGGCCCGAGTCATAAAAAACAATCAAAACACTTATAAACAGTGATGTAATTCCCTCAGAGACTCTCTAAATATTTGAAAACATGATTTGCATACACCCTAAATTGATTTAGAGATGCTGATTTCTTCCATTGCCTTCTCCCAAGTTTCACTGTCTGTGTTTACAGGTCAGTGGGCCCCCCGCTGCGGGAGACTCAGAGCAGAAAAGAAAGCTCTGGAGAGTTCCAGCCCCACCGGGCACTCATGTATCTCCAGGTAAACTATTCCCGGCCCTCTTGCACTAAGAAGGCAGCGTGGGTGCTGGGGGGAGGGGACCCCTCCGTGTGAAGACTCACTAAACAACCCCATGCTCTCCTGGGCTGAAGAGCAAGATGGGGGTGAAACAGAAACAAAAGTCATAATGGGGCTTCCCTGGTGGTGCAGTGGTTGAAAGTCCGCCTGCCGATGCAGGGGACACGGGTTCGTGCCCCGGTCCGGGAAGATCCCACATGCCGTGGAGCGGCTGGGCCTGTGAGCCATGGCCGCTAAGCCTGCGCGTCCAGAGCCCGTGCTCCGCAGCGGGAGAGGCCACAACAGTGAGAGGCCCGCGTACCGCCAAAAAAAAAAAAAAAAAAAAAAAGTCATAATGAAGTTTTAAACTCTGTATCTACCCCCACTCCCAACCATTTGCCAATTAGGATGTGGAGCAATCACCCTGCTCTAGAAACAGACATGGGATCCCAGCCAGGAAACCTTAATCCTAGGAATGAGGTTCAGGCATTCAGAGAATAGGAGCAGGAGAAAAAAAAGGGCAGCCCGACCCCCCTCACAGCCGCCTCCCTGGGCCCAGCCCTGGTGTGGACATCTAGAGGAAAGCGCAGTTCAGGGCATGTGACATCTTCAACAAGATTGTCAAAGCCTCTTGCAATCTGCTGTTTTTACTCTGGCTCAGGTACCCCAGCTGCCAGGCCCCTGAGGTCACAAAGGTTGGCCAGTCTGACGCACAGAAGCTGCAGGGTTTAGGTTAAACAATGCACAGAAACACAAACACAGATAAGTTGTACTTTAATCACCAAAACTGATTTAGAGAGATCTTAAAGCTCCCAAGATAACCGAAAATGTTCCTCTGCTACTAAACTCCGAAATTGTTGTCTGTGCACAAAGCCATCTTCCCAGGACCTAGGGGAACCGAGCAGTAAAAGGTCCTGTAAGACCTCCCTCCAGACCCAGTGATATTCAAACTCTGGGGGCTGCCCTCCTTAGAAGAGGGCTCTGGGGAGAGAGACGTGGCACTTCCTGCTGAGCCACACGTCAGACTTAATTATGGACCCTCCAGATGTTCCTTCATCCTAAGGGCCCTCAGCAGCTCCCTTCTCCTGAGGGGGGAGGGCTACCAGCCCACAGGCTTCATAGTAACTTCCCGGTACCTCCCTCCAATATTCTCTAGTACATAATACCATCTAATTGCTTGAAAATGCATAGAAACAAGTTCGCAGTTTACTAAATTCAAGGCGCTCACAACGCTTAGAATCTTATGGCATCAGTGACATTCAGAGCCAGAGGCAGAAACGTTTTCTAGTAAATCAAGTGGCTGGGAAAAGCAGGAGAAGGTGGGACATGGGCAGAAGCTCTCTCCCTCCCCACGTCTTTCTGCTCAAGCTGGGAAGCCACTACAGGTCTGCACAGGCAGACCTTTCACTGCACTTCGCTTAATTGCGTTCTGTACAAATTGAAGGTCTACAGCAACGCTGCGACAAGCAAGTCTGTCGGCGACACTTTTCCAAAAGCATTCGCTCACTTACTGTCACGTTTTGGTAATTCTCACAATACTTCAAACACTTCAGTATTATTATTAAAAGTTCTGGTGGTCTGTGATGAGTGATCTTTGATGTTACTATTGCAAAAAGATTATGACTCACAGAAGGCTCAGATCATGGTGAGCCTTTTTTGGCGATCAAGTATCTTCTATTAAAGTATGTACATTGTCTTTTTAAACATAATGCTGTTGCACACTTAACAGACTACGGCACATTGGAAACGTAACTTTTATATGCACTGGGAAACCAAAAAATTCATGTGACTTGTTTTATTACAGTGGTCTGGTACTGAACCAACAATATCTCCAAGGTCTGCCTGTATTCCTCACTCCCACCTTGAAGACCTCTCCCAGCTCAGCTGCAAGGCCAGACCTGTGCCTTGGCCCCGAGCATCCCCAGGGTGACGCCACCTTTCCACGCGCAGGGCTGGGGCCAAGCGGGCAGTGCTCAGTTCCTCCCCCGACAGTCCTGAGGTCACGTGGAGCTGGAGACCCAGCAGAACCAGAAAGCAGCAGTGTCCTTCCCCCTGTGGTATTTGGTATCTGTCTGGGGGAGAAGAGGCTGCTGCAGAGCCAAGGACCATGACAACGGAGGGTCATCCATGAAGGTCAACCAGGAAATCCCTGCACCGACCTTCTAAAGGGTCATGATTGGATGGAGAGGGGTTAATTGGCACAGGCTTATTAGACTTAGGAAGGCAACATGGCCTGTGGGATGGCCTGGGGCCATCTGTATGGGGACAGCAAGGAGGTTCTGAGTCACTTCCTGGGTCTATGTTCCAGGATGACCGTTTTGGGAAGGAGGGTCATGAGAGTCTGAGGCAGAGATTCTGTGACTTTCTTACTCAGGTTAGTCCACATTTAGGATTTTCCTTAGATGAAATTACTTTTGATTATCAAACCATAGACGATCATTTAGGCTGCAAATAAAATTGAGCTTAAGAAAAAAAAGAGGCTAATCCAGTATATTAATTTAGACAGGGCTGCCCGTGATTAATTGGGCTATAAGGTGTTTTAAACACACAATGTTTAAATTTATGGCACATATTTCTCTTCTATGCGAAATGAAGGGACTAAATTAGCTGACTTTAAACATTCCTTCCAATCCTAAGGTTCAATCTGATGGGGGTGGGGGGAGACAATGAAATTACAGTCAATCCTCATTATCATGAGTCCATATTTGCAAATTCACCTACTCACTAAAATTTATTTATAACTTCAAATCAATACTTGTGGTGCGTTTGTGGTCATTTGCAGAGAGAGGCAGAATATGTGAACTGCCCAGTGTGTGTGTTCCCAGCTGAGGTCAAACAAGCTCATACTATAAACGAATGTCCTTCTTCTGGTCTACCGACTGCCACGTTTTTCACATTTCTGTGTTTTCTGTTGGTGGTTTCCCTGTTTACAGTGGCCCCGAGCACAGTGCTGCAGTGCTGGCTAGCACCCTCAGCACAGGAAGGCACTGACGTGGCTTGTGGAGAAAACCCACGTGTTGGTTCAGGCATCATCCAGGCCTGAGCTACAGTGCCGCCGACCATGGCTCACTGTCAATGAGTCAACTATACACTTTAAAGTGTCTCTAGACAGAAACACATATAAAACAAGTTTCTGTAACGACCGGTTGACAAAAGTGTCGTGACCAGAGGCTCCCAGGAACGACGGTGCTGCACTCATGAAGTCAGCATTTGTGGTGACGTCATAGAACACAACTACGGTGAACCATGAGAATCATGGCCTCATTCAACCTCAACTGCTTGTCTGAGAAGTAGGGAGCGCTCACAGTATGGGGGAAACAGGTTTTTTCTTTTTTTTGGTTAATTATTTATTTATTTTTGGCTGCGTTGGGTCTTCGTTGTTGTGCGTGGGCTTTCTCTAGTTGTGGCGAGCAGGGGCTACATTTTGTTGTGGTGCGTGGACTTATCATTGAGGTGGCTAACCTTGTTGCAGGGCGCAGGCTCTAGGTGTGTGGGCTTCAGTAGTTGTGGCACGCAGGCTCAGTAGTTGTGGCGCACGGGCTTAGTTGCTCCGTGGCACGTGGGATCATCGTGGACCAGGGCTCAAACCTGTGTCCCCTGCATTGGCAGGTGGATTCTTAAACACTGCGCCACCAGGGAAGCCTGGGGAAACAGGTTTGCATCAAAAAATAAGCTAAGGGGACTTCCCTGGTGGTCCAGTGATTAAGACTTCACCTTCCAACGCAAGGGGTGCAGGTTTGATCCCTGGTCAGGGAGCTAAGCTGCCTTGCGCCCAAAAAACCAAAACATAAGACAGAAGCAATATTGCAACAAACTCAATAAAGATTTTTTAAAAATGGTCCACATCAAAAAGTCTTAAAAAAAAAAAAAAGCTAAGGAGGACAAGGGCTGCAGGAAAACAGTTAACTAAAGGGATATGAGGAGACAGAACAAAGGTCGAGGGCCTCGGTACGGTCACCCCCAGCGCAGGACTGCAGAGTACCCCTTGAGTTTCCTCAAGGCACCCAGGCCCATGTAGGATGCCGTGATGGAGGAAGCCAGGAGCAGCGGCCTCATACAGTAGCCGGCGGGCACGGATCAGATGCCCTGGAGAGGGGCTGGGAGGGCAGGGAACCTGCACAGTACAGAGCAGGAAAGAGGGGCTTCTAGCTGCCTGAAGAGCCGTGAGCCCCAGTTGTGTGCCACAGCCCCCCTGCAGAGCCCTGGAGTCGGGCCGGCATGGGTCCAGCCACACAGGTGCTCTGGGCCAGCCCAGCTGACCTGCTGCACGACTGACACCACGGCCCGGCCCCTTGGGTGGTGGCAGCTGACTGAGACTGCAGGAGCCTGCAGGTAGCCAAGGCCAAGGTGCCTTCCCGTCTCAGAGCCAGTATGCCCCGCAGCTGGGATGCAGAGGGATGGAGGGAACGTGTCCTGGGGGACGTGGTTCCGTCCTGCCTGAGCTCCTGGGATGCGCTCCTGCCCATGAGGGACACGTTTCCCTGTCTTTCCTCCTGAGTAGAAGGACCAGGCCACCTTAGTGTGACCTTCAGAGAACGGTGTTCATTGGCATTAAGTGCAGGCGTCCTGGTGAGGACTGTGGCCACACCTGCCAGTTCTGCGTGAGGTCGTGTGGGTTCTGAGCCAGGGGCCTGGGTGTCCGTGGTTGTCCGTGGTCACAACGAAGAGCACTGACACCCCTCTACCCTCGCCCGCCCCTCGGCCCTAACGGGGCTGTTCTCCCCTGGGGTACATCTTGTTCAGGGACATGGTCCCCACGGCCATGACCCGAGGAGTCACAGGGCCACCCTCTCTGCAGATCCTGCCCAGGACCCAGCCTGTGCTCAGACATGAGCACGGCACCCACTGTGCCCTGGGGGACCACTCAGGCCCTGCTGGTGTCCCTCAGCTGGCCTGCTCTGTCCGGCACCACCCCCCACCCTAGAGTCAGGCTCAGGCCAAGAGGAGCAGAAAGGCCAGCACAGCAGGAGAGAAGCTGTGATGGGCGGGGGCTGGGGGCTGCCATCACAGACCCGTCGGGGGAATCTGTGCTCGTTCCCTTCTGAAGGAAGGCCATGCGGACACCCCTAGTCTGGATGCTGTACATCTAGGGACTGGGGGTGGGGGATTTAGCCCATCTCTGTCGGGATCCCCCGCCTGAGAGACAGTAAGAAGTCCCTGGGGTCGTGGAGAAGGTCAGGGAGCCACCAGGAGAGACGGGCCTGCAGGGGTGGGCATGGCGAGGAACGAGAGGGGCAAGGCCCCCCCACTCCGAGGCGCTGCCAGATCTCCCTGGGCCATCTCTTTACAGCCTGTCACCCACCCCACCCCGGAACAGCCCCCCGCCCCACGGAACAGGCTGTGGTGTCTGACCCACCTCTCAGGCACCCACGGGGAAAGCACAGCCTATGCAGCTTTCAGTGAGTGCTGAGTGTCGGTGCAGCAGGAGGGGAAATCCCTTGAACTCGCCGGGCACTTCTGCGATAGAGAACGGCTTGTTACGGGCCTTAGAGATGACACCCGTGAAAATATGCGCTGAGCCCGAGTCTCTGTTGTGACATTCAAACACACGTGGAAGACATTCTTGCCTGGTCTTGGGCACAGATGGTTTTAAATCTCCTCAGAACTTTTGTCAATCGCAGGAGGGTAAATAGGATCATGACCAGTGCCATCTGCCTGTGCAGAATTATTTGAAAGTCTGTGGGTGTCAGATAGAGAAGGATAAAATGAACACTTTTATAGCCTTTCTGAAAAAGTGAAGAAGAAAATCAAGCTTAGTATAATTCCCGTGAATGAAAACGAGGCCCAGCTTTTAAGTATCTTATTTGACTCGCAGGATTTTCTAGCCGGCACTTCCCTTGCATCTTTAAAAACCCAGGCTACAGCGAAACAGTCTATGACATCCATGTCTCCTAACTTCGCGCTGGAAAGACAGCCAGAGTCCTCTAAAGCAAAGAGGACTTATGTACTTGTCTTCAGCTTCAGCAGGTTTGGAAGATCACCATCCTGACAGCCCGTGGTTTAGTGTGGCTTGTCTTTTATTAAAGAACTCACCCACCACACAAAATATACGTCAAAACTAAAAGCTCTGAATATTTAGGTTTATCTACAGAGCAGACCATCTATTTCTAGATGTTCAAGAATTAACTGTGCACTAACCACATGCTGTTTACTTTTCTGGTATTTCATTAAACCAGACTGCATGTGATGTCATTTTATAACAACGCTGCTTGTAAATACGTAGGTGAATGTGATGGATGGCAATTATCAGGCCCTTACTGTGAGCCGGGCATTGTTCTGAGCACTCCGTGTATATTCACTCATTCAAAACCCCCAACCAGGGTGTGAGGTTTGGGAGCTGTTTTACATCCCCACGTCATAGACGAAGAAACTGAGGCTCAAAGGAGTTAAGAAGGATGTCAGTGCTCTTCATTCCTGCCCTGCACGTGACCATGGACACCCAGGCCCCCTGGCTCAGACGTCACCGCAGAACTGGCAGGTGTGGCCACAGTCCTTGCCAGGACGCCTGCACTTAATAGCAAGGAACACTGTTCTCTGAAGGTCACAGTAGGGTGGCCTGGTCCTTATACTCAGGAGGGAAGACAGGGAAACGTGTGCCATGGGTACATGGGTCCACACAGGGCGGCCAAAGAGGCCCCCTCCCGCCTTCCTCCCTCCCTCTCTCTGTGCTCTTCTCCACAGGAAGCACTGAAGCCAGGTCTGGGACATTCACGGCATCCTAAGATTCCACAATGAGAAGGAAAAACCAGAAAGAGGCCAAGACAGTGGACAGCCGTCTTCGGGGACCCCCAGATCAAGAAACATCTGCAGAGAGGGAGCAGGGAGAGGCAGAGGGAGAAGCAGGCACGCGGGAAGACTTCCTTTTCATCTTTAAGCTAAATGGTCCCAGCAGCTTAGGCAAAGCTACACAAGAACCCTGATGAAGGAAACCAGCCATAAGCACTGGGGGTGCTCAGCAGCTCTGGCTCAAGCGACCCTGGCAGGCAGGCTGCAGCTCTGCCGGGAGATGAGGCTGTCAGGGCTAAACACGTATCTGCCTTCCACGTGGGAGCACTTGGCTGTCTGTCTCTCTCGGCCCTTATGTCCTTGGGAACAACTGAATGTGCAGTTGAGGTCTGGGACAGCAGATTGGCTGAATATCCCAGAGAGTCTGAAACTGCTAAACGTAAAGATGATTTCCCTTAGAAACAGCAGTGCGATTCTTCCCGTCTGCTGGAATTTGCGGGGACCTTTCCTCAAAGGACAGGAACAATGTCACACTGTGTAGTATGGCTGCACCCCTCAACCCATGCTGTCTAGACTTCGTGTACCAGCACTTAAAAAACAAAATAAAACAAAAATAAAAACAACCCTTCGCCACCTAGGCACCACTCTCCCATCTTAAAACTATTTCTGGCAGTAGAAGAATGCTTCATTCAGGAGCTGCCCCAACGGGGAGGCCAGTGGAAAGGAAGGGCTGCAGCCTGGACGCGGCAGGGCAGAGGGCAGCCTCGCGGGTGGGACCCAGCCCCCGAGTCCAGCACCACCTAACCTGGAGCTTGAGTGCCTGTGTGCCAAGGGTCTTCCAAATAACCAAGCAAAAGAATGCAAAAGTCCTCTAAATCTCAGAAAACCTTCCACTTTCTCCTGAATTTGACAGTCTAAGGCTCCCCAGAGAAAATGATGCTTTCAAATGTCAAGGCTGAGACTCGCCTGCTGGCCTACCAGCTCCTCAGGCCTTGGAGGGATAAGCCGGCAGTCAGTCTTCACAATTAGCAGCAGGAGGGAAATGCAATTTTTCAAAAGATCCTTCTGTGGCTATTCATCCAACAAATACTTTCTGAATTCCTACTGTATGCAAGGCATCAGCAAGAAACACTTTCCTCAACATTTTATAGCAGAAGGGCATATTATAAGAGGTAGATGCCTTTAAGGAAGGGGCGATCTCAAAGAGAATGATCTATCTTTGTTGATAAAGCAAGAATCCCTTTTAATCACCCCATCATTTCTTTTTTTTCTCAAACACACATTTTCCAAAGGTAATAAACAGTTATAGAGAGAAAGAAATGCATTCCATTCTTCATCGGATTTTAAAGCCTAGAGTAACACCATTCTGAAAAGGATACAATGGACAGCGGCAACAGCAGAATTCAGGAGAGTAATCCGATCTCCTCTCCTAATGGAATAGGATTCTTGCTATTTTATATACTTTACAGTTGATTTTTTTGGCCATGCGACGCAGCATGCGGGATGTTAATTCCCCAACCAGGGATTGAACTTGTGCCCCCTGCAGTGGAAGCGCAGAGTCCTAACCACTGGACTGCCAGGGAATTCCGTACAGATTTTTTTTAAAACTACCATATGACCCAGCAATCCCACTACTGGGCATATACCCTGAGAAAACCATAATTCAAAAAGACTCATGTACCACAATGCTCACTGTAGCACTATTTACAGTAGCCAGGACATGGAAACAGCCTAAGTGTCCACTGACAGATGAATGGATAAAGAAGACATGGCACATATATACAATGGAATATTACTCAGCCATAAAAAGAAATGAAATCGAATTATCTGTAGTGAGGTGGATGGACCTAAAGTCTGTCATACAAAGTGAAGTAAGTTAGAAAGAGAAAAACAAATACTATATGCTAACACATATATATGGATCCCCCCCCCCCCGCCAAAAAAAAAAGGTTCTGATGAACCTAGGGGCAGGACAGGAATAAAGACACAGACATAGAGAATGGACTTGAGGGCTTCCCTGGTGGCGCAGTGGTTGAGAGTCCGCCTGCCGATGCAGGGGACGTGGGTTCGTGCCCCGGTCCGGGAAGATCCCACATGCCGTGGAGCGGCTGGGCCCGTGAGCCATGGCCACTGAGCCTGCGCCCCATAACGGGAGAGGCCACAACAGTGAGAGGCCCGCGTACCGCAAAAAAAAAAAAAAAAGAATGGAGTTGAGGACACAGGGAGGGGGAAGGGTAAGCTAGGACGAAGTGAGAGAGTGGCATGGACATATATACACTACCAAGTGTAAAATAGATAGCTAGTGGGAAGCAGCCACATAGCACAGGGAGATCAGCTCGGTGCTTTGTGACCACCTAGAGGGATGGGAGGGAGACGCAAGAGGGAGGGGTAGGGGGATATATGTATACATGTAGCTGATTCACTTTGCTCTACAGCAGAAACTAACACACCACTGTAAAGCAATTATACTCCAATGAAGATGTTAAAAAAAAAAATCCCAGTGTTTACACCTTAAGCTTATCTGAGTCCAGATACAAGCGACACCGCGCTGCTGTGCACTCTGGATACTAAACCCTCTCCTGCCACAGAGAAGAAGCCGGGGCTGCCACCCTGGTCCAGGACCAATGGGGTCTCACTGCGGACTCTCGGGGCCGGTGGAGCTGCCAGAGCTACGGCTCCAGCCTCTAGGAGGCCGCTTGGTGCTGCTGCCCATCGCCCCCAGCCAGCAGGGCAGCTCCCAGGTCTGGGTGGCTCTGCTAAACATTATGGCTAAGAAGTTCCAATCCTAGGCTGGGGTTCAGGCTGAGGGATGGACGCCACAGAATGGAGCAATTGACAAAAGGGGAAACTACAATGACAGCAAAAGGCCTCAAAACAGTACTGGATTAAGAATCGATTCCTTTCCCTGCTTCACAATCCACAGGGAAAAATGCAGACGTGTTTACAGACGCACTGCACGCACCCACACACGCATGTCCTCACCGATGTGCACAGGAATGCGTGTGTGAACACCCATCTCCCCCATCCCCGAAATACCTTCCAGCAGAGTCCAAAGGACACACCGGAAGAACCGGGCTCACCTGGGCCTCTTGTCTGTGACAGCGACACAGCTGTGCTGCAGGGGCACCGCAGTCCACTTCTTGGCCTCCATGACGAGGGCGTCCGCGTCTACCAAGCCAAATCCATAGAGGTGGCTAACTGAAAAGACAGGGCCTTCAGACCCAGCTCCCCACTGCCACCACCGTCCGGGGACAGGCCACCTGTGTCCCTCCAGGGCTGCAGGGCCCCTGCCAGCGCCTGAGAGCCCCGGGCCACAGCACCCGTCCTTCTGAGGACACTCCCAGCTGCTTTACTCTCCCAACTCTTTCAGGTCAGGAGTGAGGGCCAGAAAATACATCCCATTTTGGTGCAAAATAAAGGAAGTGTTGAGGGGGCCTAGTACTTTCTTTTTGTAAGATGAGGGCGAGTTTCTTTATATTAAAGGGACTTCCTGGGCTTCCCTGGTGGTGCAGTGGTTGGGAGTCCGCCTGCCGATGCAGGGGACATGGGTTCGTGCCCCGGTCCGGGAGGATCCCACATGCTGCGGAGCGGCTGGGCCCGTGAGCCATGGCCGCTGAGCCTGCGCGTCCGGAGCCTGTGCTCCGCAGCGGGAGAGGCCACAGCAGGGAGAAGCCCGCCTACCGCAAAAAAAAAAAAAAAAAAAGGGACTTCCTGGCATCTGCGCTCCCCGAATTTTGAACCGGACATGAAAAGCAAAACATGCGACACCTTAGTTCATGCAACCACGACGTGCAATAAGCACAATGAAACAAGGCTCTGCTCATCTCTTCTGCCATTTGCTCTCCCTGCTGAATTTCTAGGGCATTCAGGGAAAGCAGCATCACCCAGCACACAGGCTGGCCCAAGCTGGTGTTTAATTTGGCCAACGCAGGAGAGTTTCAGAGTTGAATTTAAGAGGCAAGGTCAAGAACTAGATACAATCTCTTTTCCTATTTAATTAGGCCAAAATTGAAATGTAGGTCAGCTCTTGTTGCAGCACACCACTACCACGAACATTCCTGCAAGACAAGGATGCATCAGGCCTAATCAATGGCCTCCTTATTAAAAGGAATGTCCCTCGGAACTTAGGGCAACAACGCTTGACCTGCATTTTTCAAAGAGTAGTATCAGGCTTGGTGTCGAAATAGCTGGACCTGAGCTAAAGAAAAGGAAAAAACATCCTCCCTAACATACCATGGCTGAATGTAAATCTTTTTCAAGTATCTCTGGTAAGAAGCAAGACAAACAAAGCCAGTGGCACAGTCCTATAATAACCTGCTCAAGAGGCTCCAAATATCTGGGTTACAAGCCTGGACTGTGGGTTGATTTCATGGTACCTGGGTCTGTCCCAGGCTATAATGGGGATAGAGCCCTTTTAAAACACAAGGGCTTGCTGACAGAAGTTTTGTAGTTGGAAAGTAACTTATATAACTATCTCAATGTCCTCCTTGTACAGGTGAGGAAACTGAGGGATAGTTTCAAAATTGTAGAGCTACCCAGGGCTAAGAATGCAAGCTGTCCTTAGGTGGCACGTAAGCAAACATCATTTACCTTAATAATTATGGATTTGTTTTAATGTGCATTAGAAAAAACATAACTACACATCAAACCCATGATTAACTAGATGTAATAGAGTTTCCTTTTAAAATATACTTCGTGTAAAAAAAAAAATAGGCAAGCCCATTTAAAGAGAACCATGAACTCAATACTGGTACAGGTGGCCCCTGACGTGGCAGAAGTCGTGAGGCTTAGCAAGCCCAGAACTTGAGTGACCTTATTTAACTACTGGATTTCTACTTTTCATTCTCGTGACACATAATTAATGTTATTTGGGGGTTCTTTTTGAGAAATTCATGTCCCCGCCCATACAGGCTCCAGGAGGTCAGGACCCACCCAGCCCCAGAGTCTTGGCCGCACCTTTATGACCAGCACCGTTCACCTTCCAGTCGTTTGCTTTGAGGTGGGCCGGCCTGGACGTCTTCACCAGCAGGTGCTGGACGTCCCTCCAGGTCAGCTGGCTGCTGCAATGACACAAGGACAGACGGCTGTACTCATGTGGGTCTGTAAGGTGGCCACAAGGCCCATCAGAGGTGGGGCATTGGGAGCCAGCCTCGTGCCTGGACTTGAGGAAGGCTCCGCAGGCTCCCCTCCTTGTCAAGGGTCAACGTCACAACCTCCTTGTAAAGAACGGTTTCTAGTCATCAAACCCTGAGATAAGATAGTACAATGGGTGACCAAAAACCCACAGTGTTAAAGCCTAGCCTTGCTACCACGATCCACCTGAGTCTGTATGAGGCTCTATGGCAAACTCTGGCCCCGGGGAGAGGACAGCCTTAAGTATCAGCACGTGTTGGGAGAATCTGGACTAGTCTTTACCACGTGAGTGAGCATTCCGTGGGCCGGGGCACGCCCAGCCATCACCTACTCAGACCCCATGTCCAGGACCGCTGCCCACACACTAGAATTTGAGATTTAAGTAATTCTACATTAACAATATATTCATTTTGGTGCAGAGTAGAAACATTTCATTAAAAGAACACTTGCCCACGATTAAAAATGCAGAGATGAGATATCTTGGACACTAAGATACATTTGCTTGCCTTTTCAACACTCCTCAAAACAGGATCCACCTGACAACGATGCTCTCAGAACCCTGCTCTGTCCACAGTGCTAGGACCGCATCACAGACAGGAATGGGAGCTCCCTGGGGACTTCCCTGGCGGTCCAGTGGTTAAGACTCCGTGCTTCCACTGCAGGGGGCATGGGTTCGATCCTTGGCTGGGGAACTAAGATCCTGCAAGCCACAAAGCACAGCCAAAAAAAAAAAGAGCGGGAGCTCCCTGGACCTGGCCTTTGCCACCTCTTCTTAAAGAGCACCTTTCCTGGCCAGTTCTCACAGGCACCTTTCCAACTGCCCACTCTTTGTGTGTGCGTCTGCAAATACATGTAGCAAAAAATGTGCCGTCTCAACTGTTTTTAAGCGTACAGTTCAGCGCCATTAAACACATTCACCACACTATGCAGCCGTCACCACCATGCGTCTCCAGGACGTGATCATCTTAACCCACTGAACCTCTGCCCCCATCAAACACTCACTCCCCATCCCTCCCCCAGGCCCCTGGCCAGGCCATCCTACTTTCCGTCTCTATGGATTTGATGACTCCAGGTGCCTCACAGAAGTGGAGTCCCAAGGTATCTGTCCTTCTGTGACTGGCTTAGTTCACTCAGCATAATGTCCTCCAGGTTCGTCCACGTTGCTGCAGGGGTCAGAAGCTCCTTCCTTCTCAAGGCCGAATGACGTCCCATAGACCACATTCATCTATCGATGGACATCTGGGCTGCTTCCACCTTCTGCTATTGTGAGTCATGCTGCTGTGAACGTGGCTGTATAAATATCTCTTCGAGTCTCTGCTCTCAGTCCTTTTGGGTGCACGCTCACAAGTGGAATTGTTAAATTATATGGTAATTCTGTTTCATTTCTTGAGGAGCCATCACAGTGTTTTTCACAGCAGCTGACTATTTTACCTTCCCAACAAATGCTTTGCCTGCTTTAGTACTAGAAGCTCACCTGTGGCTTGAGTCCTGGGGGGCCTGTGTACTCCTCCCTCCCTGGGGTCTCCCGCTCTCTGGGCTCTAGCCCTGGCTTCCCCTGATTTCTCCACCACGTTCTTGACACTGTGCTGGTCCCCGGCCAGTCAGTGGCCTCCTGGCTGCCTATCCCAACTGTTCCCATCAGTACAGTTTCCAGACCTTTTCTTGGCACAAGCTGACTTGCTATCCTCCCCTTATCCACTGCCCTCCTGAGGACCACAGCCAGCCTCACTGTTAGAGGAGGATCTGAGGCCCCGAGTGGCCCACGGCCTTGCCCTCTGGTGGAGAGGTGCACGCACAGGCTTTGGATTCCAGGCGGCAGGTGTGCCTGCCGCCCTTTCCCCTGCTTGGCCGGGCTCGTCACCCCTCACATCCGCAGGGTCCACCCAGGATGGAGAAAGCCAGCCCCCCGGGAGCTCAGCACAGATGCCAGGAAGCCTGGGCTTCAGAGCTGACACAGAAAGGGTTTAGAAAGGGAGGATGTGAGAAACCATCTTACTAGGAGAAACTCCATTTCATTTTTGATGGTAGTAATGAAATCACATATATAGTTGTATGAAAACATGTCTAAGAAATGGTGTTTAAAATGTTTTTTTAAATGAAGAAGGGATTGCTAGGCCTTGGGGGTGGTTCTCACACATAAGGCTCTTCCTTCATCCTTGTCACACACTGCCCGCAGGCCTCCTGCACCCCCGAGAGCTTCTCCCCTCAGGTGACCTGGCTTTTGCCCGGCCTCCTTCCACAGCAAAATTGCTGCACACGTGGGCAGCTGTCCAGATACTACCCGGGCCTCCAAAGCCCCTCAGCTGAGGCCGGCAGTGCCCCTGGTTACACCAAGTTCCTTCCTGGACCAACCCTATGTGTTTAAATGCTCTAAGTGGACGCTGTTTCCAAGGACGTGTGTTTGACCTACCACCTGTAAAATTCTGAGGATGAGCTAAAATGATGAGGCAGTGATCGGGGAATTCATGAGTCCACAGGCCAAGTTTAATGGGACAATCCGGCACAAAGCGGGGTCTGTTTTCTATTTAGTTTCAACTAACAAAACTCCTTCCATGTTTCCAATAAGGAAGGAAAGAAAATATAAAACAACCAATCACCAAGTATGTGAAAGCAACTTCCCCCACAAGCAAGTATTTAGCATTTTTTAAATGAGCCTCAGGACACAGAAGCTATCATTTTGGCCTGAAAATCAAAGATATTTAGCTCTTTCTTTGTGAAATGGGTAGCATTTGAGTTTTACGCTCTTTCGCCTGATGCAAAGCAACGAGCAAACATACATAATGAGAAGGATTGCAGCAACCCAAATATAACTGCTGAATCATTTAAAATCTCACCTGCGGCAAATGACTCCTTCAAAGGGCTGGGTTGTTCTGAGCCAGTTTTGATATTTAAACTAAAATCTGTTTTTGATCCCATGACTGTATCTGTAGTAGGCTCTCTTTTTCTGAACCATCCACCCATTGACAACTCTAGGGTTTTTATTCAGCTTAAAGCAGATAAATCATCACCACCGTATTGTCAACTTATGAACTAAAGTTGACAAAGGACAGCTGTATCAGCCTAAAGTGTGGTCTGGGGGTGCAGTGCAGGCTTGGGGCACGCCCCCCCCCCCGGCTCCCTGTGCTCCTATGAAGGGCAGGAGACTGTGAGCTTGAAAACGGGAGAGAAGGGAAGAAGCCACTCATGCCCGTTAAGGAGAAATCCTGACGTGAACCTGGAGGACACTATGCTGAGTGAAGTGAGCCAGACACAGAAGGACAAACACTGTGTGATCCCACAAATTTGAAGTCCGAGAGGAGTCAGGTTCATAAAGACAGAAACTAGAACGGTGGTTGGCAGGAGCTGGGTGAGGGGGAAATGGGGAGTGTTATGGGCTGCATTGCGCGTCCCTTCCCCAAAATCACACGTCGAGGCCCTGATCCCCAGGACCTCAGACGTGACTGCATTTGGAGATGGGCATCTGTAATTAAGGTGAAATGGGGTCATTAGGGTGGGCCCTGATCCAACATGACTGGTGTCCTTATAGAAGGATCTAAACACACACACACAGAGGCCACGTGAGGACACGGGGAGAAGGTGACCACTGACACGTCAAGGAGAGAGGCCTCAGAGGGAAACAGCCTTGCCGACACCGCGATCTTAGACCTCTAGCCTCCAGAACTGTGAGATCGTACGTTTCTGTTGTTTAAGCCCCAGCAGACCACACAGGAAGCTATCTGATGGGTACAGGGCTTCCGTCTGGGCAGATGGCTGGCGGCAATGGTCACTCAACAGTGAATGTGCTTAACGAGCGTCACCCTTAAAATGGTGTGTAAAACATAAATTTTACGTTATGTGTATTTTACCACAATAAAAACTTTTTTAAAAAAAGGAAAAGGAGGGAAGGTAGGTGGGAACTTACTTTGCTTCCAGCGCCAAGGCGATGATGCCGGCCACCATGGGGGCTGAAACAGAGGTCCCGGTGTGGCCATCGGTGCAGCGCTGGCGCAGATCCGTGGTCACCTGGGCGGGGGCAGCGAGCAGCCGGGTCAGAGGCTGCTCAGGACACTGCCCCTGGGCAGGCGTGACCTTGGCCCCAGGGATGGAAGAGGTGCTATGCAGACACACCTCGGCAACGGAGGTTTCTGCGTGTCTGGCACCCCCTGCAGCAACACGGTGATGGCGGGGTAGGAACAGGGGGTCAAGGCCACAGCCCCCCACCACTGCAGATGCAGCCCGAGACTCAACAGAGAGACAGAATGAAACAGAGGGGCCTCCACGGCAAGACCCCCTGCCAGGGCCCCCATCAACAACCCCCAAGTCACTCCAGACTTCAGAGCAGGGAAACATGTGCTGGTGTCGTCTGGCCCAGAGAACATCTCTGCCATGAGCCAGAGATTGGCCACTGGTCAGAGAAGGTCACAGAGCACTCTCTCCACCAGGACGTCCTCCCAGGTAGCTGACAGTGTCCCAGAGCACCCAGTTCTGTCTGCAGCAGGAGCTACACCTGTGTCCCTCGGTGACGGGGGTGGACACTGATTCTGGGCCTCACCACAGTCCAGCCTGACTGCACCTTCCCTTTGAACTGAAACGGAGAAGCACGCGTGGGTACAGCTGGGAGACGCCTGTTGTGCTGGACGGGACACTGGCCTTAGTGTGACTCCCATGCATTTTGCAGGTGGAACTAAGGCTGCTAACCAGCTGAACTTAAATCGGGGACGTAATTACAGGGTCCTTAAAAGTCTGTCAGAGAGATGAGGCTTAGGAGGGACCTGACCCTCCTTGCTGGCTTTGAAGAGGGCGCTGGGGGGACAAAAGCCAGGAACATGGGTGGCCCGCAGAAGCTGGGAACAGCCCTCAGCAGCCAGCCCACACGGAAACAGGAGCTCAGTCCTATAACCACCAGGAACTAAGTTCTGTGAACACCCTGGATGAACAATGAATGGATTCTCCCTCCAGCCTCTGGAAAGGAATGCAGCCCGGCCAACACCTGGACATCAGCCTCGTGAGACCCAGTGGAGGCTGCAGCACTTCTGGCCCACAGAGCTGTGAGATGACACAGCTGTGCTGTTCCAGCTGCGAAGTTTGGGACAATTTGTTATGACAGCAATAGGAGACTAATATACCCACCAATTGTAAGCCTCCAGCAACCCATCTGCAAAACCCTTGAGAACGAATTTCCCCCGTGGTAACAGTCCAGATCCTCTTCCAAACACAGCATTTTCCTTCCTCATGATTCAGCTGGGCCGACCGTCACCAGTGAGAGGGATCCAGCCCATGTCACACACACAGAGGAAGATTCGACAGGGATGCTGGTGGAGACCAGCCTCCTCCCCCCTCCTAGTTCAGCAGGACCTTGACATTGGGGAGGGCAAGGGAGCAGGGATGAGGATGCAACCTCTCTGACCCCAGGATCTTCATCTGCAAAGGGGCTTAATGCCAAGTCCTTCACGGGGCTCCTGTGAAAGCACAGCTGGCACCTGGCACATACTTGTACTCAGTCAAAGGTGGCCAGTGAGGGAAAGTGAGATTGTGTGGGCAGGACACCAAGCTCCCAAGAGCAGGTAAGGCCCGTGGCTGGCTCTCCAGCCTCAGAGAAAGGGGCATGAGCAGAGGGGCCTCCCCACAGGGAGGGGACGGCTGAACCAAGGTGGGCAGCCCCTTCCTGAAACTCTACATCCTGCTTGGTACTTGGCTGTGTTCACTGAGTGAATGAATGAGGGAGAGATGCCGCTTTAGGTGCAACTTATTTGATCACAAGCCCTGTCTCAGCACCGGGCAATCCCTCGCAGGTCGGCACTCGCTGGATTGTAGCAACGGAAGAGGACGAGGGGCCCGAGCTCCAATTTCCATGGACACCTGCCTGAACGTGCAGAGGCGAGCTGCCCACCATCCAGGGAAGGGGCTCACCCCCTGGCAGGGTCTCTAAGGGACTAAGGGACTCAGAGCAAACACCCGGCCTTGTTGAGTTGGGGGAAAAAACAAAAACCAAAACCAAAACCACCTGCCACCCATACTCCCAGGGACGAGCACCCGGACAGCATCTGCAATGGACCGTGATTTTCTCTTTCACCCTCTGCCCAGCGACACCCTTCTTACCATACATTAGGGCTCAGAGAATGTTTTTTTAAAAAGAAAAAGAAATTAAGGCATTTTGTAGCTAAGGCGTGTGCCCACGCATGCACACGTACACGCTTGCAGATGCCGTGTGATTAATTAAGCAAATAAAGCTGCAAGCCCTGCTCCCAGGGATGGGGAATGGCATCCACCCAGCACAGAGTCCCCGGCACACAGCACCTCCCTGCCCCCTCCAGCCAAGGCCTCTGTCAGGTTCTGCTTAATGAGACTCCAGCAAGTCCGTGTTCAAATGAGCTAGATTCCTAAATGAACAGGACACCATTCAGAATCTCAGCCCCATCCCAGGGGTGCACAGTCCAGTAGAAAAGGAACATAAATTAATACCTTCGTGAAACAGCCCGGGCTGCTGCCAGGCTGGCGGTGGGAGGATAGCGGCTGACCTTCCCACTGGTGCAGAGCAAATCAGGGAACGGGAAGCCTGCACGCTCCCGCAGAAAAATGTAAAAATATGCCTGCAAGTAATGTCTAAAGATGTGGCCAGGCAACAGGAGAAATGAAAAGATGCCAGTGAGCTTTCAGGTTAAACCAGTTGGCCAGCTCCACGGTCTCCTTTTTTTAAAGGTCTAAAAACCATCTTAAAGACTGTGCATTTGAATTCTGCATTGATTTCAACTTGAAACCCTCCCCTCTTACATTTTTTCAAAGTAGGAAAGCACGTAGGGAAGGAACAAGCACAAACTTCACCCATCACTAAACTAAAAGCTACTTTCTAAAAGATAAACCGCACTTATGGTTCATTGAAGTGAGCGTAACCGACAGAACCACTCTCAACCTGAAGTGTCTGGAAAAGTCCTTTTGTGAGGAAGGGAACACCTAGGACACCCGGATTTCTAAACTGTTTCCGTATAGAAGCAAGACTTTCTCACTCTGTTTTGCACGTTGAAACTGAACTGGCCAGTTGGATCCCAAGCAATGTGACCACAGAACATAGAAAGCTAAAAAAAGACACCGTGCTGAGAATACACCCCGTTCTTAAAGGCTATTTTTAGATCCCTAGAGACAGAGAGGGTTTTAATTGGTATTCTGTGCCAAAATTAGAAAGGCAGGGTCTGAGGAAGGTTGCCAAGGGCCTGGGGTTTACCTTGAGGCACAACTAGTTCCCTGACTGCAAGGCTGGGCCCGGGGCCAGGTACACACTGCCCTGACTGGCCCGTCCTCCTGAGAATGGGACGAGGAGCTCATCCCCCAGGGTTCCGCCGAGGACTCACGATTTTGCGCTCGTAGAAGGCCCCGCTGCTGTAGGTGGTGGCCAGGGTGGACGCACACTCCTCTAGGTACCAGGGCTTGTAGCCATTCTCCGTGGTGCTGCTCACGGAGATGGTGTAGATGCTATTGGTGTAGCCGTCGCAGGAGCAGTGGTCCCCCTCTCGGCCGCCGTTCCCCGACGCCCAGACGAAAATGGAGCCCAGACCCTGCCGGCCCTGGAGGGGAGAGGACAGGCGTCAGCCCACATGGACCCCCAGCTGGTCTCACCCCTGTCCAGCGTCCCCCTCCGCCCCTGAAGAGGGAGGGGGCCGAGGAGGATGCACTCAGACCAGACAGAGGCCGCCCAGTGTGTGGTCTGTGGGCTGATGGGCTCTGGCATTCCAATTTTCATAGTGTTGGCGGCAACAGCCATGACACCATAGAATCACAACGTCATACTGAGAAGCTGGCCCAGAAAGTCCTCCCTGTTCTTCACGGGAAAATCAAGGCCCTCACACAAGCTGCTCTGTCCCAGAGCAACACCAGTAATTTCCACTGCAATGACCCACGATCAGAAAGACCAAGCAGCGCCCCCAAGTACACTGAGATGAAAGCTGACGGCTGAATTTATGACATTAATTTTTCTGGCGGAGGAAGAGGGCAAAAGTTCCTGAAAACCCAGCTGCAGAAGCATCGTTCCTGGAGAAGAGCTCCTTGAAAAGCGGTGGGCCCAGGATTTGCAGGAACAAGGGCCAAGGGCCAGAACACCCCGGGGCCATCCTAGGAGAGTGCCCCGGGGCTTCCCCATGGGTCAGTGTTGAAGCGGCCACACTGCCAGCGCAACCAAGGCCAGCGGCTTCACCTGTGTGTAGGTTTTCACATTTAAGGACACACACGTGACAGCAAGTCTCTGTAAGACAGTAGCAGGTCAGGGGAGCTCCTGCAGCCTCTCCAACCCACACCCGTGGGATCCAACCAACACTCATCCCAGCCACAAACACCAGCTAAAGAAGAACACGAGTTCCAAGACGGAACCGACCCGTTCGGTCCGAAAGGCTGGACCGTTTGTGGGCACAGCCAGCCCCAGAGAGAGGTGCCAATACCCGTCTCCACGTGGGCTGGTGGCTCCGGCATCCTTGCCAAGGATACTCCTGTCCAAACATACAGGAGGAAACTGACACTCAGGCCCAACAACTGGCCAATTTAAAGAAAATTTTCAACAAAATCCTACAATTCCCCGTAGCCCGACTGAAACCCTGCTTCTGACAGGATGCCTGACACACCCTTGGAGCTCAAGTCCACGCGGACTGAGGGCACCCACCTGCTCCAGAAGTACCAGGACACCCCACTTTTGGACCAAGTAGACCTCAGGTCCCCACCCTTTTGTGCCTATTTGTCTTCACTCCCACATCTGCACCAGTTCCAACCTGAGGCTCGAGGGACAGCCCAGTCCCAGGGCTCAAAACTGCCTCATCCACTCCGTTTTCCACATCTCGAAGGTAGACCTGCCCAAACGGCCAACAGCTCGACAGAAAGGTTACTTACAGTTAGCAAAAATGGCAACCTTCTGGAAAAAAAAGGCACAAAGGACTAAGGACATGCGTGTGTCTGTGCCCATAACTACCTGTAGGAAGAGATTAATCAGAAGTTCGTTCAAAGCAACGAAAATTGGAATGAAAGGGTGTTGACCCCATCAGAGCCTGTCTTTATTTCACCTCCAACTCCTCGCCTCACTCCAAATTGTTTATCAAAGGCTGTCATTTTGCAAAGCAGGGCAAGCGACCTTACTGCTCCAGCAGCATGGAGAATGGCCTCAAAAAGCACTTCTCACACTTGTGAGGAGAATCCCCGGGGGTCTCGCTACATCGCAGACTTGGGCTCAGCTGGTGCAGGTGAGCCCAAGATTCTGCACTTCTGACGGGCTCCCAGGTGATGCCAGCTCTGCTGCTTGGGACCCCACTTTGAATAACAGAGGCCTAAATGCCAAAGACTTGCATCTCTTCACCTTGCACTTTGCAGGTGCCACTAGACCCATGAGTTCTCACAGGCATCAAGGCGTCCAAAGCCTCTTTCCCTTCTGAAAACAGTTTCCTGGAAAGGGAACGTGGGAACGAGACAGAGGAAACACCCAGGTCTGAGCCATCTCTGAGGACTGCATTTTCACTTTCCGGGTCTTCTGTTCCTATGGAAGCCACAGGACAGAGGCTCCAGGGGACGTTTCAACCCTGGCTATGAACTTGCACTTCTGTTCAGGAAGCCACCACACCTCAACACCATCGGAACATATTTGAGCATCTTGCCTGGGAAGCGGAGACCTCATCCATGGACTCAGAGGGCTAGCAAATGCCCAGCATCTGGACAAAGCCAGTGCTTTCAGCCACAGTGACACTGACTCTCCCCTTCTGGGTGACAAGCCACACGAGGACCAACATCAAACACATCTTTATGCCAAAGTACAGGGTCTGATGTCTCCTACCACCAACCCACACCATCTACCAAAGATGAAGTCAGATTTTACAGAAAAAGGATATAGGTGACAAACAGGGCATCGAGGAGGAAAAACAGATGGGAGAATGTGGTTCGGTCTGAGATCATCAAATCTCTAGGAGGATTTTCAGTGACAACTTCAGACAGCTGCGATCTAAGGCTCCCTATGTGGCATATTTTATTCAGAATGACTAAAAAAAAAAAAAAGAAGTGACTTCAGTATTTCAAGAAACTGTGACAAGAACCACATGGTCCTCTCCGCACCTTCCGCACTCCCCTGAGAGCTGGATGAAGCTGGTGTTGCTCAGAATTCAGGATTGCTCCTCTGTGGGGCACCACGGGGGGATGGGCAGAGGGCGATAAGGGCTGCTTTCACTATAATCCTCTGGTACTATTTTATTTATTAACCACATTTTAATCATGCATGGCTTACAATAAGGTAAGAACTTTTAAAAAATGTTTAAAAAATATAGATAATAAAATGGGCTTGACCTGGCCCCCCGTCCTGTTTCCTGTAGAAGTCAGAGGTATAAACCCTGCCTTGGGGATGCCTGGACCTCCTGACCCAACCCTGCCAGCATCGCCGGGCCTCCCAGGGCCACCCGGACGCTGACCACAGCTCTGTGTCTGCTCCAAGAAGTTGTCCTCGCCCATAAATCTGCCTTGCCACCGTGCTTGTAAGAGCTGGGACATCTCCAAGCTTTTCTGACTCACAAGGACCCAGAACTGATGACCACAGAGTGACTGGGCTGGACCTCCTGAGAGGAGCCTGCCAGCCTCCTCTGCTCCCCCTCAGCCGGTGGGTGGAGGGCCCATGCTCAGATGTTTGCTCGGTGTAGCCCCCAGTGGGGTCCACCCCAAACACACTGGGCTGCGAGCTGGCAGGGAGGGAACATGGCCAAGACCTGCTGCTTCGGGGGTGCTGGGTGAGCACACTCCCCGTGATGGATGCAGACAGCTCCACGGCTCGGGGTTCCTGTGAGCAGGTGGGCCGAGGCCCAGACACCCCTTCCACCTGTACTGTCCCAGTTAACAGGCCAGGTGGTTAGTCTAGGATCCCCACCACCCACCTGCATACACCCCTCAGCTGGGGGCAGTCAGGCTCCAAGGCTCAGAGCCAGGGGGCTGGTGAGTGACCAGCTGGTACTTTCCGGAACAGCTACTCTGTAATGAGGTGATGTCCTTCTGCTCTCATTGGTGGATGGCCACTTCCCTAAGCCCCCAAATGACTTCTCCCTTGCTCTGGTCCTGGCACCATCGCCGTCCTGCTTTGGGGCTCTCCCCTGTGCCACTCTAATTTTGTGTGTATGCTGCTCAAATTTATTTATTTATTTTTGGGCCACACTGCACGGCATGTGGGATCTAGTTCCCCGACCAGGGATGGAACCCACGCCCCCTGCAGTGGAAGCACGGAGTCTTAACCACTGGACCGCCAGGGAAGTCCCTCAAGTTTATTTATTGTTACCTATGTGACAAGATTTCTTCTTACCTATATGACATGTTGGTTGTTTGATAAGACATACTGCGGAACAGCATGAAGATGGTCCCATATTTGTTTCTAAAAAAGGTGAGTGAACCCAGTTCCTTCCATATGCACAGAAGAGTTAAAAGAGCATTTGAAAGATCATCTTTGGGTTTGTCGGATTGAGAGTCTTTTTAATATTCTTTTTGGCTTTATTCCTTCTGATTTCTCACTGTTAAATATTTTCACTATTCCCCCCATCCCTGAGGCTCCCTCGCAGCTCTGGGTTACTCACACCTTTTTAATGCCGTACTCGAAGGCCTGTCTGGCCAGTCGGCCGGGCCCGTCCACCGTCTTCCCGTCGTCATCCGGCCCCCAGCTCGCGCTGTAAATGTCGATGTAGTTGGGTCTGATGCCCAGGGACTTGGCCTCCACCACGTCGGTCACGTCTCCGTCCAGCATGCGGATGCCTGGAAGCACAGGCCCGTGACAGTCGCATGGAAGGTGGGTGGGTAGGGGGTTCCATGCGGATGTTGGTCCCGCACGGCCACTGATCCCCGTGTGGACCGTGGTCCCTGCACAGCTGTCCGGGGAGCTGGGCACAGCATCCGGGCCCCATGCTTAGCTGGGACACCAAGCTACTGGAAACTCCTGCTCTTAGAACCTCGAAAGTGTACTCAAACACAATGTCAGAGACATTCACGGCAAAACAAGAGTGAGATTAGGCCCGGGTGACATAAAAAACTCAACGAAAGTACTCACAGCCACATGGGTGCTGACCGAGGAAGGGGCTGAGGTCATCAGAGAACCAGCTCCTTATAGCTGGATGGCCTTAAAAGGGAGCAGCAGAGATAGATTTCAACACCATCCGCTTTACCTGCCAGCTCTCCATCTATTTCCCTTCCCCTCATCCCTGCCTACCATGGACTGAATGCTTGTGTCCCTCCAGATTCATATGCTACAGCCCTAACCCCCGAGGTGAGGGCATCTGGAGGTGGGACTTTAGGAGGTAACTAGGTTTAGGTGAGGTCAGGAGGGTGGCCCCAGGGCAGGATTAGCACCCTTCACTGGCTTCCTGTTCCCTCCACCGTGTGAGGACAGCCACCACATGGGCCTCATGGGGAACCAGTGGGCCAGCACCTTGATCTTGGACTTACAGCCTCCAGAACTGTGGGACGTAACTGTCTGTGATTTGGGCCTCCCGGTCTATGACCGCCTGAGTGATTCAGAACCTCAGGTGCCTGGCAGTACACAGCGTGGGGATGCCACCATCGTTCAGACACGGAGACTGCAGCACAGGACAAGTGGGGGTAGACGCCTTGTCACCCCCTCACCCATGAGAGGGACATGGGGCAGGTCACGGGGGAAGCCCTGCTTTGACCACCAGTCGTGACCAGCTAGTGACTGCAAGAGCTACCTTGTCTCACTAAGCTTCTGTTTTCTATGAACTGTGATGATGAAAATGATTGTATCTACAGAGGTGCCATAAACACTAAAAAAGACGGTTCGTATAAAGTGCCTGGAGCGCAGTAAGTACCCAGTGCGTGTCAGCCACTAGTCTGACCCCATCTGTAAAAACGGGGATAGTGAAACCTACCTCCGGGGGTTGTTAATAACTACTTTTTACCTTTATTTTTAAAACATTTACTATTTGACATGTATGCAGGACTGCCTGGCACAAACATTATAAAGTTAGTTATAAAGCCTAATAAAATAACAGACACACATGAACATTCATCTAGGGAAAATATGAACTTGAGCCATTGTGGCCTCAACCCAAGCCCTGCCCCTCACGGAGGAAACTGCTCAGAATTTTGGTCTAGTCTTTCCATTGCCTTTAAAAACGGGTGTTTTAATACAACTGTGTGCATAATACGCTGCTTAGCTTTGCTTGTACTGGGCATTCATCCTTTCTTGGTTACGTATGCTGTAAACATCTTCTCCCAGTTGATGCCTTGTCTTCTCACTTGTTATGGTGTCTTTTGATAAAGAGAGGTTCTTAATTTCAAGGACGTGGGAGCCAATTTCCCTTTGAAGGTCAAGGGGGTTATAACGAGGGCCAAATCTTTTCTGGGTTTGTGGGCATCTGTCGTGGGGTGGGGCCACTTCTACTGCATCAGCTCATTGCACTTTCTCCTTTCTCAGATTTCTGGGTGGACGAGGAGACTCAGAGTAGCCCCAAGTACCATCCTTCTCAGTTGCTAGTCTATGTGCCCAGGGCCTTCGTCTCTTTGGCTGCATCAGAGACACTGGGCCCAAAGGCTCTTGGAGCCACAAACCCCAAGGAGAGGCCATAACCAGTACAGGACGCTGGCCGTGTGGTGTGGCAGAGGCGGGGCCCCAGGCAAAATAAAGAGCAGCTCACAGCTGGGGGAAGAGAGCAGGGGTCAGACAGTCCTGGGGTGGAATCTCATCTCGGCTGCGTGTGACCTTGGCCCAGGGTCTCAAACTGTCTGAGCCCTTGTTTTCCACAAAACTTACCTGCCAGGGTAGTCGGGGGAATTAAATATTTGTTAAGGCCCTGGGGCCCTGTGCTTTTTGAGAAATGGCAGCTGCTTTCTTAATGCCCTTCTATTTGGCAATGGATTTTCCAGGGCAAGAGACCCCGCCGGTCACACTGTAGCCACAATCAATTCCGATGTCCTAGGGGTGACATTTAACCTGCTATCCTAGGGCTTCTCCATGCCAGTGATAGGTTTTGGGATGCCTCTTTTTGAACAAGAACAAGATGCCAGATGACATCTAAAATAAGTAAAAACATAAGACCAGAATGCTTTCCCAACACTTCTCACAGTGCTCCTCAACTTGGAGGAAGAGTGACTGACATGTGAGAAAGAAAGCATAATGTATTTAGATTTTAATGAAGCATCTATTTTCCCCAACACTGACAAGTTGCCAACAAGGAAAAGGTAAATATTTTCAGTGGAAACCTGCTGTTCCAATATTAGCTTTAAATGTGAATGGCTCTCTGGAAACGCCAAACTGAAGAAAACAGTCATTTCTCCAATGAAAAAATAAAGACCCATTTCCCATAAACTGTCAGGTACAAAAATAATGTGGACATATCATTTGGATGGCAGATCCACTCATGGTTGTTAGCGTGCTCACGACTCAGCAGTGGGCTGGGTTCAGGGCTCCCAGGGGAGGATGAGCAGGCCTGAGCCGTCCACTCCAAGGGCCTGTCTGCGGCACCAGGTGGGAGGAGTGTGAGGAGGAGGAGAGCGGGGCTTTGCAGGGCCCGACAGGTTTGCGTTTGGGTGGACACCTCCTAGTGCTGCCAGGGCTCAGCCCCCCAGGGAAGAATCACACAGCCTGCCTCGCAGGAAACAATAAACTTTCCATAAACTGGCCTGCACCCAACAATAGTTTCAAGGCCCCAGGAGAACCTGATGAAAGCAATGATTTTACAAGACTCTTGATGAAGTTAAAAAAAACCAACCGGGACTTCCCTGGTGGCGCAGTGGTTAAGAATCCGCCTGCCAATGCAGGGGACACGGGTTTGAGCCCTGGTCCAGGAAGATCCCACATGCCACAGAGCAACTCAGCCCGTGCGCCACAACTACTGAGCCTGTGCTCTAGAGCCCACGAGCCACAACTACTGAGCCCGTGTGACACAACTACTGAAGCCCACACGCCTTGAGCCTGTGTTCCGCAACAAGAGAAGCCACCGCAATGAGAAGCCTGCACACAACGAAGAGTAGCCCCTGCTCGCTGTAACTAGAGGAAGCCTGCATGCAGCAACGAAGACCCAACGCAGCCAAAAATAAATAAGTAAATAAATTTATTTTTAAAAAAACCAAAACACATTTTTTTTTCATAGTGACCCATCCTTCCTCCCTTTTCCTGCTCCTAACTTATGGTGGGACTTTGCAAACCACAGGCTTGTATAAGGCAAGGCAAACCCGTGGACATGCAGACGCCCATGTGAAGCAGCCCGAGACACAGCATTTCCCCTGAAAACATCCTGAAGAAGTTCCATGTTCAAAGGCAATGGATTTGTCTTCTATGTCTGTGAGTCTCTTCCTGTTTTGTAAATAAATTTATTTGTATTTTTTTTTTTAGATTCCGCATATAGGCGACATCATGATATTTGTCTTTTCCCAAAGGAGAAAAGGGTGGGGGATAAATTAGGAGTTTCGGATTAACATACACACACTACTAAATATAAAATAGATTACCAACAAGAACCTACTGTATAGCACAGGGAACTCTACTCGATACTCTGTAATAACCTATATGGGAAAAGAATCTGAAAAAGAATATTTATATATAAAATATATATAAAATGGAATCACTGCGCTGTACAGCTGAAACTAACACAACAATGTAACTCAACTGTACTTCGATAAAAAATAAATGAATAAACCATTTTTAAAAAGTAAACAGGAAGACCAGAGTGTGCTGGTTTTGGAGACGGGGTCTTTAAAGGGGTAATTAAGCTGAAATGAGGTCACACGGGTGGGCACCCATCCAACATGACTTGTGTCCTTTTAAGAAGAGGAAATTCTGACACGGACAACACAGACTAAGGGATAACCACGAGAAGACACAGCGAAAAGCAGCCGTATGTGCTGGTCTAGAGAGAGGCCTCGGAAGAAACCAGATCTTCCGACACCTTGATCTTGGACTCACAGCCTCCATAACCAAGAGAAAATACATTTCTGTTGGTAAGCCCCAAAAAATGTAACAGGAAGAACACACACACACACACACACAAGAAGTCAGCCGGTTATTAATGTTTGCAGGAAGGCAGGGGAGCAGGACACGGGGGCCACTTTTGTTTATTTACAAGTAATGTATTTTGCCTTCAGCAAATGAATGGCAATGCTAGAGCAATAGCGGCAAGTAAAATGAGATTGTAGCTTCCTGAGTGTGACAAATAGGCCTCCCCAACAAATTTTGCTCATTAATTCTGAGTTTATTTTCATAAATCCACAGAGAATTGGTTTTTGTTTTTTTTTTCCTCCCCCCACTAAAACTACAGTACATTCTGTTCTACCAACAGTCATTCTGGGCCAAGTGAGGTTGCAACAATTGTTTAGAAATGTTAAAAACCTAAAAGGTTTCTGTTAACTCTCATTATGGCCTAAGACAAACAGGGCTCTCAGATCTCTAAATACACCCACACGTGACAGCCTCCTCCTAGGACCCAGGGCGGGGGGCATGGTCGGCCGGGTTGTGAGCCACATCTGCACTTGCCATTGTCACACGAAGTGCCTGGAGACCCGCGGCTGACGGCCAAGCCAAGTTTCCCCTGGCCTTCTGCTAGTTTCCCAATCTCCGTCTGTAGTGGAAACACAGCTAGAGCCAGCGGTGCCCCAGTGAACTCACGGGCCTGTCCTGCCACGGAGCCCTGGGCCCCTCCTAGGTAGGTCTTGAACCGGGTCTCTTTATCTTCTGTATTCCGATGCTTTGACATCTTGGGGCCTTGCTGACCCTGCAGGGACCGACACCCCCATGCCCCAGGGCTGGCCAGTTCCTGGATATGGTCCAGAACTACCCCAGGAGCACATCTTTCCTATGCAAACCAACCAATCCAGAGCTCACACCCCCAAGCACCCCCCTTTATGGGGCTTTTACACTTGGGGTTACTCTCCACCTGCCCTAATCACCCCAGGGCCAGATACCATACAACCAGGGAAAGCTCCTAAGCCCCGAGCCCTGAAATGATTCAAACTAGCCCATCCTAAGCCTGCTCGCCCCACCTCGCCCATTCTTTCCTGCAGAAACCACAATAAAGGCTGAAGCCCACAGGTCCCCTCGCTCCCTCTGCCCCCTGACCAACCCTGGTGCTTTTCCGCGTGTCCTCCACGCCAGGCATAACCCATCCTTTGGGAACTGTGAGTAACAAACTCTGTTCAATGGCCATTGTCTCCTGATCTATGGGCCTTGTCATACCTAAATAGTAATGAAATCTCTATTTTAAAACAGGTCACTCTTTCATAATCAGGTTCTGCTGATTTTTCAGAGAACTATAAAAGAGTGGAAGAACCTCAGCAATGCTCTAGAGATTTGAAACACAGACTGACTTTCGTGGTCTCTCCACCAGGGAGCAGGGGCCAGAGAACAAGGCGATCCAGTGAGAGCTGGCAGCTTGGGACAGGGGACAGAAGAGCATGATGGGGACCCGAGTATCCATCCTGCAAGTGGGGACACGAGGAGCCCTAGCGGATGTGCACCTGTGACAAGGACGTGAGCACATGCCCTGAGCTGGCCTTTGACAGAGACCAGAACACAGTGGCGATAAGACAGTCACACCACCCAGAACAGAGGCCACCGGCTTGTCACGTAGGCTTGGATGTGCTCCCTGTGCTCTCCCCAGCCTTCCTCACACACCCCCAGAAGCAGAGCTGCTTCCCGCTCAGTGTCTGTGAGGACAACCTCAGGAAGCCCAGCACGCAGCCTAAAACCGGCTCACCTGTCCTTGGGGCGGGGGGCTGCAGGGCAGCGTGGCGGGGGCATGGCCACCAGGGGGACACGGTGCAGGAGCTGTGGCCACGCTTGTCCATCTCCTCCTTCCCAAGGCTCCTCTTAGCCTCGGGGTACCACACCCAGCAGGCGGGGAGTCTCTGATGAGAATGTGGGGCTGTAGTTGCCCACGGTCACTAAATCCCCCCAAACCTCGCAAGGCATTTAGAATCCTCCTGCAGTGGAAAATGCACTTGGAGCCTTTGAAGATTAAATTGTAGCTTAGGGCTTCCCTGGTGGCGCAGTGGTTGGGAGTCTGCCTGCCGATGCAGGGGACATGGGCTCGTGCCCCGGTCCGGGAAGATCCCACATGCCGCGGAGCGGCTGGGCCTGTGAGCCATGGCCGCTGAGCCTGCGCGTCTGGAGCCCGTGCTCCGCAACGGGAGAGGCCACAACAGTGAGAGGCCCGCATACCGCAAAAAAAAAAAAAAAAAAATTGTAGCTTAAACTGTCCTCTTAAAACACTCATAAGCCTAAACTGCTTAATGGAAACGCTAATGGGACTGAATTCTGTAAGTCTGAATTAACATAATTAACTAATATATGGGCAAGGATTAATTTAGCTGTTATGTACTTAATAGTCTCATGTGTGTGAAAAGAAAGGCATGATTCAGTTCCCCAGTCAAAACAGAACAAAAACACCAACAGGAATTGGCCTGCTGCTGTTTCATTTTTCCTTCCCAGAAACAGAGTCAACAGACTGAAAAGATGCACGTCCTTCATGCAGCCTGAGCAGAGAGTTTTTCAGTTTCAGGGCATCTGCCAGGCCCGGGAGGGGTTCCTGGCAGCCGCCCATGGCCCTGCTCCCTAGCAGCTTTGGGATCTGTCCCTTGGGCCAGGGGTGCTTCTCCAAGCTGGACGCAGGACAGGTTGTGCTCCAGGTGACACCGTCCTGACCCAGGGAAGTGTCTGAATCTTGTTAAGCATCAGTTCAGGGGAGCAACTCCCCAAAAGACTGATGCCCTTTAGAGTTAAAGGGGTGAGGGCTTCACTGCCTGCCTTGCAGGTTCCCTGACAGAGCAAGTTCTGCTCAGGCCGGGGTGGGGTGGACAGCTGGCTGCCCAGAAAGCCTGTCTCACAGGGTGCTGGGAGGGGCCATGAAGCCAGGAGGACGTGATGCAGCGGCCGGGCTCACACCCAGGGGCCTCTCAAGGCACCGGCAGGGAGGGCCCTGCCTATGGAGCTCACCTGGCAGGTGAGATGATGGAGATGGAGATGGAGATGAGCTGAAGGCTGGTAGGTGCAGGCAAGTCTGAGCCCACCCACCACCAATGCTGACCAGAAGCAGATGGGGAAAGAGGGAAGGAGCATTACAGGGAGTGAGAAAGGGAAAATCAAACATAGGGCTGAAATTAAAAAAAAAATAAAAAAGGTTAACAGAGTGAGAGAGTAAAGAGAGGTTAAGTGAGGAGAGAGGACGGGGTGAGGCCCACCATCCTTTCCCTCCACCTCCCACGTTGCCCCATTATCGGAGGAAGGACAGAGCACACAGCTTAGTACATTTGAGGCTGAGAGAGAGAGCAAGGCTGAAATATCTTTGGAAGGAATGTGAATGCAAACAAGGAAAAGAATACACGTGCACACCACGGACCCTTCCTTCCTGCTTCTGTTCCTGCTCACAGGGCTTGATGACAGCTGTCCTCATCCGGCCACCACTGTGTCCAGCATCAGAGACCCGCAGCCACAAAGGGACAAACCGGGCTCCAGGTCAGCAGGCCTGAGTTCACATCCCGGCTCTGCCTCAGCAGCTGTGTGGACCTGGACACGGCAGGCAACTTCTCTGGCTGTCACTTTCCCCGGGTGTGAAGTGGCCATGATAATATCCAACTTGCAGAATCATTCTGAGGTGCACAGACGAGTATACATGTCTGGTGAAGCATCTGGTAAGTAACAGCAACCAGTGATAGCACTTAGCACCATCACAGTAAAAATACTAAGGAGCTCGGACCACGAAGGAAAACCAAGCCCTCGGTCCACCTCTACTACGGGCCCGAATCCCTAGAAATAACAGGAAAAAGAGAAGAAAACGAATAAAACTGTAATAGCCCTGGAAACAAGACTGGCAGATGAGATGTCCAAGGAACTGCGGGAAGACAGCAAGCAGATGGGATGAGGCTGCAGGAGGAAGCAGGGCCTGGGCGAGGAGGCTGCTGCCGAGGGGAGAGCAGTGCCAGAGGAGCAGGGCAGGGGCACCCAGGCTGGGCGTGGGCAGCGGCAGGCTTCATTCAGAGGCCGAGAGGCAGGACAGAGCCCGGGGATGGGGAGGCCACCACCACCCTGCCAGACTTGAACATCTCTCAACACTCGACAGAACAGCCAGACAGAAAATTAGAAAGGATGAGGAAGAACTCAACACCATCAACCAACAGGTTCTCAGAAACATTTTTAGAACATTCTACTCAACAACAGAATACACGTTATTCTCAAGGGCCCACAGAACATATTCCAAGATAGATTAGACCCTGACCTCAATGAATTTAAGAGAACTGAACTCCTACAGAATGTGTTCTGCAACCACAATGGAATCCAACCAGTAACTGACGAGGGACGGAAAACAGAAAAATCTCCAAGCAGCTGGAAACAAAACAACACACTTTTAAAAAATCCACAGGTCCAAGAGGAAGTCTCAAGGGAAAAACGAAACAAAACATTGAACTGAATGAAAAGGAAAATACCACATACCAAAATCTGTGAGACATGGCTACACTATTGCTAAGAGGAAGATTTATGGCACCATTGTTTACATCAGAAAAGAAGAAAAGTCTCAAATCAGTAACCGAAGCACCCACTTCAAGATCCTAGAAAAAGAAGAGCTTTAAAATAAGCCCAAAGCAAGAGGAAGGAAGGAAATAATAAAGAGCAGAAAACAGTGAAATTGAAAACAGAAAAACACTAGAGAAAATAAGTGTAACAAAGAGCTAATTTTGTGAAAAGATCAATAAAACTGATAAACTTCCAGTTAAGAATGACTAAGCAAAAGAATATATCCACAGATGCTACCAACATCAAAAGTGTAATAAGGGAATATTACAAACAACCCTACACAAATAAACTTCATAAATTAGATGAAATGCACCACTTCCTCAGAACACACAAACTACTACAACTCACCCCAATATGAAAAGGATAATTTGAACAACCCTATAAGAAATTTAGTTTGTAATTTTTAAAAAATCTTCCCACCAAAGAGATATGGTTTCACTGGAAGATTTTACTAATAGTTTAAAGAATTAACACCAATTCAACACAATCACTTCCAGAACATAAAAGAGGAGGGAACACTTCCCAATTCATTTACTGAAGCTAGGATTACCCTGATAGTACAAAGACAATACCAAAAAAAAAAAAAAAAAAAAAAAGAGCAAGAGAGAGAAAGAAAAATAAAATTACAGACCAAGAATCCTCATGAACACAGACACAAAAATCCTTAACAAAATATTAGCAAACAGGTTTCAGTAATATATATATAAAAAAGGAAACACCATGACCAAGTGGGGCTTGGTCAGATTCAGTACTGGATCAATATTCAGAAATCAACCAGTATAACCTACCATATTGACAATTTAAAAATGAAAAATCACATAATCATGTCACTCAACGAGGAAAAAGCAGTGACAAAATTCAATACCTATTCATTTAAAAAAGAAAAAAAAAACCTCTCTAACTATGACTAGAAGGGAACATCACCAACTTGCTAAACAGTATTTACAAAAAAAGCCTACAAGTAACATTGTACTTAATGGTGAAAGTCTGAATGCTTTCCCCTAAAGTCAGGAACAAGGCAAAGATGTCTGCCCTAGGTTGGAAGTTCTAAGAAGTCACGGCAACAAAACAAGAAAAGGAAATAAAAGGCATAAGGATCAAAAAGAAGAAATAAAACTGCCCTTATTTGTAGATGACATTATCAAGTATAAAATCTTAAAGAATCTACTCCTAGAACTAATAAGCAAGTTCAGAAAGGTTGCAGGAGATAAGATTAACATGCAAAAGCAGTTATATTTCTGTATGTTAACAATGAACACATGAACATCAAAATTAAAAATACAATGCCTGGGACTTCCCTGGTGGCACAGTGGTTAAGAATCCACCTGCCAGTGCAGGGGACACGGGTTCAACCCCTGGTCCGGGAATATACCACATGCTGTGGAGCAACTAAGCCTGTGCGCCACAACTACCGAGCCTGCATTCTAGAGCCCGAGAGCCACAACTACTAAGTCCGCGTGCCACAACTACTGAAGCCCACATACCTAGAGCCCGTGTTCCGCAATGAAGAGTAGCTCCCGCTTCGTGGCAACTAGAGAAAGCCTGTGCACAGCAACGAAGAAAGAAAGAAAGAAATACAATGCCTTTTATCATTGCTTAAATAAAATTAAATACTTAGGTATAAATCTAACCAAACATGTATAGGACTTGCATAGTGAAAGCTGCATAGTGCCAATGAAAGAAATCAAAGAAAATCTAAAAAAATGAAGACAGATATTGTGTTTGTGAAGACTGAACATAGTAAAGATGTCAATTCTTCCAATTGATGTACAGGTCTAACATAATCCCTACGAAAACCCCAGCAAGATATTTTTCGTAGATATTGACAAGATAATAATAAAACTTGTGTGGAAAGGCAAAAGAACTAGGAAAGTTCATGTAAGTTTGAAAAAGAAAACTAAAGTGGGAGCAATCAGTCTACCCCATTTCACAACTTTTTGTAGCTATAATAATCAAGACTCTGCTGCACTGGGAGAGGGACAGACACATAGATCAATGGAACAGACAGAGAACTCAGAAATAAACTCACACAAATATGCCCAAATGACTCTTGACAAAAGTGCAAAGCAACTCAGTGGAAGAAAGACAGGCATTTCAACACATGGTGCTGGAGTAACTGGATGACCATAGGCAAACAAAACAAAAAACAAACAAAAAAACCCCTTGACCTAAGTCTGATAACTTATACAACATTAACTCAAATTGGATCTCTCAAAATGAAACTCAGAATATAAAACTTTTAGGAAAAAAACAAACAGAGAATATCTTTAGAATCTAAGATAAGGCAAAGAGTTCTAAGATTGATACCAAAAAACATGACCCTAAAAGGAAAAGTTAATAAACTGGATTTTATCAAAATTTTAAAATTTTACTCTGGAAAAGACCTGGTTAAAGAGGATGAAAAGACATGTTACAAAATGCGAGAAAATATTCACAAACAACATAATCATCAAAGCACAAGTAGCTAGAATACATAAAGATCTCTCAACACTCAATAGTTAAAAATTAGAAAATGAGAAAAAGACATGAAGAGACATTTCACTGGAGAGGATAGATGGATGGCAAATGAGCACATAAAAAGATACCCCACATCACTAGCCTTAGAGAAATGCAAATTAATGAGATATTATGATATACCTATCACAATGTCTAATACAAAAAACAGTGACAATACCAAACATTGGCAAGTATGTAGAGAAACTGGATCATTCATACATTGTTAGAGGTCAAATGGTATAACTTCTCTGAAAAACAATTTCCCAGTTTCTTAAAAAAATAAACATGTACTATTATACAACCTGGCAACTGCACTCCTGGATGTCTATCCCCCCAAAATGAAGACAATGCTCACACAGAAACCTATACAACAATGTTTTTAGGTGCTTTACCTGTAATATCCAAAAACTAGAAACAACCCAGATGTCCCCTAATGGGTGAATGGTTAGACAAACTGTGTCACATCCATACCATGGAATACTACTTATCAATAAGCTACAGATATACACAACAACCTGGATGAATCTTTGAAGAACCATGCTGAGTGAGAAGCACCAATCCCAAAGGTTACATGGTATATGGTTCCTTTTTTTTTTTTTTTTTCCCCACTTGTTAGCTTATGTCTCTCTGGGCATCATTCCTGGCACGTGGGGCCCCGCTCTCTGGAACCTTCACTGGCCATCCTTTCCTCATTTCTCCCCTGGGCACGAGAACCACATAGGTAGATACATGCATAGGTAGATACGTCCACCCATCTCCCGCATCTGTAGACGCCTCCTGCCTCTTGTGCTATTTGGCCAAACTCTGATGCTTCCCCAGTGTCTTCATCTCTGGGTCTGTCCCAGTGGAGCCTTCCTCCCTGGGGTAGGAGGGAGGCACACTCTGGAGGCACGCTCCTCCAGAGCCGTGCCTTGCTGCACGACCTCTGCCCTGAAGATGGTGGCCCTCCTTGCCCGACCCACCAGCTAGCACCCGCGGTCCCCCACCGCACCTGGGGAACTGCGGGCCCCTGCTTCTGAGGACCCCCTCCCACACCTAGGATGACCCAGGGTCCCTGGGCAGCGCCGCCTTCCCCAGGCCGGCCTCACTCGCCATGTGGCCCTGGCCCTGAGCTGGGGCAGCTATGAAGGAGCCGGAGGTGGAAGCACAGCATGTGGCCCGCAGAGCAGACCCAACGACTAGAGTCACCCTCTGATGCGGACTTGGGGTGGGGGTTGGGAACGCATCTCCTTTTTTTTTCAGGTTTTATTGAGATTTATTACAAATCAATTAGACAATAATAATCACAAAACTAAGGTCAGAAATTAAAGATAAAAAGTTATTCTGGAGGGAGGGAGATGCAAGAGGAAAGAGATATGGGAACATATGTATATGTATAACTGATTCACTTTGTTATAAAGCAGAAACTAACACACCATTGTAAAGCAATTATACTCCAATAAAGATGTAAAAAAAAAGTTATTCTGACCACATAAAAATAAAATTTTTAACATCAATATTAAATAACAATTATTAACAAACTGGAGAAAAAAATATTTGAACATAAAAAGTTAATAATATTTCTATTGATTTAAAAATCAATATATGCTAGCCAGGCATTGATTACAACCTCTAGCTAAAAGTGAGTAAGACAGCTGGGGAGGAAGAATCTTGAACTTCATTTCTCCACAAGTTTAAAAATAAAAGAAAAAGAGATTTTTCAGTCAATTCTTTTGGACTCAAAAATTTTGGATTTTTGTTTAAATTTTAATCTCTCTAATTCCTTCTCAGGAAGTATGATGGGGGAAAGTTTACATTTAACTCTCTGGCATCTATAATGCTGATATTAATGGAGCATCTTTATGTATACACTGTAATTGGCATATTTCTATTTATCAATACCATGATTTAATCCTACCACAGAGTATTTAACAAACTCTGTTGGCCAGTGTGGTTGGATACTCTGTAATAGGAAACAGAGTGATTTCTTAATGCTGGTCACTAACTGGTCCTTAGAGTTAATTCACTTTTCCAAGAGGAAGACATTCCCAGAACATTCCTGGTTCCCAAATTATGGTTCCACTTAACAGCATTTTTGAAATGAGAAAATTATGGAAATGGAGGATAAAGAGTGGTTGCCAGAGGTTAAGGAAGGGACTGGGGCAAGAGTGGTTGTGGTAATAAAGAGGCACCATGAAGGACCCTTTTGTGACCCTGTTCTGTATCTTGACTGTATCGGCGTCAGTATCCTGGTTTCAACAAGAGATGTAGTTGTAGTTTCAACAAGAGATCACCATGATGGAAAACTGGGTAAAGGATACACTAGATTTCCGTGTATTGTTTCTTACAATTGCATGTGAATCTATAATTATTTCAAATACACATTTAGTTGAAAACATCAACTAGAAATCCTAGAAGGTAACTTCTTTTCAAAACGTAAAAACTGCAAAGATAGGGTGTGTCAGAGAGCTGGTCAACTGAGCTTAGGGATTCTCTCAAGACCTAAGACAAAGGGTCAAAGGGATAGAAAGTCTGAAGAGGCCAACATCCAGTATCTGTCTAATAAGAGTTCTAGGAGGATGGAATGAGGAAAAATAAAGCAAAAGAGTCAAATATATAACAGAAGAATTTCCTGAAGCCAAGCACAGAAGTCTTTGAATTTCAATCTCAAATCTAAACAACGGTGACCAAAGAAACTGGCCCACCTTTACAGTTAAGTTCACATAATTGTTGGAGTATAATGAAAAATGGTTAATAACTCACTGAGGGATAGGCAGGAAAAGGAAAACAAATTCACATCAACACACACAGGTCAAATCCCAGAACAAGAAAAGATAAAAGAATCCTGAAAGGTTCTGGAAGAAGAAGAAAGTGATCTGAAAAGGAACAAAAATTAATATTGGCACCAGATGCCTCACCAGAAACACTGCAGCCAAAAAACCACGGTACAAGGTTTTTGAAATTCTCAGTGAAAGTTATTTTGAACTTAAAATCTAAACTCAGCCTAATTTGTTGGAAGAAAATAAAGACTTCAAGAACTCAGAAAGTTTACTACCTAGACAGCCATCCATATATACAGCAAGCATTCAAAAATATCTTTCGAAAGAATGAATGGCTTAGTAGAGAAAAAGATCTTGTAAACTAAAAAACTTAGCATAAAATAAAGAAGATTAAAGAAAAAAAGGTGACCAAAGAGGGACTTCCCTGGTGGCACAGTGGCTAAGAATCTGCCTGCTAATGCAGGGGACACAGGTTCGAGCCCTGGTCCAGGAAGATCCCACGTGCCGCAGAGCAACTAAACCTGTGCACCACAACTACTGAGCCCACATGCCACAACTACTGAAGCCCACATGCCTAGAGCCCGTGCTCCGCGACAAGAGAAGCCACCGCATGAGAAGCCCGCGCCCTGCAACGAAGAGTAGCCCCCGCTCGCCGGAGCTAGAGAAAGCCCGCACACAGCAACAAAGACCAAATGCAGCCAAAAATAGACAAATTAAAAAAACAAAAACAAAAAACTCTTAGATGCTATCAAAAAAAAAAAAATGAAGCCAGATACATGCTGATTGCAAAACTAAGGTTAAAAATAGACGGATGAAAAACATATGAAGAAAGTGATGATAGGAATTATTTAACAGGTGTGGTGACATTACTATCATCCAAAGAATGATTAAAGGCAAAAAGAGAATAAGACAAAGAAGGGATTTTTACATTGATTAAAGAAAGGCTCATGACATCAATACGAGATGATAACTTTTGTACATCTTATAAGTATGAAATGCATACACCAAAATCTGAGAGAAATCGACAAATCCACAATTGATATGGAGACTAACATCCCTTCTCAGAAACAGACCAGGTAGACAAAACACAAGACGCCCAAACACCTGAATGAGCTTCTGGCAGCCACAGGTGACAAATGCGGCCCCTACAGGCACCAGGCAGGCAGGATGAATGGCTGATGTGGACAGGTGAGGGGGATGGTTAAACCATCCTTTGGAAGGGCAGCCACTGTGCAGCCCCAGCTAAGTGTCGCCATGAAGGAATGAGGGTCCAGCAGAGCCAGAACTTCTGATTTTTTTCAAGAGAAACCCCAAATCCCTATTTTCTACATAAAATCTCTTGATTTGTAAGTGTTCCCTCAAGTTAAAAAAAAAAAACAAAACAAGGGCTTCCCTGGTGGCGCAGTGGTTGAGAGTCCCCATGAGACTATCAGCAGATTTCTCAGCAGAACCTTTGCAGGCCAGAAGGCAGTGACATGATATATTCAAAGTGCTAGGGAAAAAAACTTCCAACCAAGAATACTCTACTGGGCAAGGTTATCATTCAAAATTGAAGGAGAGATAAAGAGTTCTCCAGACAAGCAAAAGCTAAAGGAGTTAATCACCACTAAACTGGCCCTACAAGAAATGCTAAAGAGACTTCTTTAAGCTGAAAAGAAATGGAACTAATTGGTAACAAGAAAATAACTGAAAGTGAAAGTATCACTGGTAAGGTAAATAAGGTAAATGTACAGGAAAGGAAGTGGGTTAATCACTTATAAAGCTAGTAGAAAGATGACGCGACAAAAGTAGTAAAAATAACTGTAATAATTAGTTAAGGGACAGATAAAATAACAAGATGTAAAAAGTGACATCGAAAACAGAGAGTGTGGGGCTTCCCTGGTGGCGCAGTGGTTGACAGTCCGCCTGCCGATGCAGGGGACACGGGTTCGTGCCCCAGTCCAGGAAGATCCCACATGCCACAGAGCGGCTGCGCCCGTGAGCCACGGCCACTGAGCCTGCGTGTCCGGAGCCTGGGCTCCACAACGGGAGAGGCCACAGCAGTGAGAGGCCCGCGTACCGTAAAAAACAAACAAACAAACAAACAAAAACCATAGAGTGTGGTGGGGGGCAGTGGAAAATGTGGTTTTAGAATGCACCCAAATTTAACTTACTATCAACATAAAATAGATTGTTGTATATATAGGCTGTTGTATGTGAGTCCCATGGTACCCACAAAGCAAAAACCTACAGTAGATACACAAAAGATAATAAGAAAGGAATCTAAGCATAACAATACAGAAAGTCATCAAAACACAGGGAAGAAAGTAAGATAACAAGAAAGAAACAGAAAAACTACAAAACAGAAAACAATTAACAAAATGGCAGTAAGTATTGATACATTCCTATCAATATTACTTTAAATGTAAATGGACTAAATTCTCCAATGTTTATCCATAGTTGAATGGATAAACAACAACAACAACAAGACTCAACTATATGCTGCCCTCAAGAGACTCACTTCAGATGTAAGGACAAATACAGACTGAAAGTGAAGGGGTGGAAAAAGGTGTTTCATACAAAGGGAAACCAGAAGAAAGCTGGGGTAACTATACTGGTATCAGACAAAACAGACTTTAAAACGAAGTCTGTAATAAAAGACAAAGATGGGCATTAAATAATGATAAAGGAGTCAACCCAATAATAATTTATAAATATTTATGTATCCAACATAGGAACACCTAAATATATAAAGCAAATTTTAACAGACCTAAAGGGAGAAATTGGACAGCAATACAATAACAGTAGGGTGCTTTAATACCCCACTTACATCAATGGATAGATCATCCAGACAGAAAATTAATAAGGAAACATCAGACTTAAATGATGTTTAAAAGATGGACCTAATAAATACAGAACTTTCCATCCTAAAACAGCAGAATATATAATCTTCTCAAGTGCACATGGAGCATTCCCCAGGATAGATCATACGTTAGGCCACAAAACAAATCTAAATAAATTTAAGAAGACTGAAATCATATCAAGTAATGATATGAAACCAGAATTCAATTACAAGAAGAAAACTGGAAAAATCACAAGTATGTAGAAATTAAACAACATGCTACTGAACCACCAATGGATCAATGAAGAAATAAAAGGAGAAATAAAAAAAAACCTTGAAACAAATGAAAATGAAAATACAACATAGCAAAATCTATGGGATGCAGCATAGACAGTTCTAAGAAAGAAGTTTATAGCAATTCAGGCCTACCTCAAGAAACAAGAAAAATTTCTAATAAGCAATCTAACTTTATAACTAAAGAAACTAAAAAAATAAGAAATGAAGCCCAAAGTTAGTAGAAGGGGAGAAATAGTAAGGACCAGAGTGGAAATAAATAGAGCCTAAAAAGACAATAGAAAAGGTCAATAAAACTGGTTCCTTGAAAACATAAACAAAATTGACAGATCTTTAACTAGACTCACTAAGAGAGAGCTTAAATAAACTCATAAATGAAAGAGGAGGCATTACAACTGATATCAAAGAAATACAAAAGATCATGAGACTACTATGAACATTTATACATGAACGAATTGGCCAAGTGAGAAGAAATGGATAAATTCCTAGAAACATACACTCTTCTAAGACAGAATCATGAAGCAATAGAAAACTCGAATAGACCAATTACTAGTAGGGAGATTGAATCAGTAATCAAAAAACTCCCAACAAACGAAAGCCCAGAACCAGATGGCTTCACTGGTTAATTCTACCAAACATCTGAAGATTTAATACCTACTCTTCTCAAACTCTTCCAAAAAAATTAAAAAGGAGGGAATGCTTCCAAACTCATGTTATGAGGCCAGCACTACCCTAATACCAAAGCCAGACAAGGACATCAAAAAAAAAAAGAAAATTACACAGGCCAACATCCCTGATAAACATAGATGTAAAATTCCTCAACGAAGTATTAGCAAATCAAATTCAGTAATACATTAAAAGGATCACACATCATGATCAAGTGGGATTTATTCCAGGGATGCAAGGGTGGCTCAACATCAGCATGATACACCACATGAAGATAAAAATCATATGACCGTCTCAACGGATGCAGAAAAAGCGTCTGACAAAATTCAACATCCATTTATGATAAAAACTCTCAACCAAGTGGGTACAGAGGGAACATGCCTCCACATAATAAAGGCCATACATGACAGGCCCAACAGCTAACCACACTCAACAGTGAAAAGCTGAAAGCTTTTCCCTTAAGATCAGGAATAAGACAAGGATGCCCACTCTGGCCACTTTTGTTCAACATAGTATTGGAAGTCCTAGCCAGAGTGATTGGCAGGAAATAGAAATAAAAGGCATATAAATTTGAAAGGAAGAAGTAAAACTATCACTATTGCTGGATGATATGATTTTACATATAGAAAACCCTGAACACTCCACAAAAAAATAATTGTTAGAACCAATAAATTAAGTAAAGTTTCAGGATACAAAATTAATATACAAAAATCTGTTGCATTTTATACACTACCAACAAACTATCAGAAGAGAAATTAAGAATTAATACCATTTACAATTGCATCAAAAAGAATAACACATCTAGGAATAAATTTAACCAAGGAGGTGAAAGACCTGTACATTGAAAACTATAAGACACTGAAGAAAGAAACTGAAGATGACACAAATAAACAGAAAGATATTTCATGTTCATGGATTGGAATAATTAATATTGTAAAAAATGTCCATATTACTCAAAGCAATCTACAGTTCCAATGTAATCCCTATCAAAATTCCAATGACATTTTTCACAGAACTAGAACAAATAATCCTAAAATCTGTATGAAACCATAAAAGCCAAAGCAATCGTAACAAAGAAGAATAAAGCTGGGGGCATCATGCTCCCTGATTTGAAACTATATTACAAAGCTATAGCAATCAATATAGTACGGTATTGCCAAAAAAAAAAGAAACATACATCAGTGGAGCAGAATAGAGAGTCCAGAAATACATCCAATCATATATGGTCAATTTACAACAAAGGAGGCAAGAATATACAATGGGGAAAGGACAATCTCTTCAATAAATGGTATTGGGAAAACTGGACAGCCATATGCAGAAGAACAAAACTGGACAAATATCTTACACCATACACAAAATTAACTCAAAATGGATTAAAAACATGAATGTAAAGACCTGAAATCATAAAACTCCAAGAAGAAAACATAGGTGGTAAGCTCCTTACCATCACTCTTTGGCAATATTTTTTTGGATGTGACTCCAAAGGCAATGGCTACAAAAGTAAAAATAAACAAATGGGACCACATCAAACTAAAAAGCTTCTGCTCAGTGAAGGAAACCATCAACAAAATAAAAAGGCAACCTCCTGAATTGGAGAAGATATTTGCAAATCATCTGTCTGATAAGGTGTTAATATCCTAAAGAACTCATTCAGCTCAATAACAAAAAACCACAATCTGATTAAAAAATGGGAAGAGGATCTGAATAGACGTTTTTCCAAAAAAGACATACAGATGGGCAACAGGCACATGAAAAGATGCTCTACATCACTAATCATCAGGGAAATGCAAATCAAAACCACAGTGAGCTATTATCACCTCACACCTGTCAGAATGGCTATTATGCAAAGGACAAGAAATAACAAATGTTAGTGAGGACGTGGAGAAAAAGGATCCCTTGTGTACTGTCAGTGGGAATGTAAATTGGTGCAGCCACTATGGGAAAGAGTACAGAAACTCCTCAAAAAATTAAGAATAGAACTACCATATGATCCAGCAATCCCACTTCTGGATATTTATCCGAAGAAAATAAAAACCCTATTTCAAAAAGATACATGCACCCCATGTTCATTGCAGCATTATTTACAGTAGCCAAGATATAGAAACAACTTAAGAGTCCACTGATGGATGAATGGATAAAGAAGATCTGAGACACATATACAACGGCATATAACCAGCCATTAAAAAGAACGAAATCTGGGCTTCCCTGGTGGCGCAGTGGTTGAGAGTCTGCCTGCCGATGTAGGGGACACGGGTTCATGCCCCACACATGCTGCGGAGCGGCTGGACCCGTGAGCCATGGCCGCTGAGCCTGCGCGTCCGGAGCCTGTGCTCCGCAACGGGAGAGGCCACAGCAGTGAGAGGCCCGCGTACCGCAAAAAAAAAAAAAAAAAAAAAAGTTATGTGAATGCAGTCTGTCTCTTTCTCGCTCTCTCTCAAAATATCTTATCGTACATATTTAATGCCTTTTCCATCTTAACTAAGCACTCATCATGCATTGTGGCCATAACTTTTGCAGTTTGAGGTTCAACAGCAAAACTAGCACAAATTTCTTTTCCTTCTTCACAATTACATGGATACAAGATTTGTTCTTACCGTAGATCTTAGTAACCTCAGCATATGATTTTTTTGTTTCCTTATTAAATCGAGAACTTTCACCTTTTCACTTAAAGGAAGCACTTTACAGCTTCTCTTTGGCATATCCGAATTGCCAGCATCACTATTCCTTGGGCTTTGGGGCCATTATTAAGTAAAATAAGGGTTACTTGAACACAAGCACTGTGTTACTGCGACATCCATCTGATAACTGAGATGACTACTAAGTGCCTAATGGAGGGATATACTAGACAAAGAAATGATTCATGTCCCAGGCAGGGCTGAGCGGGTTGGCGCAAGATTTCATCATGCTACTCTGATGGGCATGCAATTTAAAACTTATGAATTGTTTATTTCTGGAATTTTCCACTTTGTATTTCAGGCCACAGTTGACTGCGTGTAATTGAAACCACAGAAAGCGAAACCATGGTTAAAGGGGGCACTACTGTACAGAGAACAGACTAGCTATTGCCAGAGGGAAGGGGGTTTGGGGTGGGGGGAAATGGGTGAAGGGGATCAAGAGGTACAAACTTCCGGTTATAAAGTAAATAAGTCACGGGGATATAACGTACTGCATGGTGAATATAGTCAATAATACTGTACTGCAAATTTGAAACTGCTAAGAAAATGAATCTTAAAATGACAAGAAAAAATAGTTCATAACACTGTGGGGTGACAGATGGTAACTAGACTTATTGAGATCATTTCACAATGTATACAAATATCGAATCATTATGTTGTACACCTGAAACAGTATAATGTTGTATGTCAATTGTATTTAAATTTAAGAAATCTAGTTCTCTGAAAAACCTATTTTATAGGAAATAGCAAATTTTTCACTAGTCTGATCAAGGGAAAAAGGAGAGATGCCACGAATAAGATTAGGAACAATTATAGCTAAAAACATGGAGAATATATTTTTTAATTATGAAAATATGATATAAAATTCGTATGTCATATATTTGAAAATCTGAAGAAATGGATGATTTTCTAGGAAAATTTAACTACTAAAATTCCCTCAAGGAGAAATGTAAAGCCTGAACAGACCTAGCTCTTTAAAGAGTCACCATGTCTGGTCAGACTGATTAATAAGTTCTACCAACATTTCAAAAACCAGGCAATGTCCACAGTATATAAACTGTTTCAGAACACAATACATGCTAGAAAGCTTCCTAACTCATTCTACAAAACCAGCTTGATTCTGATACCCAGACTCGTGAGGGACATCACAAAAAAAAAAGAGCAACTGTAGCTCAATCTATCTTATAAATAAAGATGGAAAATCCATGCATAAAATATTAACAATTGAATGCAGCACTGTATTAAAAGAACAATACTCATAATCAAATACAACTCATTCCAAGAATGGAAGGGTGAAATTTCCAGTGCTAGGAAATCTATTACTGAAATTTACTACATTTAAACAGATTAAATAGTAAAGTTGAAAAACAATAAAATCACCTCAATAAATGCTTTTTTTAAAAGCATGTAATAAAATTCAACATTCATTCCTGATCAAAACTCTTAGAAATCTAGGAATATAAAAATTTCCTTAATTTAATAAAGAGTAACTTCAGGAAACCTACAGAAGACACCTACAAATGGTATAACACAGGATCATTCCTGTATACATCAGAAACGAAACAACAACACCTACAGACAACCACTATTAATTATTCATCAGGAGTTCCTATACATTGAAATAAGACATGAAAAAGAAATGACAGTAATTAATATTAAAGGGATAAAAGCCACCATTTACAGACAGCTTTTATTTACACCTGTCTAGAAAATCCAAGAGAATAAAAAATAATAGCACCAATAGAGTTCATTAAGGTGGCTAGGTACAAAAAAACGACACACAAAAATCAAGTTTTTCTATATCCATTTCAATAATAATTAGCAATATAATTTTTAAAAAATCAACCTAGATATAAACCTAACAAGAAATGCGTAAGATCAAAATGAAGACAGTGATAAAACTATTTTAAATGATGTCAAAGAAGACCTGAATAAATAAAAACATACCATGTTCCTGGGTGGGAAGACTCAATACTGTAAAGATGTCAATTCTCCCCCAATTAATCTATAATTTCCATGTAATCCCAATCAAAATCCCAACAGGATTTTTTATGGAACTTGATAAGCAGATTCTCAAGTTCACCTGAAAGAGAAAATGTGCAAGAATAGCCAAGAAATTTTTGAAAAAGAACCTTAAGAGAAAATTTATCCTATCAGTTATCAAAAAAAATCTTCTTAAACCATGATAATTTAAAATGAAGTATTATTTAGGGATTAAAAGACTAATGAAACATAATGGAGGATCCGGTACACATAGGGGAATTTAGTATATAATAAAGGTGGCATGCAGAGATCACTAAATATTAATTCTGGAGAAAAATAAAGTTAGATTTCCCCTTCACAACATTCACAGAAATAAATTCTACACGGATTAAAAAGCTTAACAGAAAAGGCAAAACCATGAAGGTTTCAAGATGAACTGTTCTTCTAAAGCTAAGTTTTTAGATGAAATATAAAACAGATTTATTATCTTGGGCTTTTCTAAGCAAGATCCAAAACCCAAGAGTCATAAAGGAAGACTAACAAATGTGACATCATAAAAATTTTAAACAGATTTTTATTGAAATATTACGTATAGAAAAAAGGGCAAAAATCATCAACGTACAGCTCTACAACTTTTTAAAAATTGAAATTTCTCTGAAATGAAACTTCGGGACTTCCAGTTAAACATGTAGGAGTGATCCACTCTCCTCTCTGAAAACAATAAAGATGACACATGCCTCTGTGATTCCCAAGGGCATATAATTTCTCCACAAAGTAGTGATGTACCTCAGGTCCATATGACTGGGGCACGGGTGGCTAGGGGAGTTTGTTTCTTTGCCACACTGTATTGCTTTTATAGCAAAAATTAAAAGCTACCCAAATGCCCATTATTTTAGAAACAGTGATGTCTGACCAGGAATCACACAAACACATCATCTTTCCAAGAACAGGCAGTTTCTGGGGCATGATTTGTTGGAGGAGAAAAAGTGGCAGTCAGGTATGCCCCTGTCCCTGCTGTGTCCGCATATAATGAATCAATGCTAATTCACTGGTGAGGGGAGGGGATCTCTCAGAGATACTGGACTGGCAGACGAGAAGGATCTGGGTTCACAGTGCCTACAGCCTAGCTCACTCCCCCTTCTCTTCCTTCCCACATTTTAGCATCTTACTGGCCTAGAAAGAAAGACCTCAATCCTCTCCAGCCAGTCACTAATCATAACCAGAAAGTGACTAGCATGACACCTCTGCAACAACGCTGCAAAAAATAAGGAAAAAGGGGGCATAACAAGTGCAAGAAAATGATGAAAACTATAAACAAACATTTCTCCATAATATCCAAAATTTAAAGAAAAAATGATTTCTCTATGAAGCAAGAGCTCAAAGAGATACAAGGATTCCATGAAGAAATAACAAGACAAAAGCAAGAGGCCCAAAGTGTGTTCGTCCTCAGGAAAGAAACAGATGGAAAAAATTAACGACTTTTAGAAATGAAAGCCATATTAGAGTTTTCTCTAGGGAGAAAAAGGCACTGGGGAAACTGTCAGAGACACAGAGGACAAGCCTGAGGAAAAATAAAATAGAAAAGAAATAAGTTAAATATGTTTAGAAAGAGGTATAGAATTCAGGAAATAGAGATCCAATATATGTATAAGTGGTACACAGGGAGCATAGAACTGAACATATATAGCTAAAAATATTCAAAAATCATGACAAGAAAATTTGCCTAAAATTTTAAAATACCCAGATCTTTTTAAGGATACTGAATCCCAAGAACAGCTGCTATAGAATAATCCTCAGCCAGGGGTGGCCCAGCAAAGCTACTGGACTTCAAGGATAAAGGAAGAATCCTATCCAAGCCAAAAAGTCGTCACCTACAGGGGGAAGAAGTTGGGCTGGCTTCAAACTCTTCCAAGCAACAATGAATCCAGAAGACAAACAGGTGATGTTTACCAAGTTCTGTAAGGCTGTAATATATAAAAGATATAATTCAGGTATAAAGGCAACCTTGAGAACTTCTCAAAGATGAAAGAAAACAACACCTGTTGGCCCTTCTTGAAAACGTTACTGGGTGGCAAAGTCCAGGGAATTAAGAAATGAATCAAAATAAATTACTCAGGAATGGAAAAACTGTGCTGAAAATGATGGTGGTGACCAAGACTAAAAAACTGTGAGAATCATAGTGACAGACGGTTAATACTGAACCCCGACAATGCAAAAACAACATCAAAGAAAATAAACAAAAACCCTAGGGACTTCCCTGGTGGTCCAGTGGTAAAGAATCCGCCTTCCAATGCAGGGGATTGGGATTGACATATATAAACTAATATGTATAAAATAGGTAACTAATGAGAACCTGCTGTAGAGCACAGGGAACTCCACTTCGCCGTACAGTAGTAACTAACACAACATTGTAAAACAACTATACCCCAATTTTAAAAAAAAAGAAGCAAGAAAAAAAATGCAGGGGATGCGGGTTTGATCCCTGGTCAGGGAACTAAGATCCCATATGCCGTGGGGCAACTAAGCCCGCGAGCCGCAACTACTGAGCTCCCACGCCTCAACATGAGAGCCCACGTGCTGCAAACTACGGAGCCCACGTGCTCTGGAGCCTGCACACTACAACTAGAGAGGAGAAAATTTACACAACACAACTAGAGAGAAGCCCGAGTGCTGGAACCAGAGAGAAGGCTGATCACCACAATGAAGAGACCGCATGCCGCAACTAAGATCTGACACAGCCAAAAATAATAAAAGAAAATTAAAAAGAAAGAACTAATATTGAGGTGTAGGGTGAAGAAGTGAGAACAAACTGAAGTAAATGCTAATTACTCAATATGGGAAATATGTAACAACAACAAAAAAATGTAACCCTGGCCTCTTAAAGACTGTCACAAATCTTGGGGCTTTGGTTTTTTCAATAAAAGAGGGATACTTGAAAAAATATCTCATTATAAGGAAGTATTTATGTGAAGTTCAGCAATTCCTTCCCTTTAAACTTGTTTCTTTTTCTTCTGTTAAATTCACATAAGCCAAATAAACTAAGTATAAAGTTAAACAGTAAACAAATACAATTAAACATAGAATTAAATCTGAAGTTCGGCAATATTCAGTTTGACTTACTTTCTCTTGTGTTAAGTTTGCATAAAATTAAACTTAGTATATTTTACTGAAAACAAGTACAGATCTTCCTCGACTTATGATAGGGTTACATCCTGGTAAATGAATCGTAAGTTGAAAATATTAGCGCAGCCTACCTTAAACATGCTCAGAACACTTACATTAGCCTACAGTTGGGCAAAATCATCTAAAACAAAGCCTATTTTATAACAAAATGTTGAATATCTCATGTAATTTATTGAATACTATACTGAAAGTGAAAACAGAATGGTTTATCAGTTGTTTGCCCTTGTGATTGTGTGGCTGACCAGAAGCTGTGGCTGCCACTGCTGAGCAGCATGAGAGAGTATTGTACTGCATATCACTAGCTCAAGAAAGCAGCAAAATTCAAAATGCAAAGTAGGGTTTCTACTGAATATGTATCATTTTCACACCATAGTAAAGTTGAAAAATCATAAGTCAAACCATCATATATCAGGAACCATCTGTATAGTGTGATCAAATGTTAAAGAAATAATATTGTCCATCCATCTATCCATCCATCCACACTTCGTATATACGGTTTAAAGATTTTTGTTGAAGAGTAGAAACTAAGAGCTGGGGCCTGAAGTCAGCTTGGTTTGATCTTTGGCAAAAGTTACATAACCTTTCTGGCCCTTACCTGTGAAATGGGGATAAAAGTAGCATCAATGACATAGTGTTTTGTAAAGATTACATAAGACAATACATACAGAGACCTTGGATCAGTGCTTGTGATCTAGCAAGAGCTCAGTAAGTACTGGTTATTCCTGCTTTCACCAGGATCCAGATGATATTTTACCTTCCTTGTGCTCTTCTGCACTTTGATACAGCATTATATATATTTTGGAGTTATCTGGACTTATTAGTAATGTTCTAGCAAGCATATTATTTTAAATATATAATTTGGACAGTTCTACTAATTTCATTCGATTTATTTTTATGTGATAAAACATGTAAGAAACATGCAATTCTACAAAGAAATCTGGTAGAAAAAATTACTCCATTTGTATAAATATATAGTCAAACTTTTAGGAGCCCATCTGCGGTGATTTTAAACCATAACCACAAGTCTTTGACACTTTTCCGTTCAAAAGGTGCAGCCTAATTTCTCTCCCCTTGAGTGTATGTAGAATTCATTTCTAAAGAATAGAGTATGACCTAAGTGACAGTATGTTACTTCTAAGACTAAGTCATAAGAAAAACATTGCTGCTTCCTCCTGGTTCTCTCTTTGAATCACCTGCAATAAGGGAAGCTGGCTACATGCCATGGGGACACTCTAAGAATTCCATGAAGAGATACACATGTTGAGGAAACAAGGCCTCCTGCCAACAGCCAACAAGGAACTGAGGACTTTAGCCAACAACAAAGAAGTGACCCATCTTGGAAGTGGATACTCCAGTCCCAGCCAAGCCTTCAGACTACAGTCACAGCCAAACTCATGAGTGACCCTCAGCCAGAATCACTCATTTAAGCCACCATCTGTGCTAGATAACAAATGTTTGTTTGAGTAACTGTCATGCAGTAATAGATAACTAATACACCATCTATCCGGTAAAGAAACAGAGACCATGTTTTAGTGTCAGTAATGGCAGAGTAGCTTCTATCACATTAACTCTTTTAAAAGTAATAACTATAAACCCTGGACTAAATACTTATTTAAGAAAACACCACCTTTTTAAGGGCATTGGAACGCTACCATAAGAAGGCAGAGGCAGGCAATTCAGTTCTTAAAAGAGCAACAATACTGGATATGATGCGAGTTTATACTTCTCCTGAGGGAGCTCCCCATTTCTCTTGATGCAGAGAAGCTAGAATTCCATCAGGAAAATGCAATCTTATTCTCCTGGGGAGTCGTGGGATGGAGTCTGGGATTGTTAGAGCAGCTGGAAATTGAGAGAAATCCTAGAAAGGAGAGAGCCACGGAAGAGGACATACTGAAACTTCCCTCAAACACTCAGCTAACCGCTGGACTAAACACGTTTGGGCAACTCTCTAAGAAGTCCAGGAGGAAAGGAAGAGCTGGAGGCTGAATGAGTGAGTGAGCAGATGTTCCAGCTGCTGCCCATTGCAGGGCAGTCAATTTGGAGTTTGAGTCTTGCCAAGTTAGAGGTGTTGGCTAAACACTACAGTCTTTCCGCTGAAATACCAAAAGGGTCACACTACCTAAGAGTAAAGATTATGTGCTTGGGCTAAAGGATTTTCTCTAAGGCTAAGGACAAATCAGAGATCAATCCTAAAAAAAATGAAAAATCAAGCCTCCATAAGTTCAAACTGAACTGACTGCAAGAACAAAACTCAACAGTATTCAAGGATAACAGGATCAAGAGTCCGCACAATGTAGCATAACAATGTCCGGTGTACAATAAAAAATTACTTGACATGCGCAAATGTGCACGTTGTAAAAAGAAATATCAATGACTGAAAACATACCCACATTCCCTATTTATCCCTCCCCGCACCTTTGGTATCCATAAGTTTGTTTTCTATGTCTGTGAGTATATTTCTGTTTTGATAATAAGTTCATTTTTATCATATTTTTTTAAATTCCACATATAAGTGATATCATATGATATTTGTCTTTGACTTAAAATTGGAAATTTGGGATTAACAGATACACACTATATATAAAATAGATAAACAACAAAGACCTACTGTATAGCACAGGGAACTATATTCAATATTTTGTAATAACCTATAATGGAAAATAATCTGAAAAAGATGTATATGTGTGTGTATAAATACACACACATATGAATCACTTTGCTGTACACCTGAAAACGAACTATGCTTCAATTTTTTAAAAAAGAAACGGGGCGGAGTGAAGATGGCTTACTAGGAGGATGTGGAATTAGTGGCTCCGCACAACTAGGGCACCTACCAGGCACCCATGGGGGACCACGGACACCAAAGGGGACGGGAAGAACCCCCAGCGACCGGGTAGGACATGGGACGTGAGGGGAGTGAAGGGGGAGGTGAAGTGGAGGCAGGACGGGACTGGTGCCCCTGAGGGGTGCCTGGGGGAGGGGAAGAGATCCCACGCCCAAAGGGGTAAATTAGGGAACCACTGGGAGGGCAGAGGAACAAAAGAGAGTGTGGCCAGGTTTCCCCTGCCCACTTGGGCTCCCGGGAGCCTGCTGAAATCCTGGGCCTGATCCTCTGCCCACCTAGGCCCCCTCCAGCCACGTGGGTCCTGAGGGAGTGGGAGGGAGGGAAGGGGAAAGAAAAGTAAAGGCCAGACCTCCGGGACTGGCACCCCTGAGCAGTGGCTGGGGGAGGGGAAGAGTTCCTACACCCAGCGGGACCCATCCATGGTAAGGGGTCCCGCGGCGAGGGGGCAGACCCTGGGGGAGATGGTCGGGGAGGGGCGTGAAGGAACGGAAGGGAACGCGGCCAATGCTTTCTCTGTCCACTTAGGCACCGAGAAGCCTGCTGGGCTCCCGGGCCTAATCCTCTGTGCTCAGAGCCTCCCTCCTGCCATGCAGAGTCCAAGCCCCGTCCCTACACCCCTACCCAGGCCCCTACCTCTACACTCAGAGACGCCCTCTGAGACCCCCTCCAACGTGCTGGGCCTAAACTCCACCCACAAACCCTCACTCAGGGCCCTACCTCCAAACTCTGGAACCCCACACTCCAGAGGCTCTCCTTTCGACTTGCTGCCTCTCCCCTTTCACTCAGGTCCTAAGCAGAGGCCCCGTCCCACGCTCAATCATCACCCCTCCCACCCGCCTAGGTCCTGCCCCACCCTAAACCCCACCCCTGCCTAAGTTCCACTCCCTCCCCCAGCCTAAACACCCCCATAGCCAAGGCTTTTTTTTTTTTCTTTTTTCCTCTTTTACACTGGGATTCTGTTTTACCTTGTTGATTCACTGTTGTTGATTCTTTTATATTTTTATTTTTCCTAATAAACCTTTTATTCTTCTAATTTTATTTTACTCTTTATACTTTGTTAGTGATCTCTCCTTTTGGCTTTTTGCCCCCACCCACCCTTTTTTTTCTTTTTTCTGCTGTGGTTTTATTTTACTTTGTTGCAGCTGTTTCAATTATAGTTTTATTTTTCCTAATTTTATTTTATTTTATTTTTTTTTTTGCGGTACGCGGGCCTCTCACTATTGTGGCCTCTCCCGTTGCGGAGTACAGGCTCCGGACACGCAGGCTCAGTGGCTGTGGCTCATGGGCCTAGCCGCTCCGTGGCATGTGGGATCCTCCCGGACCGGGGCACGAACCCGTGTCCCCTACATCAGCAGGTGGACTCTCAACCACTGCGCCACTGTTTTTTATTGTTGATATTGTACTGCTCCTCTCTTTCTTCCTTTTTTTTTTTTTTTTTTTTTTTACGTGCCATGAAGCTTGCCAGATCTTGGTTCCCAGGCCAGAAGTTGGGCCCGAACTACTGTGGTGGGAGCTCTGAGTCCAAACCACTGGACTAACAGAGAACCTCAGACCCCAGGGAGTATCAATTGGAGTGCAGCCTCCCGAAGGTCCTCATCTCAGCACCAAGGCCCAGCTCTATCTAACTGCCTGCAAACTCCAGTGCTGGACGTCTCAGGCCAAACAACCAGTAAGACAGGAATACAGCACCATCCATCAAAAAAAAAAAAAAAAAAAATGAAGCGACAAAAAAATATGTTACAGATGAAGGAGCAAGGTAAAAACCTACAAGACCAAATAAGTGAAGAGGAAATAGGCAACCTACCTAAAAAAGATTTCAGAGGATTAATAGTAAAGATGATCCAAAATCTCGGAAACAGAATGGAGAAAATACAAGAAACACTTAAGGAACAGGAAGAACTAAAGAGCAAACAAACAATGATGAACAACACAATTACTGAAATTAAAAATACTCTAGAAGGAAACAGTAACAGAATAATTGAGGCAGAAGAACGGATAAGTGACCTGAAAGATAAAATGCTGAAAATAATTGCTAGGGAGCAGAATAAAGAAAAAAGGATGAAAAGACTTGAGGACAGTCTCAGAGACCTCTGGGACAACAGTAAATGCACCAACATTTGAATTATAGGGGTTCCAGAAGAAGAAGAAAAAAAGAAAGGGGCTGAGAAAATATTTGAAGAGATTATAGCTGAAAACTTCCCTAACATGGGAAATAGTCAAGTCCAGAAAGCACAGAGAGTACCATACAGGGTAAACCCAAAGACAAACACGCCAAGATACATATTAATCAAACTATCAAAAATTAAATTCAAAGAAAAAATATTAAAAACAGCAAGGGAAAAACAACAAATAACATACAAGGGAATCTCCATAAGGTTAACAGCTGATCTTTCAGCAGAAACTCTGCAAGCCACAAGGGAGTGGCAGGACACGTTTAAAGTGATGAAAGGGAAAAACCAACAACCAAGATTACTCTACCCAGCAAGGATCTGATTCACATTCGATGGAGAAATTGAAACCTTTACAGATATGCAAAAGTTAAGAGAATTCAGCACCACCAAACCAGCTTTACAACAAATGCTAAAGGAACTTCTCTAGGCAGGAAACACAAGAGAAGGAAAAGACCTACAAAAACAAACCCAAAACAATTAAGAAAATGGGAATAGGAACACACATATCAATAATTACCTTAAACGTAAGGTAATTATTAAATGCTCCAACCAAAAGACATACACTGGCTGAATAAATACAAAAACAAGACCCATATATATGTTGTCTACAACAGACCCACTTCAGACCTAGGGACACATACAGACTGAAAGTGAGGGGGTGGAAAAAGATATTCCATGCAAATGGAAATCAAAAGAAAGCTGGAGTAGCAATTCTCATATTAGACAAGATATACTTTAAAATATAGACTATTAAAAGAGACACAGAAGGACACTACAAAATGATCAAGGGATCAATCCAAGAAGAAGATATAACAATTGTAAATATTTATGCACCCAACATAGGAGCACCTCAATACATAAGGCAAATGCTAACAGCCACAAATGGGGAAACCAACAGTAACACAATCATAGTAGGGGACTTTAACACCCCACTTTCACCCATGGACAGATGAACCAAAATGAAAATAAATAAGAAACACAAGCTTAAATGATACATTAAACAAGATGGACTTAAATGATATTTATAGGACTTTCCATCCAAAAACAACAGAATGCATTTTCTTCTCAAGTGCTCATGGAACATTCTCCAGGATAGATCATATTTTGGGTCACAAATCAAGCCTTGGTAAATTTAAGAAAACTGAAATCGTATCAAGTATCTTTTCCAACCACAGTGCTATGAGACAAGATACCAATTACAGAAAAAAATCTGTAAAAAATACAAACACATGGAAGCTAAACAATACACTACTAAATAACTAAGAGATCACTGAAGAAATCAAAGAGGAAATCAAAAAATACCTAGAAACAAATGACAATAAAAACACAACGACCCAAAACTTATGGGATGCAGCAAAACAGTTCTAAGAGGGAAGTTTGTAGCAATACAATCCTACCTCAAGAAACAAGAAACATCTCAAATAAACAACCTAACATTACACCTAAAGCAATTAGAGAAAGAGGAACAAAAAGACCCCCAAAGTTAGCAGAAGGAAAGAAATCATAAAGATTAGATCAGAAAAAATGAAAAAGAAATGGAGGAAACAATAGCAAACATCAATAAAACTAAATGCTGGTTCTTTGAGAAGATAAACAAAATTGATAAACCATTAGCCAGACTCATCAAGAAAAAAAGGGAGAAGACTCAAATCAGCAGAATTAGAAATGAAAACGGAGAAGTAGCAACTGACACTGCAGAAGTACGAAGGATCATGAGGGATTACTAGAAGCAACTATATACCAATAAAATGGACAACCTGGAAGAAATGGACAAATTCTTAAAAAAGCACAGCCTTCCAGAGTGAACCAGGAAGAAACAGAAAATATAAACAGACCAATCACAAGCACTGAAATTGAAATTGTGATTAAAAATCTTCCAACAAACCAAAGCCCAGGACCAAATAGCTTCACAGGCGAATTCTATCAAACATTTAGAGAAGAGCAAACACCTATCCTTCTCAAACTCTTCCAAAATATAGCAGAGGAAGGAACACTCCCAAACTCATTCTATGAGGCCACCCTCACCCTGATACCAAAACCAGACAAGGATGTCACATAGAAAGAAAACTACAGGCCAGTATCACTGATGAACATAGATGCAAACATCCTCAACAAAATACTAGCAAACAGAATCCAACAGCACATTAAAAGGATCATACACCATGATCAAGTGGGGTTTATTCCAGGAATGCAAGTATTCTTTAATACACGCAAATCAATCAATGTGATACACCACATTAACAAACTGAAGGAGAAATGATGATCATTTCTATGATCATCTCAATAGATGCAAAAAAAGCTTTCGATAAAATTCAACACCCATTTATGATAAAAACTCTCCAGAAAGTAGGCAGAGAGGGAACCTACCTCAACATAATAAAGGCCATATATTACAAACCCACAGCCAACATCATTCTCAATGGTGAAAAACTGAAAGCATTTCTTCTAAGATCAGGAATAAGACAAGGTTGTCCACTCTCACCACTGTTATTCAACATAGTTTCGGAAGTTTTAGCCACAGTAATCAGAGAATAAATAGAAATAAAAGGAATCCAAATCAGAAAAGAAGAAGTAAAACTGTCCCTGTTGCAGATGACATGATAGTATACATAGAGAATCCTAAATATGCTACCAGAAAACTACTAGAGCTGATCAATGAATTTGGTAAAGTAGCAGGATACAAAATTAATGCACAGAAATCTCTTGCATTCCTATACACTAATGATGAAAAATCTGAAAGAGAAATAAGGAAACACTCCCATTTACCATTGCAACAAAAAGAATAAAATACCTAGGAATAAACCTACCTAAGGAGACAAAAGATCTGTATGCAGAAAACTATAAGACACAGATGAAAGAAATTAAAGATGACACAGACAGATGGAGAGATATATCATGTTCTTGGATTGGAAGAATCAATATTGTGAAAATGACTATACAACCCAGAGCAATCTACAGATTCAGTGCAATCCCTATCAAACTAACAATGGCATTTTTCACAGAACTAGAACAGAAAATTTCACGACTTGTATGGAAACACAAAAGACCCCGAATAGCCAAAACAATCTTGAGAAAGAAAAACGGAGCTGGAGAAATCAGGCTCCCAGACTTCAGACTGTACTACAAAGCTACAATAATCAAGACAGTATGGTACTGGCACAAAAGAAGAAATATAGATCAATGGAACAGGATAGAAAGCCCAGGGATAATCCCATGCACATATGGTCACCTTATCTTTGATAAAGGGGGCAAGAGAATACAATGGAGAAAAGACAGCCTCTTCAATAAGTGGTGCTGGGAAAACTGGACAGCTACATGTAAAAGAATGAAATTAGAACACTTCCTAACACCATACACAAAAATAAATTCAAAATGGATTAGAGACCTAAATGTAAGGCCAGACAGTATAAAACTCTTAGAGCAAAACATAGGCAGAACACTCTATGACATAAATCACAGCAAGATCCTTTTTGACCCACCTCCTACAGAAATGAAATAAAAACAAAAATAAACAAATGGGACCTAGTGAAACTTAGAAGCTTTTGCACACCAAAGGAAAACATAAACAAGACCAAAAGACAACCCTCAGAATGGGAGAAAATATTTGCAAATGAAGCAACTGACAAAAGATTAATCTCCAAAATATACAAGCAGCTCATGCAGCTCAATATCAAAAAAACAAACAACCCAATCCAAAAATGGGCAGAAGGCCTAAACAGACATTTCTCCAAAGAAGATATACAGACTGCCAACAAACACATGAAAAGATGCTCAACATCACTAATCATTAGAGAAATGCAAATCAAAACTACAATGAGGTATCACCTCACACCGGTCAGAATGGCCATCATCAAAAAATCTACAAACAGTAAATGTTGGTGAGAGTGCAGAGAAAAGGGAACTTCTTGCACTGTTGGTGGGAATGTAAATTGATAAAGCCACTATGGAGAACAGTATGGAGGTTCCTTAAAAACTAAAAATAGAACTACCATACAATACAGCAATCCCACCACTGGGCATATACCTTGAGAAAACCATAATTCAGAAAGAGTCATGTACCACAATGGTCACTGCAGCACTATTTACAACAGTCAGGACATGGAAGCAACCTAAGTGTCCATCGACAGATGAATGGATAAAGATGTGGCACATATATACAATGGAATATTACTCAGCCATAAAAACAAATGAAATTAAGTTATTTGTAGTGAGGTGGATGGACCTAGAGTCTGTCATACAGAATGAAGTAAGTCAGAAAGAGAAAAACAAATACCATATGCTAACAGATATATATGGAATCTTAAAAAAAAAATGGTTCTGATGAACCTAGGGGCAGGAGAGGAATAAAGACACAGACCTAAAAATCGACTTTAGGATGCGGGGATGGGGAAGGGTAAGTTGGGACGAAGTGAGAGAGTAGCACTGACATATATACACTACCAAATATACAATAGATAGCTAGTGGGAAGCAGCTGCCCTGCACAGGGAGATCAGCTTGGTGCCTTGTGACCACCTAGAGGGGTGGGATAGGGAGGGTGGGAGGGAGACACAAGAGGGAGGGGATATGCGGATATACATATGCATGTAGCTGATTCACTCTGTTATACAGCAGAAACTAACACAACACTGTAAAGCAATTATATTCCAACACAGATATTAAAAAAGAAAAAAGTGAAGAAGGCATTCCACAGGAAAAAGAAAAAAAAGAAACATACCCACAAATGACTTAGGTATTGGAATTAGTATAAAAGACTGTAAAATAACTCATAAGTATGTTAAAGAGTCCAAAGTAATATATAGGTATAATGGGTGAAGAGAAGTGAAATGTAAGAAAAGATTTGGAAATATTAAAAAAAAAAAAAAAAGCCAAATGGACGTCACAGAACAGAAAAGCACAATATCTGAGTAGAAAAGAAAAAAAAATTCATTTGGTGGAATCAACAACAGATGGGACACAACAAAAGAAAGGATTAGTGAACCTGAAGAAGACAGTGCAAAAGAAATTATCAAATTTGAAGCACACAGATAAAAAAAGATTTTAAAAAATGAACACAGCCTCAACCTGTGAGGTATATCAAGCAATCTAACAAGTATAATTGGTGCCCAAAGAGAAAAGAGAGGAAACAGGATTGCAAAAAGTACTGACAGAAATTTTTCCAAATTTGATTTAGAAAAGAAGTAATAAGAATAATAACCCAGGAGGAAGCACAGCTAACCCCAAGCTGGATCAATATGAAAGAAATTACACCAAGGGACATTATAGTCACAGACAAAGCACAGATAGAAAAAAAAAAAAAAAAATGAAAGTTGCCAGAGGAACAAATCACGTTACATAAAGGGGAACAACAATAAGATAAGTATGACAACTGACTCATCATCAGAAACAGTGGATGCCAGAGACAATGGAACAGCATCTTTAAAGGGCTGAAAGAAAAACATGTCAGCCTAGAATTCTATGTTCAGTAAAATTGTTTTCAAAAATGAAGATGAAATTTAGATAAATTTCACCTAAAAGCTGAGATGACTTCTCGCCAGCATACCTACATGTAAAGAAATACTAAAATACTAAAAGAAATTCTCAGGCTGAAGAAAAATTGAAGCCAGTCAGAAGAAATATGAAGCCAGAAAATAAGGAGGAGCACTGGGACTGATAAACATGTAGGTAAGTATATTTCTTTCCATAAGTATTTTAAAGCCAACTGTTTAAATAAGAATAAACACTGGGTTTATAATATATGAAGTAAAACACAAAAACAACGGCATAAAGAACAACAGGGAGTGTGAACTCAAATAATGTTTTAGGTTTATATACTATACATGAAGTGGTATAATATTAATTCCACACAGATTGGAATAAATTAGGATATCCATTTTAATCTCTTGAACAACAACTTTAAAAATAAAAAAGGTATAAAAAAGTAGAGCTCATGGTCACACCAGGGGCATCTCAGAGAAATTCCCTGCTGTGTCAACATGTGGAGAGAGAAGCTACGTTAGAGGTGCCTGAAGGCTGCCCTGTCCAGGGGTGGGCTTGGAGGGAGGGGCAGGAAGAGGTGCAGCTGCCTGTATTGAGAGGCTACAGCTGTATGCAGCAGCCTTGGAGACGTGGCTGTTACAGGTTCCCTGGGTCAATGCCAGCCTCAAGCCCACACTATGTCTCCATTGCAAACCCAACCCCGCGTCAGACAGTTTATACCCGTTGTCCAAGGACACAGAGCCAGTGGGTGGTGGGAATGGAACTGGTACCCAGGTCAGCCAGGGAGACTTCTCGTGGCTCTTCACTCATCAAGAGCTCCAAGGAGAACTTACACATCTCAACGTAAAAGAACTATCCACGAAGGAGTGAGGCCAGGTGACAGTCTCCTGATCTGTTCTGCAGGACACGCCCTTGGTGGTTAATGATGGCTGGTTAAATCCCAGCCACTTCAAAGGTTTCCAAGGGAAACAGCAGGCAGAGGGTCCTAAATAAGTGAAAGCTGGGGACCCTATTTTCAAAACTCAAGAAATTCCCCAAAGACTCGTGACCCAGAGTTCTCCACCTTGTGCTGCTCGTAGTAGAGCTGAGGGAGCTAAACCACCTCCACAAAGGCAAAGCAGCAGAGAAGGCCACACCCCAGGAAGGCATCCCAGCATGGCCATCAGCATGTGTGTGAGCACCTCCAAACCGAGAGCCAGTGCCCCAAGGCCAAGTGGACGGTCGAGGACAATTCATTGCCCTGGTCACACCTGCTTAGTGCCAGCTCAGTGATGCGCACCTACCAGGCACTGCAGAGGACTTACTGACTTACTGTCTGCCAGTCTGAGTTGTCAATCTGCCAGGCTCAGGGGGCAGGGGCAGGGGCAGGGGCGGGGGGCATGGAAGACATGTGACTCTTTGCTCTAAAGCCCCATCATAACAAAAGAAGCTTGACTCACAAATGGAGAAACCAAACAACAGAGCCAGAGACACCCAGGGTCAGGCATGCGCCTTAAAGGGACCTGGAAGGCTGACCTCCCTCAGTAAACAAGACGAGGGGGGACACCTGGATTTGGGGAGCACTCCGTGGAGCAGAGAGGGCGTGAGAGGCCGTAAGTCATGGGTGGACTGAGCAGAACAGAGCAGCGGGGAGAGGTTTTTGGGGTGAGGCAAATGTTACCAGCTCGTCATAAACAGGGGAGACCGGGCATCTCTGGGGGACACTATGACAAATGTCCTCTGGCTAAAGCCGAGGGACAGGGCAGGAGCAGTGGGCCAGGATGCTCGAGCGGGAGTTGGGGCCAAGGAAAGGCCTTCGTCCCAAGTGAAAACCGTAAACCCTGCTGGGAGAGTCAGAGGGAGGGCAGGACGGGCAGCAGGAGGGGACCCACGCGGCCTATTAGGACTGGTCTGCTTGACAGCGGTGAGTCAGCAGCCGGACCCACAGGACCCACGGAGGCTTTTCAGGCAAACCAGTGAGCAACACCCTCTGCCTCCAGGCCTCTGGCAGCGTGAGGTCAGGCCCAGGGTCCGACTCGGCCACCGAGGCCAACGGAAGTGCCACTGCTGAGACTCGCAGGAGGGACACGTCCAGTACCCCTGCCCCAGGCCCGAGCCCCCGGGCAGCACACTCCTGGGCCTTACCTCCGATTTTTGCATTGTATGCGATGCCCACGATGCAGTAAGAGTTGTTGGCTGAAGCGGCGACCTCTCCCGCACAGCGAGTACCGTGTCTGAGGCAAAGGAAAAAACGAAGTTAGGACTCTGCCAGCACCTTGCAGTGGGTTCAGTGCCCTGCTCAGCTCTCCTGCAGGAAGAGTCATTATCCCTAAGCCCGGGGAGGATGCTGAAGCCTTCTCCCCACATCCCTTCCCGTCGCCCCCCGCCCTCTGATGGCTGCTCCAGGAGGGGCATCAAGTGGGCTTTTGCACTGGCCTGGACCGTCCCGTTCCCCACCCCCGCCCCGCACCCCGTAGGCTGGCAAGGCCTTCCCGCCGCCCTGGAGACACGATGCTCCCGCATCAGGCTGAGTCTCCTGCTCCGGCGCCAGGGGCCCAAGCATCCCTCCTCCCAAGCTCTGCGTCCCCGCGACTGACAACACAGCGTAGACGCCTGCCTGGCTGCCGAGCTGAAGTAAGAACAAACGAGAACCTAGATCCTGTGTCCTCTTGTGTCCCCCTCCTCCCACCCCATGCTCACCTCGGGCAGCCCCCCCACCCTTTCCACAGCCATTGCAGCAGGAGCCGAGGAAGAAAGCTCGAAATGGAACACTCAGCGGCGGTGGACAGACTGGGAAGAGGCCACCTGAAAAACAGATCGCTCCCCTCGGGTAATGACCCCGTTCTGCAACATGCTGCATCGGGTCAGTTCCTCCAGCAGAAGCCAAAAAATACCGGCAAGTTTAAGGAGCACATCTTTGAGAAGAGTCCACAGGGGATCAGAATCACTGAGCCAACTTTAAAACCACCTTTGAAACTAGTCCAGGGCTCATGCATTAGCCCTGGGGAGGCAGCCCTCTGTCCTCTGGACCTCGTGCGCCCACAGCCAGGGCTGCTCCCAAGTCACGCAGCCCACCGTCCCACTCAGCATTCAATCCTGCCCTTCATGGATCACTGTGCAGTGTCTGGATTATCCCTCCTGGCTCCCTGCACTCGGGGCTGGGAGACCAGGCGCCCTGCGCCACTGGCGTGCTGGTGGCTGAGTGGGAAGGGCACCTGGGGACACGAGGCTGGGGCCTTTGCAGGCTCCCTGGAGCGCCGTGGTCCGTCGTGCTGACCGCGTCTGCCGGCCGAGCCTCCCTGCACAGCACCCTGTGGGCACCAGGATGTGAACCCCAGAATCAAATCAACCACAACCTAAAATATTATGGATGAAGACACACCTTGGCAAGCGTCGTGTCAACAGTGGAGAAGAAATGGACTTCCCTGGCGGTGCAGTGGTTAAGAATCCACCTTCCAATGCAGGGGACATGGGTTCGATCCCTGATCAGGGAACTAAGATCCCACACGCATGCCACAACTAAGAGTTCACATGCCACAACTGAGGAGCCCGCCAGCCACAACTAAGGAGCACACATGCCGCAACTAAAGGAACTGGTGAGCTGCAGCTAAGACCCGGCACAACTAAAACAAATAAAATACAATTAAAAACAAAACAAAACAAAACCAAAAAAACAGTGGAGAAGAAAGAAATGGCTTCTGTTCTTCTCTAAATATTTTTGGAAGAATGGGAAAAGCTTGGGGCATGGGGCATGCTGACGGAGAAACGACAGGCAGGACACAGCAAACGAGCTCTAGGGCTGGGCTGGGGAAAGTGGACATCACCCCCAGGGCTGCCACCGACGGAGCCGAGTCACCTGATCTCTCCAGACCTCCCATCTTCATTTGCAAAGTGACGATCACAAGCGTCACTGACTGAACACCCTCCATGTGTGTCCCTCACCCATCACCCGGCTCCCACCCACAACCCTGGGGCATGGGGAGCCTCAGGCCATGAGACATCACCCAGCCTGCACAGAGGCACACAGCCAGCCCAGGATCTGGGCCCCGATTTACCCAGCATCATTCACTCTTCTGCCACCTCCCTCATGAGGTCACAGACAGACTCAAAAAGGCTCGGATATTGACCCATGCACTGTGGTCTGAACACGGCTAGCTGTGGAGACCGCAAGATTTAAGGGTTACTCTTTTCAAATCCAACAGTGTTTCGAACAGGAACAATGCTGGTCCAACATCCATTGCTAGCTGACCAGCAGGGGTGACGCCCCTTAGGAAGGGGCCGAATCCACCAAGGCTGCCTTGTGCCTGAAGGGCTGCGCAGGGCTGGCTCCTGGCTCAGCCCCAGACCCAGCCAGGCAGCCGGAGAGGTGCCTCTGACCTGTCACAGTTCCAGGATCCCGACCATAGGCCAGCTCAACAGTGACTGCAGGGAGACAGAAAGGGGAGCAAGGAGGGGCCGGCCAAGTAACCAAGTGACATACTTGTTCTCATTGCTGGCATCATATCGCGGAGACGGGTCGTAATCGTTTCCGTTGACGTCATAGCTCGCATAGGAATCCTAAGAAATGAAACCCTCGTGACCAAAGAGAAATGGCCTGGCATATCACAGCCCTGCTTGAAATTGTTTTTATGCCTCAACTGGAAACAGAGAAAAATGCACGCTTGGTACTCCCTTACTATAACTTTATATATAATTATATATGTATATATATATATATATGTATGTATGTATATATATTATGGTGGGAAATACACATAACAAAATTTACCACCCTAACCATTTCTAAGTGCACAGTTCAATGGCTTTAAGTACATTCACACTGCTGGGCAGCCATCACCACCATCCATCCACAGAACGCTTTTCATCTTGCAAAACTGCAACTCTGTCCCCATGAAACACTAACTCTCCATCCCCCTCCCCAGCCCCTGGCACCCAGCATCTACTTTCTGTCTCTATGAATTCGACTCCTCTAGGGACCTCACATAAGTGAAAGCATACAGTGTTTGTCATTTTGTGACCCAGATAATGTCTTCATCGATGTGGCTGATCCATGTGGTAGCATGCATCAGATAAAGGTTCATCCACGTGGTAGCAAGTGTCAGAATTTCCTTCATCTTATATTTTTAATATGTCTGTTTTTGTGTATATACTTATAATCATAGTATTCGTGTAATATCCTAACATCCTTTTAAAACACATTATAAAAGCTCTCCAGATTGTTGACTTCAAAACTGTCATCTTTTGCAAACTAGTATATATAGGATGGATAAGCAATAAGGTCCTACTGTATAGCACAGGGAACTATATTCAATATCCTGTGATAAACCATAATGGAAAAGAACATGAAAAAATATATATATATGCATATTTGCTGTACAGCAGAAATTAAGACAGCACTGTACCCCAGGTGCCTCAGAATACTAAATACCTTTCTCACATTTACTATGTGCTGGGCTCTCTTCTTTACATTTATGAAGCCATTTAATCCTCACAATTACCCAAGGAAGTAGTAGTCCTATTACTAACCCCACTTTACAGAACGTGACACCGAGGCACAGAGAAGTCAAGTAAATTGCCCGGGGTCTCAGAGTTAATAAGCCGCAAAGCCAGGACAGGAGCCCCAGCAGTTTGGGTCCTAAGCCCACGTCTTAACCCTGCCATTTCTCACGTCGCTGATGTTGATCTGATGGCGACCTCCATGCACACGTCTCTGAGTTTCTTAGGACCCGTTCCCAGAAGTACATGTGAATCCTCTAACATGTGAACGAATCCCTCTGCGAACCCCTGGCTCCGGGTAGCAGGGGAGCTGGGTTCACCAGCCCACCCAGCTCAGTTTTCTGTATTGTCTGATATAGGGAGGGGTAGGCACCTTATCGTTTTATAAATGTGTCCTTGTTTAATGACCCACGCAGTTGAATGTCTCTGCATGCCAGTTGCCAGTTTTAAGGCTTGACTTACATAGTTCGGGGCCAGGTCGGGGTGATTCCGCTCTATGCCATCATCCAGGATGGTGACCACCACGTTTTTTCCCGTGTAGCCCCGCTTCCACGCCGCCTGGACATTCATTTCTGATCGGCAGCGACTGTTCTTGTCGCCACAATGCTGCAGGCACAGAAGACACAAAGCCCCCCGACACAGACACACCTGACACAGACCTGCAAACCCAGCAGAGGTGCTCCTATGCTCATAAGGGAATACGGAGAAAATGCTTTCCCGTGCCTGATAGACCAGAACCCTCTTTCTACCACCCATTTCTGGGAACGGTCCACGTGGAGGGTCTACTGCTTTTTCTGCCCCGGCAATGTGTCCATCACTTTCCCAGGACACCCACCGCCCTTCAGGGGCTCTGTTCACTACTCACCATGTAGTGACTCATACACCGTGCAGCCAATCGCTCCCCTGCTCAAAGAGCCCCTCCCCTTGGACTTTCACATAATTAAAAAAACTTCACAAGAAAGCTTGCACCTCACAGCATTAAAACAGGAGTTTTACACTCAGATGAAGTGTGTCTGTTTGGAGCTGTCATGATAGCTTTGTTGGGGGAAATCGACCCATCTCAGAAACACAGCACTGCAAACGCTCCAGAGACAGAGAGGCCCACGCCCTACTCACCATGTACCACATGTTGGACCAAATGGGGTCGTTGAAATAAAGGGCCTGAGGGTCACTTCGCACCTGTCTCTTCACCCTGCGTTTAACTTCTTGTTGTTGGAGCCATTTCACCTACCAGGGGAGAAACGCAGTTACTTTTTGTTTTAAAAACGATCTCCTGGTTTCACGTGGCCTCCTCGTAGGTGCTCCAGCTGTCCTTTTCCATGAACATCTGTGTCTATTAGATGTCTTGGATGGTAAATTCCAAGGAGATGTTTTCACTTCAAGTGATCATATTTGAAAGATAAGAACTAGTCTGGGTCTGTAGGGGAGGGAATAGGACCCCTCTCATAGAGTTTGAAATGATTCTACTAAAAAAAAAAAAAGACCTTGTGAAGTTGCCAACAGATTCTCTGGTGACCCTTGTCCCTAATTAAAAGGAAATACATGCAAGGGTATGAAAAGAGTGAAGAGAGGGGAGAAACCGGTCAAATGGTGATCAGGAGTTGGAAGTAAAATGTTTTACAGGGAGGATACGGTTAATTATGATAATCCATATATTGGCATTTTTAGCAGCTTCTGCAAACATGGTACCAAAGCATGTACAGAAAACCTAAAAAGGGTTACAGCAAACTATTAACAGCAGCAATTCCTTGATGGTGACACTATTATTCATTTAAAATTTAAAATTATTTTAAGGGTTTTATAAACTTCTTTCAATCGGCATGATCTGCCTTCACAACCAAGGAAAAAAGCTTGAGAGGCAGGATAAATATTATTTAAGAGCAGGAATCCAGGAGGCTGGCTGCCTGGATTCAAAAGCCAGCCCCACACTCACCAGCTGTGTGACTCAGTCGGTTAGCCTCCCTGGCCTCACCTGTATGATGGGCATCATCGTGGCTTGTCATGAGGGAGCACTGGCATATAAACTGGCATATAAAGCATGCACATCACTGCTTGGCACATGGCTGTATTATCCTCACATGTGTGTATGTGTGTGTGTAAGAGTTTTTCAAGGTGGAAGAATTTTTTCACTTTTATTTATTTACCTATTTATTTTAAAATTTATTTATTTATTGGCTGTGTTGGGTCTTCGTTGCTGCGCTCGGGCTTTCTCTAATTGCGGCGAGCGGGGGCTACTCTTCGTTGTGGTGCACGGGCTTCTCATTGCGGTGGTTTCTCTTGTTGCGGAGCACGGGCTCTAGGCGTGCGGGCTTCAGTAGTTGTGGCACGTGGGCTCAGTAGTTGTGGCTCGCGGGCTCTAGAGCACAGGCTCAGTAGTTGTGGTGCACGGGCTTAGCTGCTCCACGGCATGTGGGGTCTTCCCAGACCAGGGCTCAAACCTGTGTCCCCTGCGTTGGCAGGCAGATTCTTAACCACTGCGCCACCAGGGAAGTCTGAGTTTTTTCACTTTTAAAAGATGTGGGACCTGAATCCCTGTGCCCTGAACTGAAACATTTTCTTGGTCCTGCTGCTATGGGCCCCCTGATTCAGTACACCTCCCGCTGGGGCTCAGCTCTGCACAGGGGGCTGAGATGGGCAGGATGGGGGCACCAGGCCCTGCTCTCAGAAGTTTGTGCTCCAGTCAGGGGCTCCCACCACACAGCACAGGGTGTGATGCAGGCTCCAAGAAGGCAACAGGTGGCCCAGGGCAGAGAAGGTGAAGGGGAGAAGGAGGATGGAGCCTCCGGGAGGGTGATGATGGGGGACCCTGGCTGACCTGGAGGCCAGGCCAAGGCCGGTGACCCCAGGGGAATGAAGGCACAAAGTCCGAGGGTCAAGCTGCTCCCCTCAGACCGCTCAGCCTCGACCTCCCCCATGGTCCTGAGGGAGGAGAAGACAGCCTCATTCACATCTAAGAGTGACGACTGATCTCAAGGCATTTTTGGTCACCAGGACAAAATGCTTAGAAAGAAATATCACAGCCTGTCCCGCCACCAATGTGACTTGTCTACAAAACACCAGTAGATCAGCTTCCTGAGAAATGCCCCAAAGAGCTCAAAAACAACTTTGGATTAGGCACTAAAACAAGCCCAGGCCCAAGTCCTGGATCATTTATAGTTGCCACTGACGGATACTTCCATGGAAAATAAAACTGTACAGTGAGATATTTTGCTCATAACACCCTCTGATGGCATTTTGCAACTTCCTCATATATTACTGCCTGAACCAGAAAGCTTTTACCCAGTATCAAAAACCTAAGACTGTATTTCCTAACCTGCTAGGCAACCTGTTGTAAAGTACAGTGGTAGGCAAGCCACTGACAGCTCCAAGCTCCCAGGATGCTCCCATCCACCTTGCCTGGCTGACTCACTACCCATTTTACCGGCACCAGTGCCTTCCAACTGTGGTGCCCACCAGGCTTTACTTCCTGTCCCAGAGGAGGTGAACCCTCCTCTTCCAAGCCTGAGTAGGTGACTCCCCCGAATCAGGCAGGTGACATGGGGAAGCATGTTGCCAGAAGTCACAAAACAATCCCCTAGTGGGATAAAAGAGTGAGGGCACCTGGTCTCCAGTCGCTCCTGGGCTCTGGGTAGGAACCCAACTTAACACACAGTTCTGAGGGTCGGCTGTGATGGCCCAGGGCCCACGGCAGAGCTGGAGGCTCTCCTTGTGGCGTGGTCCCGGGGCAGCCCTCTCCCCTGAGACAGGTCATTGTAAGACTCTGAGAGACAGCCAGGCACTGTAGGCCAATGGAACTGGATATAACAAATTACTCGCCAGGTCTGTGGAGATGGATTCACAGGTGACCTCCCAGTCACAGAGGCTGACTCAGCCAGCGGTCACTTGGTCAGAGTCTGCTCCCCGTCTCCTCTCTCCAGGCTCCAGCCACTGCCTTGCTTCTCACCCAACTCCAGGAAAGGGCGGGGGCTCCTGGATCCCATCATCCTGGCCTTTTCCAGATTTTCCCTGATGTCTCTGGAGAGCACGGCCCCCGTGGTCCCTTATTCGCTCACCAAAGCTGCACTGAGTCTCACTGTGTGTCCGGCGCTAGGTTCTAGGAATATGAGTATGAGTGTAAATACCACTGGTTCCCATCCAGGAGGCCCCTGTCCCACCCTCCAGCTCAGACCCAGAGCTCTGCTTCAGGGGCCCCTCAGGTTGGAACTCAGAGCCAGCTGGCCTCTCCGGGAAGGTCAGGGGTGCCGATGACCCAAATCCAAGTGCCTGAAACTTTAGCTTTCCCAAAGGGCACCCTCATCATGAACAGTGATGCTCTTTATGACAAAGGAACACACAGTTCAGGATCCCTAAGGACGTGTCACTCGTGGAATTCATTCTTCTGCAGAGCTCACAAACAGACGGTGAGCTGGAACTGACCAATCACAAGTACTGAAATTGAAACTGTGATTTAAAAACTTCCAACTAACAAAAGCCGAGGACCAGATGGCTTCACAGGCGAATTCTATCATTTAGAGAAGCGTTAACACCTATCCTTCCGAAGCTATTCCAAAAAACTGCAGAGGAAGGAATACAAGCGGTGAGCTGGTGGTGATGGGGAGAGTCAGGCTGGGAGGGGGCCAGACTGTGATGTTCTTCCTGTGATTACCTCTATGAGGAGAAGCAACCTGAGATGCTCAGGAGAACTGGCAGTACGCTTCCTCCCCTGAGAGGGCTCGTGCAAGAGGAAAGTCGTCATATTTTGCTGGCAGCCTGCCCGGCTGTCACTTTATACTGTAGCTTCGTTCATGCTCTGCTCATCAGATCCCTCAGAACTCCTTGAGGAGGTGTTCAGACCTTCTCTTGGTGAAAAAGGCAGGGGGCAGACGGCTGTACACACTGTCTGTCTTCCAAGGCCATAGGAGTATACTTGGAAGGTAAGTCCTAAACCCGGGTAAGCCTGCAAATGAGTGGGCCTGGGGCACGTTAAAATACACATTGCGACTAAGCGTGCGTGGTAAGAGCTGAGCTTCTTAGGAAGTCTTCTTAGGAAGAGAACCAATCACTCTGCAAAGCCTTCAGATCACTGGAGTGAAGGAAGGGAAAATATCGCTGAGAAGAAAGGCCCTGCTCATTCCACATCACTCTCTTTAGGTTTTGTAGAGAGTTGACTGGTGGCCTCCCAAAAGGTACATTCACCCAGAACCAGTGAATGTGGCCTCCCTTTGGAAAAGGGTCTTTGAACACGTAATTAAGTTAAAGCTCTGGCAATGTGGTCATGCTGTGCCCTAAATCCAATGACAAGTGTCCTTACAAAGGACAGGCAAAGGGAGGTTGAGACACAGGAGGAGGAGGCCTTGTGAAGACAGATTCCACAAGCTGAGGAGCATCTGGAGCCAGGAGCTGGAAGAGGCAAGGAAGGACGCTCCCTGAGAGCCCTCAGAGGGACCACTGCCCTGCCGACACCTTAGCTTCAGACTTGTGGACTCCAGACTGTGAGATAATGCATCTCTGTTGTTTTAAGCCACCCAGTTGTTGGTCATTTGTTACAGCCGCCCTGGGAGACTGATACAGGTTTAAATCACAGCCTTGATCAGGGTTAAGATTTTAAATGTTTGAGAATCCATGAGGCTGTCCTGCTAAACGGAGGATCCAGAGGCCCCCAGAGGATGGGCTGAGGCTGCAGGAAAAGCACTGGAGCAGGGGTGGGACTCAAGGCAGCAGCTCTTACCCAAAATTTTATTTCTTTTAATTTCGTGCAGAATCTTTGCTGTGACATGTGGGATCTTTTTAGTTGCGGCATGCGAACTCTTAGTTGCGGCATGTGGGATCTAGTTCCCTGGCCAGGGATCGAACCTGGGCCCCCTGCATTGGGAATGTGTAGTCTTAGCCACTGGACCACCAGGGAAGTCCCCCAGTATCTGAAAAACCAGAACAGAATGGCCGTCCCAGTGTACCCAGCTCTGGCTGGCAGCCTCACCCACACAAGCCTGCAGCCCCCACCCTAACGGCTCTCCCCTGCACATCTCAGGGCCCTGGACACCTCTCCCCGCCGTTCTCTGAAACTAAAGCTGCCCCAAAGTGGGTCCTGCCCCCTATACCCAGGTCCCTCTCACCCTCCTGATTCTCCTAACTCATCAGCACTAAAGCCCACCTGTCCCCCAAGTCAGAACAAAGCTGGGATCCTCTCCAACACGAGTGTCACACATTCCATCTCCTCAAGGGGTCAGGATCCCATCCCCAAGATTCACCATGGCAACGATCCCCTGGCATTTGGACGGTCACGTGACTCTTGGGGTGTCCCTGCCCCATGACCGATGCATGATGCGGTCTGACCCCCAACCAGGGCCTCCTCCAGCCCCGCCTCTCATCCCCCTGGCACCCCCCCCTACCCGCAGGCCTGACTCTCACGGTGCCCCTTCACTGGGCCAACTTTCTTGTGTTCCACTTTAACCCTCCCCACCCTGGCATCTTTCCCTGACACCCAGGGAGGCCAGGGTGGCCCCCCGGGCTCCCGTGCCCCCACAGGTGTGTGCGTGGTGACGCTGCCTCCACCCCAGGACATGGACACCATCTGTTCAGAAGCCCAGTTTACCCCAGAGGGAGGGATGCGTCTCAGTCACGCTTGTTTCTCCAGCTCTCAGCCAACACCTGCCTGTAACAGGGACCTGCTCGGCAAAGATCTGCTGGACTAAAGTCCTGTCCTCCTTCTTCCTGAAAAGGCAAATTGAAAGCTGACGCTGCAAAGTTAGGTGTGTCTCTGCCAGGGGCGAGGGGCTTCCCTGACCTGACTTGTCCGGCACGGACCGCAGCTGTGGTCGGATGTGTTCAGGGTCGGTGTGACTACCCTCTGCTCCCCACTGGCCTGTGCGGACAACGTGGGCTGTGTTTCACTCACCACTATACTTCTGTGTGCCAGGCGATGCACAGTATACAGAGGAGTTCACTAAATGCTCCCTGAACGAAGGAAAGAAGTTAAATGAATACACTTCAGATATAAAATATGTTATAACCACAGTCAGACTTTCAGAAACACTTTGGAGTAGACAGTGCGACTGGGTCTTCATGACCCCCAGGTGACCTCCGTGGACTTTTTGTGGAAGATCAGTGATTCTGGACAAGAGCAAGGTTTGTCACCTGCAACCCCAGCTCAACACAGAGTATCTCTCCTGGGCAAACCTCTATAAACCTGTATAAAGTGTCTTGACCTCTTCAAAGTCATATTTTGAAGGTGGGACTTCACTCTGACCCTCTTCCTTTTATCCATTTTCTGTATGTTTCCCGTTAAACATTCTTGTCACGAAGACTTTATCATCTTCTCATGATGAGATGAAGAGCAACGCTTTCTTTTGGAGGCAATGCTTCCTCCAGCTTTCTTCTTGAGAAGTCAAATTAAAATTCGGTATCTGTTGAATGTCGCTCTGTAGATAAGAGGAAGTAAACTTAAAAGATGTTAGAGGGGCTTCCCTGGTGGTGCAGTGGATAAGACTCTGCGCTCCCAATGCAGGGGACCCAGGTTCAATCCCTGACCAGGGAACTGGATCCCATTTGCATGCCACAACTAAGGAGCCCTGGAGCCTCAACTAAGGAGCCCACTTGCCGCAACTAAGACCTGGTGCAACCAAATAAATAAATAAATATTTTTTTAAAAAAAGAATGTTAATAAACTATTCCCTTAAAAAACTTTATGTTTTAAAAAAAATAAAAAGATGCTTAGAAAGAAGTCATGTAAACGAGCAGGATCCCAATCAGCACTGCCAGTCGTACAGCTGTCCGAGCGTCGTCTAGGCAGGCGCGCCTTGGGCAGCCCCAGCCGCATCCTCTTCCCGGGGCCACGGGCACACTGCCAGAACAGAAGGCAGCCTGGCACATCAGTCCTGGGTTCAACAAGCACAAAAGGGGGTTGCTGTCACGTTATTTTCAAGTTTCCTCCTACGAGCCAAGGCCACCAGAGAGAGCATGAATGACCCCTGCATTCCACCCAAAGCCACCACACGCCTACGCTCTGCCCTAAAGCCGTCGACCTCTAACGGGCTCCACCAGGCTCGGGAAGCCCCAGGGCATCTTTAGGAGCTGGTAGGTCCGAGAAGGGGCTCCAGGGGCTTTACTCTGAGAGGGAGCTAAGGCAACAAAGGCTGTTCTCCGAGATCCTCGTCCCCATACCCTCCAGATCTCCACTGGTGCGAGGGGAAGAGCAGTGCGTTCTATTTAGGGTTCGTGTTCATGCACAGCTGTGTCCAGGGCAAGGGAGGCAGCTCTGGCCAGCTTTCCCTTTTCTTTTCTCCTTATCTTCATCAAAGGACATTTCATTCTGTCACTGTGTAAGGACAGGGATTCCCTCCACCGTTTGCTGTGACAGAGGCAGCCCTGCCTGCAGATCAGGGCAAATCCTTGGAAGATGTCAGAGGCCAGACCCCCAAGTGTCCAGGGGCCCCCAGATCCTCAGGCCTCTTCCAGGAGAGAACAGTGCAGCGGGAGCATGGGGGAAGGTCAACCTTTGACCCCGTCCTCTGTGCCTCAGCCTCCAGCTGAGGGAGGGGCCGAACCAGCCCATTTCTGTGACCCCTGCGCTCAGCAGCCTGGGCCCTTACATCTCAAGTCCCGTCAGCACCAACTGCTCTCAACAACTGTCCCAACACGTGTTGGGTCAACTTTCCACCAGCTGAAGAGCACTGAGAAGTTAACTCGCCAAGTGAGGATTCAAAGAAAGGAAAATAATCCTCCCTGACAAGTGCGCGTCACCTTACAGTTTGCAAGGTGGTCCTTCTCTCAGGACAGGCAATGGTTCAGGCACGTAGGAGCTGAGTGGTAGCCAAGCTGGGGACTTCCCGCCTGGGGCCCAGAGATCCTAGAGGATGGAAGGGCAGGCTTACGTCCCAGGAACCCCCAGAAGCTGTATGCAGAGCAGCGTGGACATGAGCACATGACTTCTTTTCTCCTCTGGAGAGAGAGAATGTCCACAACTTCCATCAGCTTTGCAGAGGGGCCTGTGATTCCGACATGGGTAAGAAGCATGGGACTCAGCCGGGCTCGTGGAGGTGGCAAGTGGATTGGGGTCCGACTCCATACGAGGATTGATACTCCCACGCTTATCTTCCTGGGGCAGAGGGCACCAGCCCCACAAGTGAGTGATGGTTAAACAGCCTTGTTAGATCATGTCTCAGGGAGACGCTTGAGCCCTCCTGAGGGTACCACCTGGGGTGGGGAGGAGATGCCGGGTTGCTATGGAAATCCGTGAGTCAGGGCAGTAGAAGAGGCAGAGGAGAAGGAAGACGAACCAAAAATATAAAAGCTGATCTAACTCAGCCTAGAAGACCTCCCCCTCCTCCTCCCACATCACAGAGGCAAGCGGGGACCCAGGCCTGTCCCCCCTTCCCCAACAGGCCACTTCTCGAATTTGTTCCACCCAAGCTGAACTACATGGGCCAAAAGGTGACCACTTACAGCTGCTGAGAGCCGGCACCACTCCTCCTGCTAATACTGGGAAACATGAATGGACTTTGGGAAATCAGGGCTCTGACAGGGAGCACAGCATCCCCGAGAATCACCTGCCTCCACTCACACAGGACGGACAGGCGGCCGAAGGAGCCCTGCTCTCCACGGTCACCAGCCAGACGCTGGTCAGCACACTGCCCGGCTGGCCCCATGTCCGTCGTTCTGCAGCCTGATGAATTCAAGCCCTCTTCAAGGCTTCTGTCACAATTTAACCAAGGCCACAAGATACTTCTAAAGTCCTTTAGGTAAAAAGAAGTTGATGAGCAAATGGTAACAGATACAACTTGCTACGTGAACCTACTCCCTGAAAACTGAGATCTGTTTCAATAAACACTGACTAAGGGTCTGTCTGCTATTTACTGGGTAGCCTGCCGGACCTGGAGTGAAAGCAAGTGAGGGCGGCCCTGGCCCTGGAGAACGTGACACCCCCCGGCACAAGGCGGGCTGTGTGCATCTCATCCCGAGCTCCCCCCGCCCCCCATCCCCCTGCCTCTCACGGCTTCTGCCCGGCCTCGCGCTCCAGGCCTCCTGGAACCACCTGCAGCTCCCACCAGCCGTGTCCCTGGTCCCTGTCATTACTGGATCCCCAGCAAATGAAACCCCCCCTCGCTCCCACCTGGGCCTGCGGTCCTGGCACTGTCTCCAAGGCGGCCAGGAAACAGACGTTGGAGGAACAAAGTGGGGGCCCGAGAGCTGATGGATGGGCTCCTTACCACCCTCATGGCGCTGGGAACCTCAGGGAGGGGGACGCCCAAGTGACCACTAAACCCTTTAAGATGGTACGTCCCCTGCAGCAGCGGGCAGCCGCGAACACGGCCAGACGCACTCTGGCCCTGTCACTTCCGTACTGGGACAAGAGCTGAACAGCCACGACCCCTCCGCTCCTGGAGTCCCTGGGGAAGGCAGATGCTGAGGGGACCTCGCAGACCCAGAGCGCTGACACCCAGCTGCTAGGAGCAGCCGCTGAGCCAGCTCCCGGTGGCGGGGATGCACAGGCCGAGGCCAGAGAGAGACACAGGGGTAGCCAGTGTGTGCAAAGCCTGAGCAGGGGGAAAGGGCAAATGTCATCCGATGAGGATCTTAAAGGCCAGCGTGGCGGGGGTCCAGGGGCCACAGGGAGGCCAGACCAAGGAGGACCTGGGCAGGGCATTCCCAGGGGCGGTGGCACCATGACAGGCGTGTTTCATAGGCTCCCTCAGGACAGTGGAGAGCAGACTGGTGTTGGGCAAGGATGCCCACAGCTGGCCAGTGAGAGGGGCCGTGCAGCGTCCAGGTGCCAGAGGACAGGACTGGGGCACGGGCTGCATGGGTGGTGGACGGAGGGTGGGGGAACGGGCATGGGGGAGGGGGCGGCTTCTCTGTGAGACAGAGGTGCGGTCAGGGATGGTCACTCAGCTTTGGGATGTGGTGACTTTGAGACATCTTGGAGGCATCTAAGTGGAAGCCTCAAGCCTGCCGGCGAAATCATAAAGCACCATCTTTTAAAGCCTATTTGAAAATTCTAACTGCTTACCAACTGGTAGCGTCCAGTTCACTAGACCCAGCAGGGCTGTGCTGAAATGTGAAGAGACAGCTGAAGCCCTGCTGTCCCCACGCGGGTGAACCTGTCGGGCCCCGTGTGGCAGCCCACCCTCCCCCCAGCCCATCTTGCAGTTCATCAACCCCCAGATCAATGTGGTCACTTCCTGTCTATGTGCTGGTATTTGCCAAGAACTTTTTGTTTGTTTGCACTCCAAATGGCTCTAGCACACAAGACTGTCAGATAAAATTCCCTCTGTGGTTAATGGAAAGATCTGCTTAAACGTTGCATCACTGCTGGAAAAAAAAAACCTGAGCTCTGATTACTCTCTGGGGCAAAGTCCCATCCTACAAAACAGAATGCCCACTCCAGCCCTGGAAATCAGTCTCCAGCTCCTGAGCGTTGAAGGACTGAAACAAAGCGTCAACCCGAAGCCTCCCACCACCCCGGAAGGAGCCACCGAGGGCCCCCCTAATAACATCTTTATCCTCCCATTTCCGTCATCCATCTGGCTGAGCACGCAAGGGAAGGGCTGAACCAGAGTCATCATTCTAAAATGTAAGGGCTGGAAGATGCAGCAGCAATGTCGAACTATAAGCCAGCTTGGAACGTAATCAGAACAAGTAATTTTTTAAAAATTTGGGAGCCCTTACAGCTATTGGCTGGTGCTTCAGTAACATCCACCCTTCTCCCGACTTTTGGCAAAAGAACAAGTTAAAAACAAATGCCCTCAGTTGGCTTAAATGACAGCCCTTGGAAAAACCCAGTGACTGATACTGCACCCTGAGAACAGTTGGGCTGTTCTCCGAAGGAGAGGGCTGGTCCACAAACCCCTTCGAGCAAAATGGCCCTTTCCAAAGGTGGTGAAAAACATCAAGTAAAGGTGATTAAGAATGGAAGGAAAACAACCGCACGATGCTGGTACGGAACAAAGAGATGCTTAATAAATGTGTGTGCACGTGTGGCTGAAGTCTTAAATCTTCCCTCCCGCTCGTGTGTTGTTTCCATTTCGTTCCACAAATGTACACTCTATCAGCTTTCACACGAAGTAGGGGTGGATTGTAAATTCCATCACTTATCAAAGCAATTTTATACAATAGGGACTGGAGCTAATTAAAATAAAATACCATCTGCATTCGATTGAGCTTTATCCTAAACCCTATAACATTCATCTCCAGTTTGGTCATTCAAACACGATGGCAACTGCATTCCGATGACTCTGAATAATATTAAATCATCTTTCCCTTTCTCAATAATATTAATTACACAACTCTCCAATCGAGAAGGTGACACAAAAATGATTTGCTCGTGTGGGAAAATGTCCTGGTGCTGCAGGACAAGGTAACACTAAACACTTTTGTAAAATAGCTAATTTTACCCAATATTTCACTGGAACGACTAGGTAGAGTAAATATTAGAGTGACAGCTAATTGATTTGGTTTGCATTAAAACTAGACTGATTTAAACAGAGGCATTTCAGTTACAATTCTGAATTTGTATTCGGAATTGGGTTCGGATGTCTATGTGCGTTCCCTGAGGCTAAGCATTTAATTAGAACTGTAGGAAACAATCAGCCAATCACGTGGGAGTCGCAGGCGGTTGCTGGAATGTGAGTGCTGTTTACCTTTTCTCTCTTTCCTCTTTATTGGCAGGATGGTCTGATAGCGGCCCTGCCAGGAGCTTATTAAGAAGCTCTGTACAAAAGGGATTCTTATTTGAAAAACTTAACTGCCATAGCCTTTGGAAGTCTCTCCTTCCTGCTCTTTCCTTCAAGGACACAGCTGATGACCGGAATACCCTGCCCTCAGACCCAGACTGAATGCCATACTTTGAACCCACCCACAATGCCCAAGCCCATCATCTCAGATGCCTTGGAGGAGGCTGGCTGGGGCCCGCCCGGAATTCTCCTCAGCCGGACGCTCGGGCTGCAGTGTCCTGCTCCGCTGGTGCTGACAGAGCGGAGACCCGCTGGGCGGGCATCTCTGCATCCCCTGGGGCACAGGGCCTCACACCCAGCAGGTGCATAATTAATATTTTTGGAAGGAAGGATGGAGGAGTTGAGCTGGATACCTTTAAGAGTTTTAAAATTTAGTCACTAAAAAAGAGTGGGGGGGGCCCTAAAACACAGATTACTTCTAACTAATAGAAATAGTTCTAACAATTGAGAAACTGCTTCATTCTCCAAAATCCCTCAGGAAATGAGACAGGCTGGGACCTGGGACCTGGGACCCTTTGCCGCAGTGCTTGCACCTGGACAAACGTCTCCTCAAGCAACAAAATACAAAGAAACTATAAGGGACTAAAAAAGTAACTGCATGCGTGCACAGTTGGGGCAATTTAGGGACAGCAAGATACAAAAAGACCGAAAACCCAACTGCCACTTCTGAAGAGCGGGGAGCAAAAGCAGGGATCAGAAGCAAACGCAGGGTACTGTGCGTGCCCCCTGCACTCACCACCACCTAAGCCACCCCTCTGGCCCGAATTCTGGACACACCCCCTACCCTCGCCCCATATAAGGAACAGGCTCAGCCCCCATCAGGGAGCTAGCAAGGGCACCTGTTGTTCGTTCCCGCTCCCCTCTGCTGCAGCGGGGCCCCAAGTAAAGCCTTGCCTGAATTTCTTGTCTGGCCTTTTATCAATTTCTTTTGATTAGGAGGCTAAGAACCCTCGTCAGTGACAGAAAGGGGACCAAGAAACCCACTGTCCCATCCTCTTCTCATTGCACATCTCTACAGGGCTGGGGGCGGGCAAGGGCTCCCCCATGCAAACAGAGCGCACCTCACTGTGACTCCCTCTGTGGGAATGATAACTCCGAAGACTTTGGACAGAGAACAAGTATGCCGTCCTCACAAGACAGACCACTGCTTGCTTAAGAGAAATTGTGGAGGGCACTGCAGCAACTCCCTTCCTAGCTTAGAAACGCCTCTGCACTCTGACAGGTGACTGGTCACTGCGAACCTCAGCCCCCCACCCCGCCTCCCCCGACCCCGCAGCCGCATAGAACCCACATGTCTTTGGTGACGGGCTAGGCACCCTGCACTCAGCTCTACGGTGATTCGGGTCTGCTGGCCCTTCTCCAGTGACCCCCATCCTGTGGGAATGAGCTACTACCACCTGGCTTTGCTTCCGAGAGGAAAAAACAAATACACCAGCCTCTTTGAAAAGCATTCCCTCAAGCTCCATGGCATGAACACACACGGGTATAAACACAGCCCCAAACGGTCAGGTGGGAGGATGCATGTAAGCTGCCTGAGCACATACTAATCCCTTCATAAACATTAAATTCCTGGGACTTCCCTGGTGGTCCAGTGGGTAAGACTCCGTGCTCCCAATGCAGGGGGCCCGGGTTCGATCCCTGGTCAGGGAACTAGATCCTGCATGCGTGCCTAAACTAAGAGTTTGCATGCCGCAAGTAAGAGTCGCATGCTGCAAATAAGAAGTCCACGTGCTGCAACTAAAAGATCCAGCATGCCACAACTAAGACCTGACGCAGCATGCATCCATGCACCCATGCACGCATAAATAATTAAACAAACAAACAAAACAAAAACATTAAATTCCTTTCCCTGCTATGAAGGAAGAATGGGATTAGCACAATATTTGCTATCTATCTCCCTCAGTCTGTCTACCCACCCATCCATCCATCCTTCTACCCACCTATAAAATGAACTCAGAACCATACACTACATGTCTACCTCGTCAGAGTCCAACTGCGCGAATTAGTTTCACAGGGACCACTTCCTCATGTTCTTAAAACCACACCACCACAAGGTCATGTCCTGGAGAAATGTTTTAGGTACAGTTCTCAGGGATACACCGTCTCTCCCACTACCCCCAGCTCCGCCAACACAAAAGTATACACGATCATCAGTGGGGTGGCTTGGGACAGCACCAAGGCCAATTTTCCCAAGGAAACTTTATTATCCACGTTCTCTGGGGATCACTGAAGGAGTGACACGTGCCAGCTTTGGAGCCCCAGTGAACATTTCACACATTGCTTTTAAGAGAAGGTGATTTCCATGTTCTAAAACTACGATTTACCAATGGCCTCATTTCTTTGTTGGGGCTGCTACTGCTTCTCACTTGAACTTCACTGTCCCTCATAGTGCTCAATGCCCTGCGACATATCACATATTCTTCTATAGACTGTCAGCCCCACCATCCACTCTGAGAGCCCTGCTGTGGACACAGCGTGACACATCGCAGGTATTCCAAAATCACCTGGTGAATGAATGAAGTCATCAAAGGCTCACTTGACCATCTGACATTTTTAATCTTACCAAGTGTTGATTGATATTTGTCAAATATTAATCTAAAATCTATGCAGAAAGAAAGTATAATTAACCACCCAATAAATATGAACTATACTAAAAATGTCAGCCTCTTTTCATATTACATTTGTTTTCATCTCAGAGATCACAGGAATTTTTAAGGAAAAAAGAGTTATATTTACTTCCCAGGTTTTTAAGTTCATGGTAACCATTAAGATATGTGTATGACAATCACAAAAACATCCACTTGTCCAAATTCTAATTTCATTATTAAAACGCTAGCTTGAATTGCATAGCCTTTATGGGTAAGATTCACATATTTATCTCCTCTGACTACTGTGTATTTTGTCGATTTTTAAAGATTTAAAATATTAGATCTATAGTCATTTGATTGTTACTTCAAACTGAAGTCAAGAATTTAAATTCCCAAGTCTCCCAAGGAACCCGAATATTTGGAGCCTTTAGATGGTCTGATATGTAGCTGCACATCTTTCTTGTTTTATTCCAAGTGGATATGGAAAACTAAAGGCTATCTAGAATCCCATTAAAATCCAGACTCAGGCATTTTCAGAGCCACAGACCCAAACAATAAGCAAACAATACTCTAGGCCCTAAAAAAGCATCCTGCACAGGGAGCAGAGATTTGTACCTGGGGGTCCATCCTGAGGAAGGTGTGAGGGCCTCTGCTACTCAAGGTTGATCTTTTAAAGGTTTTGCTATGATAAAAGTGGTAGTAATCTTCCAGGTTTCCGATCTGCAAAACAAGAAGCAGGATATCACCAGTCAATACAGTCTTTCAAAATTCTGCATCCCACAAACATCTTCCTCTGAGAGGCTCGTCCTGCTCCCAAAGGAAACATACCCTTCGTTACACTTCCCCACTCAAGTCTCTGGCAGACTCAGCGTCTGTGAACATGAAGGTCGATTCAGAGACTCCTTTTGGATAAACAACACTAGGTAGTATTTTCCAATGAAGCACACACTCCCCAAATCTTGCGATGAGGTCATATCATTTAAAGTTTGTATTATCTTGGCCAAGTTTTTTAGACATGAATTAATGTTCATTTAGGGTCAAGCATCCCTGAAGTAGCTAAGTTAGTGTCAAGTCGGGTCTACACCAAAATATTCATTTATAAACAAACTCCATCCTTTCCACCCCATGGGTAAACTAAAATATCTAAGAATGAACATTCACTCTCAAGTGCGACAAGGGAGCCAAGGCAAACACTCGGCCTCATCTGCTTGGGGATTGCGGAAAGGTCAGCTGAGAACATCCAAGCCCCCAGGGTGTCCCAGTTTTCTGCCAGCAGTGGTTTGTCAGGACAGATTTCAGCCTGAGGCCTGGAGGGGACGTGGAGGGGCGGTGAATGTGGCCCTCTGATGGGCTGCTCCCGCTGGCCACTCCCCGCAGCACCGACTTGCTCTTGTATCTCACGACCCTGGAGCATAAGGACACTGTTCTCAGAAGACCTGCTTCTCGTTCTAACTTCCACTGGTTGTTGAAAAAAGCTGGTTGGTCACCATCCTTGACAGCAGAGCTTTCTAACCGAAGAGGAGAGCTTTCTGACCGAATACTATATAGACTCTCACGCTGCCCTTCTCAGGCTAAACCATCCTGGTTTCTTTTCCAGCGTCTGATTAAAGAGTGAATTTAGGGTGAACTGTCCTCTAGAGCAGCTAGATGTGATGATGAGCCTAGGTTTCCAGTCAGATAGACCTAACCCAAGCCCTGCCCACTCCCTTCACCGCCAATGATCGTGTGATCTCAGGCAAGATTCACCTCCTGCAAATCTCAACTCCTCACGTGTAAAATGGGGATAAAACTACTTACCCCATGCAGTTGTTTAAGTAGGACTAATGTCCACCCAATTCACCAAGACCTTCTACTCACAGACATTGCATCTGCTACAAGATATCCCCAGCAGAGTGGACCGGCCCAGGCAGAGACCTGGAGGGACGTGGAGATTCTGAGTGGCCATTTCCACATCTTTCCACAAGAAGATCAAGCAAGTGTCTACAGAGAGAGCCCACTTTACTATAGCCTTCAGCGCTCAGTGCCAGAAAGCCTGGCAGTCTGGATGCATCCTGTTCTTAAGCTTCTAGAGACACCCACTTGTCCTTGAAATAAAGAACGCCCTTGTTCACTTAAGCTTGCTCCAGGGTGTTTCTGTCGCTTACAAGCACAGAATAGTGAATACCGTGATCGTCATGAGGGTAAGCAGGTATCATCTGTACAGTGCCTAGTTTAGTGCCTTGAACCTAGTGGGTGTTCGAGAAATCCTGGCCGTATTGAGAGCTGGGATTCTCTCTCTGGCTCTTCTCCAAGGCTCCTTCAATCCTTCACTGGGTCTAGGACAGACCTCAACTCAACCATTCCTGCTGGGTGACCTGGGCTTCAGACCCTCCATGAGTCTTAGTTTCCTTGTGAGAAAACTAACTACTACTTTTAAGGGCTGCTTCAAGACTCTCTCTCTCTATATATATGTACAGAGTCAGGTACAGCTCTTCATATATACAGAGCCAGCTGAGTGCCCAGCAGGTAGTAAGTGCTCTATACATAGTTTTCTGCAATTATGATTCTCAGTTCATCTTCTACCTCAAGACACTGCTCTACCATCATAAACCTCATTATTTCTGCCCTATTTTGCACAAAAGCACTTTTTTTCCTCCTCCTACAGTTAACTGCTCACTTCTTCAACAAAGTTAATTGTTATGTATGTCAAAGGGCTCCGCCCAGAACAAGCCAGAGCTGTTATTTAGCAATAATGGAGTCTTAACTTACAGCAATGTTTAATCATAAGCATGTTTGCTTATAAGCTGCTACCTTCCCTGGGAGATGTTTCACAACTTTTGGTCTTTTAACTCCAGGCATTCAAGTCAATTTCCACTGAGGGACATGGAGAAACTAAGAGTTGAATCAAATTTGCTGGCAAGGGGATGGATTAATTGAAGAGCTGCTGACCCTAAGCAGACCCATGTCAGGGTAGCCCTGGAAGCCATTCAGGGCAACACCTGGCCTCAGAGCAGCCAAGCCTCTCTTCAAAGGCCAGTCCCAAGGCCATCCAGGCCCCTGCCTCTGCCCCTATCCAGCCACATCCCGAGCAATGGCTCAGAGGGTCTGAGCTGACGGGAGTCACTCTCTTTGAGTAATTCAAGGGAAGAACAGATGGTTCTCACAGTCCTGACCCAGCCAACTGCCCCTGAGGGCAGCAACGGCCAATGCCACATCTGTTTGGAAGCTTATATCCAGCCCAGCATGGAGGCTGAGGGTCTGGGTTAGGGTTAGGATCTGGGGAGGGTTAGGGTCTGGGTTAGGGTTAGAATCTGGGGAGGGTGAGGGTCTGGGTTAGGGTTAGGTGCAGGGCAGAAGGGGACGCCAGCCAAGGCCCCCCTCCTGCCCAGCTGCAGGAAAAGCTGGAATCTGACTCAGGAAAAAAGGGGAGGGAGTTGGGTCACTGGTTATTCAGGAATCTGGAAGCGGCCCTCCAGATCCCCCTGAGATTTTGTGCACCTCCACCCACCCCCTGCCCCTCCAGAAGCCGGTGTGAGAGCATGGGGAGAGACACCTTCCTTCCTTGAAACCAAAGATTTGAATGTCAGGCAAACATAGGCCTGACAGGGCACGGGACCGAAAGGGCTGCCTGACGCTGGAATGACTGCAAGGGTAGGAAAAGGAAGGAAGGAGGAAGACAGGGCCCAGGTGCTCAGGAGGGAATCCAGATACTGTGAGAGGCCTGGGCACCCTCTGCAGCTTGGATGAACATAATATCCCGAAGCCTGTGGCTACACTGTGTGGTTAACAAGTACTAACTCATTCAGAGCAGTGGCCGGCAGACGATGGCCTATGGGCCAAATCTGGTCTACGTTCTGGTTTTTTACTAAGTTTTAAAATTGTGGTAAAATAGACATAACACTGATGATTGTAACAATGTTTAAGCGTATAGTTCAGGGGCACTGGGCACATTCGCTCTGTCATGTAACCGTCACCACCTTCACCTCCGGAATCTTTTCATCTTCCCAAACTGAAACTCTGTCCCCGTTAAACACGAGCTCCCCCTCCCCCCTCTCCCAGCCCCGGGCGCCCACCATCTGCTTCTTGTTTCTGGGAATCTGACAACTCTAGCTGTCTCAGCAGGATCATTTGCCCTTTTGTGACTGGCTTGTTTCCCTTAACATGATGTCCTCGAGGTTCACCCATGCTGTAGCAGGTGTCAGAATTTCCTTCCTTTCTCAGGCTGAATCATATTCCATTGTGTGTACAAGTCACAGGTCGTTTATCTGTTCATCCACTGATGGGCACTTCGGTTGCCTCTACCTTTTGACTACTGTGACTCATGCTGCTCTGAGCACGCAGGCAAGTATCAGTCTATGACCCTGCATTCCATTCTTTTGGACGTACACACAACTCCTGTTTTTATCAATAAAGCTTTACTGGGGCACAGCCAGCAGCGTTCACTTACCTTCTGCCCACAACTGCTCTCATACCGCGACGCCAGAGTTGAGTGGTGGCTACAGAGACCCTCCGGCCCCCACGCCTAGGGCGTGTCACGTGTGGACTTTACAGAAAATGTCTGCCAACCTGCGATTTATAGCATTTGCTGCTGAGTGTGCCTAGGGAGTCCAGCAAAGTCTCTGAGGTTGGACATGGTTTCTCTAAGGGCTGGGGACCACCAGTCCACACACCGAGGGGCTCTGCTTAAAAACACAAGTGCAGCTGCAAGGCCAGCGCCTTCGGCATCTTACCTAGTCACTGAGCTGCCCTTTCTCCAAGCACCATCCTTGTCTGATGCCCCCCGGGTCACTCCTGTCTGTCTGACTCACGCTGCACTGCCCTCTGCCCAGCTCGTCCCCTGGCATCAGGCCTGGGTCAGGAATATGAGGTTTCCGAGACGGGCAGAAGATTGGAAAGGATCAAGGGATGGCAGAGCAGGAGGCGGGTGCCCTGACTGCAAGTGGGACACAGCCCAGCTTGGATGACGTGGCATTTACGACATAGCCATTTCCGGCCCCGTCCCCCTTACCCACCCTGTCACCTCCCCCACCACAGGCGTGTCAACCCCAGTTATGCCCTCCCCACTTGGGAGCTGCCCCTTGAGCTCTCCGGGTACCTTCGTGAGATAAGAGGACAGGAGGGCAGGTCACTCTGGGGACGTGGACACTGGCCTGGTTAAACACGAGGGACAGCTGACTGTCCTCTGGCCTCACAGACAGGGGTGGGGGGAGGAACCACGGAGATGACCCCATTTTAAAGATGGGAAGACTGAGGCCCAGGGGGGTTAAGCCCAACGTTACCCTCAGGGTCTCCCAATTCCTGAGCCAACTCTCCCCATTGTGCCCACAGACAAACTGGTGATGACATCTTACACAGAATGACAAACAACTACACAAGTTAGGGCTTAGGACTACTGCTACACTTTTGGTGCTGCTTGAGGGTCAAACTGACAAGAGTTGGAAGCAGAAGAATAGACAAAAAGGTGGGGTTGGCACAAAGACGTCTTAAATTCAGGGTAATCCCCTAAGAAAGAAAACATTCTAAACTAACACACCATTGTAAAGCAATTATATTCCAAAAAAGATGTTTAAAAAAGAAAACATTCTTATTTTTACTTGGCATCTGCATTGACATTAAAGTAGGCGCTCGTCCTGGCTCGGCAGCCCTGGACATCCTGGATGCTGTCCCTTGGCCTGGCCTTGCTGTGCTCCCCTGGCCACCACGCCCATGCTCTGGGCACCACTTCCACAGCCAGCGCCTAAGCAACCTGCTCCGTCAACACGGGGGCAGCGGTTGCAACAGAGCCCTGCTGCCCGAGGGCCCTGGCAGCCTCCTCTTCCTCCTCCGGAGCACAGAATAGAAGCTCTTCTCCGTCCTCCCAGGCTGCCTACCAGTCCTGCTCAGCACTGAACCCCCAGAACCTCAATCTGTTCTTCCTCAATGAATCTGGTCTCCGGTCTGCGAGGTGTTTTTTGTTGTGTTTTTCGGGGGTGGGTGGGAGGGGAGTGTCGGTCACGACATAAAATTTCCATAAATGCTTTTTCTCTTTCGTATCCTTCATATTTTCACAATGCGTTAATTAGAGTCATTCTCTCAGCCTGCCACCACAGAAAATGAACAATCCGCTGAGTCTGTGATGCTCCCATCTCTTCACTCGACACTGATATGTAATTATACACATTAGTTGATAAAACTGGCAACATCATTAGAACATCATTAAAAACCTTGCTAAGAGTTCTCAGCCAGAAGAAATGAGATCAAAGAATCCATAGTGAGGAGAGCTGGATGTGGTTTCTCTCTAACAGATTCCTCTGTTACAGGGGTCCCCAACCCCCAGGCCTGTTAGGAGCCGGGCCGCACAGCAGGAGGTGAGCGGCAGGAGAGTGATCGAAGCTTCCTCTGCCGCTCCCCCTCGCTCGCATTACCGCCTGAACCAGCCCCTGCCCCCGTCTGTGGAAAAGTTGTCTTCCATGAAACCGGTCCCTGGTGCCAGAAAGGTTGGGGATCTCTGCTCTTTTAGACACTTTTTAAAAAACCGGCACTTCCCTGCTGGCGCAGTGGATAGGACTCCAAGCTCCCAGTGCAGGGGGCCCAGGTTCGATCCCTGGTCAGGGAACCAGATACCACATGCATGCCACAACTAAGGAGCCCACCTGTCACAACTAAGACCCATTGTAACCAAATAAATAAATAAATATTATAAATAAATAAATGAAAAGAATAAAAAAAAAACCTAGTCATATATGCACTCGGTATAAAATCTGGACGGTAAACAGGGTATAGAGTTATAGGGAACAGCAAGTCCCCCTCCTCCTTTTCACAGCCACTAAGGACCCCGACTTTTGCTGGGGGCTCCTGGTTCATAACAAGAACAGCACCCAGGCCGCAAGCTGAGAGTCTAGATGCATTAACTTGATTCTTGCAACAACCTTATGAGGTAGGTGCCAGGAGCGCCCTCATCTTGCAGACAGGGAAACAGAGGCACCACTTAACAGAGTGGTTACGTGACTCGCTCAAGCCCCCCCCCCCCCCCACCACGCAGCACAGTCAGGAGGTGAATCAGAGTTCACACCCTTAGCCATCGCCCCTCTGCCTCTAGACACACGTGCAGCGTCACTGCCATGGGGATCCCACTCGTCTCAGTCTGGTCCCCAGCAGCAGTTCGGTCACACACAGCCCAGTGCCTCACGGGGCTCACGTTCCTTCCTTCCAGTACAGGAATCAGGACAGACACTATTACGGTCCACGCACACATCTGTTGCACTGTGTCTGTGTGTGAGTGTGTGTGTGTGTATGGATGGGCATGGAAATGCGTGTGTCTGTGTATTTATGTATGTATGTATGTATATAGATGTATGACTGCATGTGTGTGTACACAGATGTGTGTGTGTATATATACACGTTGTGTATTCACATTTGTGTGTATATTTATGTTTGTGTGTATATAGTTGTGTGTGTTTATGCAAGATTCACACATAAATGGCCCTGAGATGCAACCAGGCAAGTCTTTGGTTTTCCCACAGCCCTCACATCCGAGTGGACCTCCAGGGCCACTGCAGGTCACCCTAATTCAGAACCTCTGCATCTGAGGCTTGGAGCAAACCTGTTGTGGGCCAGACCTGCCCCCAGATGGAGGTTCTGGTTCTAGAGGACTGGAACACAACTGGGCATGTGGATTCTGAAACCCATCCCCAGGAGACGCTGAGCTGCAGCCATGGATCGTGTCAAATCCCGAGGACAGCCCTTTCCAGGAGAAGGCCCCTACCCTCCTCCCCTTCCTGCCTGGCACTTCCCCACTGGTCCTGCCTGGGGCCCTGAGCACGGTGTGCTGGAAGGGCTGAGTCCTCCCTGTTCTCAGCAGACCACCTGGGGCGAGACGACCCCAGCCACAACCAGAGCATCCATCCTTAGATCAACACCATCTTGCTGCCCTCACCTCCACACAGATCCGTTCCTCCTCCCGAGGAATCCCTCATCTTGGTGAAGACACCACCATCCTCCACGCGCATCCAGCCATCAAACCCTCTGAAAGCGACCTCTTGAATGGTTCTCGAGCCTGGCTGCTCCCCACTGACCCCGCTCCAGGGCAGGCAGCACCACCGCCCTGCCTGGACCAGGGCAGGGCACTGCTGGCCTCCTAGACTCCATCACACTGCCATTGCCATGCCAGCTCTGCCCCCTCTAGGGGCATGAAGCCCGAGCCCTTCACGGGGCACACGAATGCTCCACAACCAGGCCAGGCCAGCTCTCCAGCACAGGCCTGGCCTCACCTGCCTCACCTTCTGTTCTCCAGCGACGCTGCGGTGTTTGAGGGACCCTCACATGCTCTTTCACACCCCCGAGCCTGCGCATGCTGGACACCTCACACCAACAAGTCCACCTCCGACTCTGATTTGAACCATCACCTCAGCTGTCACTGCCTCCAGGAAGCCCTCGTGGACCTCCCAGGCCCAGGTCTGCCTACATGTACCCATCACAGCCTATCCTCCCTCCCTCCCTCCCTCCCTCCCTCCCTCCCTCCACACTAAGCTCCTCAAAGGCAGAAACTGTCATCTGTATAATCCTCAGGCCCTGGCAGCGTCTGGGGCACAGCAGGAGCAAGAAATGTTTGGTGAAATGAACAGAACTTGAGTGACACTGGAAGGACACATGTCTTCCCCTGTCCACCTACATAGGGTTGTCCAGTTCGGCTGTGACCAAGACCCCAGGCCTCCCAGCTGTTTTGCCTTTGGGCTCTCTCTAGCCCCCTCCCAGGACAGTCCTGAGGCTGTGGAGGCAGGCCGACCACCCATCAGCTGTGTGGCCCGGGCGGGACCCGAGCCGGCCCCTCTGACGTCCAGTCACGGGGACACGGGGCTGAGCGAGGCCGGCGGTGCAGGGCTCTGCACTCCCTCCAAGTGGCCGGCTGTGGAGAGGAAGCATCTCAGTGACCACAGGTGGGGAGGAGCGTAAACAGCTTGCAGAGCCCAGCAAGGAAGGGGCAAAAGCCAAGTGTGATGGGGGAGAGGCCTGGGCTGGGAGTGTTTACAGAAAGAGCCTCTCTTGTCCTGTTTTTTCCTGTCAATGTGAGTACAGCCAGCTTCAGATCACCTCCCTGCTTACACAGGGCAGGTGTGAGGTAGGAGGGATCCGTGGGTGCTGCCAGCTGGGGCGCACCCTGCCTTCCTGGAGGAAAAGAAGATGACTTGGTGTTTTTTGCAGAGCCTCGGGAACAGAGGAGCAGAACCTCATCTAATTTATCACGTTTGCTTTGCAGCAAAGTCACCGATGAGCATGCCGGATCCACCCCCAAATGACATCTGATGGTTCCAAAGGTCCACCCGCCCACTCAGGCCTCCAATGGACGTGGCCTCAGATGCAGGTGCAATGCTGTAAGCCCTCGAGTCAGCAAGCTGGCTTTTGGTGGTGGGGGGGGGGGGGATGGCCAAGCACATACTTTGGTCAGTCCATGGGGATGCCACCCACCTCCCCAGGCCAGCACAGTGGCATCTGCCTCAGGGGAACAGCTGGTAAGTCACAAAGTGTCCCGATTCAAGGCCTCAGAAGCCAGTGGGCTGCAGACGAGGCTTCTGACTTTGCAGGAAAGCATTCACTTTATCACTCCCATAGCCTGCCCCTGGGTGGAGACAGATGTCCTGAGCCCTGCTGCTCACAGCTGCAGTGGGCCAGCTTCCGGAGCTCCTGGTCTGCAGGGCCTGTGTCTTCAAGGGCTCTGGCTCTTGGAGGAGAGTCTATGTTTGAAAGTGACGGGCGTCACTTTCAAACAGTTCAGTTATATAATGTTATTCATCCCAGTGGGTCTGCTTAAGAAAAACATAACTAATTAGAGCCTATAAAAACCTACACACCAAATTAATTCAGCCTGGCACTGATGACTTCCACCTTTAGAAAGTTATAAATATAGATGGCCACTGAACCTATATTTAGCCAACAGTGAGTTACTTGGTATTTATGGTATTTATAATTAAGGAAGTCCAGAGAGAGAGAATGGACATTTTGTTGTTACTTTCAAAAGCATTTTAAAAAAATCCTGCTTCCCATTTCGGTCACAGATACACACAGCAACATTCTGTTACTACAGTAATTACAATTCTGACCCAAGTTAAGGCTATTACACAATTTCCTAGTCTCCTCAGATTGCTTTCTTCAACATGTATCCACCCAAAGAGTGCAATTAAGCTGCCCAACTTCCTACCAATTCCTGAAAAATCATTAATTTTTACTTAGCAGACTGCATTTTCTCTTCCCTGAAGTCAGCAAGCCAAATCGTCGAGGACAGCTAACGTATACATCTGGCCTCAACCTATACCTTTAATATTCACAAACAGACATCTGAAAAACTCTACAACCTTTTTGAAGCTCTTCATTTCAAGCCATTTACTGGTTAAAGGTTTCTTTACGGCTGTCCGGAATTAGTCGTTTTGCCAGATTTCTAAGCCATCACCCACGTGGCTGATTTGATGGTGAGGGTGGGTTCACCCCGTGTGTCCCCACTGCCTGCTAACCGCTCTGCAATGTTTGGTCTCCAGTGGGGAGAGGTACCCTCGACGCCCACAGGGCCCAGGCAGGGACCCCACAACCGGGAGGTGATGGGTGGATAAAGAGTCAGGAACTCAGTACTGCTGGATCTCTGGAAATCTTCCAGAGAAGCCAACGTTCAGATCCTACATGAGCTCTTGCAAGCTTTTAATATTACATTGGCACTAATTCTAAAATGTTAACACCCCTGTGCGGCCCGCCTAAAACAAACCTGTGGGCTGCAAGCAGCCCGTGGTCCTTGCGACAGGGGATCTAGACATTTGGTCTGGACTTTCCCCACTCTAGGAGGCCTGCTGCTGACTTTTTTCTTGCTGAGTACAGAAGACATAGGGGGAGAGCCTTATCTTCAGAAACTCTCATCTGGAAAATTAGCCAGGGAAGAGACAGTCTGGGACAGACATGCCCAGATTTGCTCTTAGCAAAGAGCATCTCAGCTTGTGAGTGGAGTAAAAGATGTCCATGACCTTCAGCACAATGGCCATGCATAGCACACTTTGGGGGGCCAGCAATGCCGGGGATCCCCTGAGCACCCAAGGAAACTGGGGAGGGCCCATCTGGGTCCTACCAGCCCCCTCCCAGGCTCCCCAGAAAGAAGGGCCAGTGCTGGACTGCAATTTGGGACAACTTGACTAAGGCAGGTCAGGAGGCTACAAGGTAAGGAAAAAGAAAAAAAAAAAGATTTTTAGGGACTCCCCTGGTGGTCCAGTGGTTAGGGCTCCACATTTTCACTGCAGGGGGCACAGGTTCAATCCCTGGTTGGGGAACTAAGATCCCACATGCTGCGTGGCACGGCTAAAAAAAAGATTTTTGTCCTTATGAAAAAAAATGTTTAAAATTCAAACTTTAATGTCAAAAACTCTCATTTGAGAGGAGTTATGCTAAGGGAAATTAAAAAGTGTTTTAGAGAAATTAATCTTCAAAATTTTTCTCTTTAAAAATAAATAGCTCTCATACCCAAAAAACGTGAAAGCAGGGGGGCTTCCCTGGTGGTGCAGTGGTTGAGAGTCCGCCTGCCGATGCAGGGGACACGGGTTCGTGCCCCGGTCTGGGAAGATCCCACATGCTGCAGAGCGGCTGGGCCCGTGAGCCACGGCCGCTGAGCCTGCGCGTCCGGAGCCTGTGCTCAGCAACGGGAGAGGCCACGGCAGTGAGAGGCCCACGTACCGCAAAAAAAAAAAAAAAAATTGAAAGCAGAGACTCAGACAGATATTTGTACACCCGTGTTCACAGCAGCATGACTCACAATAGCTGGAGCAACCCCAGTGCCCATCGATGGATGAATGGATAAACAAAGTGTGTTCTTTGCATACAAGGGACTATCATTCAGCCTTAAAAAAGGAAGGACAGTCTGACACCTGCTACGACACGGATGAACCTTGAGGACGTTATGCTCAGTGAGACAAGCCAGACACAGAAGGACAAATCCTGTTTGATTCCATTTATCTGAGGCACCAGTCACATTCACAGAGACAGAAAGCAGATGGTGAGGACTTGGGGGCGGTGGTTAGTGTCTGAGAGGGACGGAGTTTCACTCTTGGAAGATGCGGACGCTCTGGAGACGGTGGTGATGGCTGCACAGCAATGTGCTTGTGTCACTGAACTGGACACTTAAAAATGGTGAAGATGGTAAACTTTATTACGTATATTTTACCACAATTAAAAAAATATATCTCCTCTACATTCTTGCCCCCCTTTCCTAAAACTGACTCCTCTCTGGTGTCACTCTGGGTGTTGGGGACCTCAGCTCCCATGACAGTGGCATGTGGAGGCCTGAGATGGGGAGGTGCCATCAGCCCCAAAGAGCCCAGGACAGAAACAGAGCCCAGTGACGCTGCTCGGCTGTGATTACTAACTACTCTGGGTTCCAGTCAGCTCAGCCCCATCCTATGTCCCTCTCAGTTATGTGGTTTCCCCTAAAGGGAAAAGAGACACCAGGGAGGGACCTGAGCCCACCACCCCAGCTTCCTTATATCCTGACACCCAACCCAAGTGACAGCCTTGAAGGTCTGCTGACCAGGGGCCCCATGACCCACCCTGGAAGCTGGCCTCTCAGGGGCTGGCCCTGCTGAGACAGGAGGTTTAGATTTCACGGAAACCTTCAGTCCAAGCACATCAGTGCCCAAACTCAATAATGCCCATTAAGAACAGATGGAAAGAGAAGCACGCACTGTCCTTTGGCTTCTGTGACTCAACCCCCCGCCAGTAGTTCCAAGTGAAGAAGCTGCTGGGGAGTCAGCTGTCATGATTTCACCCACACCCAACTCGCGGGACACCCTTACCTGGTTGCAAAGCACATCTTGGTTTATAAACTAAAACAGCTTCGTGCAACTATTTCCATCTGGGCCCTTTTACTGTGGCATTTGGGACTTTTCACGCAGCTGCTGCATTAAGGGCTCAGGGGACCGCGGTGGCTGCCAGCCTCCATTTCTGCTCTGTCTCGGGAGGAGCGGGATCAGCTTCTCTCTCTGTCCCTTTCATGTTAACATTATGGTTTATGGAATATTTGGCCATAAAAAATTTCAACAGAACTTTCATATTCAAAGTAAAACTTCAAAAGCACTAATTTGTAGGTGAGAAGTCACTGTGTGAAAGGAAAGCGGGACAAGACAGATTACCCTGTTCTCTGTCTGCCCTCTCACCTCTGCCCACGATTCACTAAGACGATGCACACGACTGACTGACGGCTGGATGAAGGCCTCCCCCACGGGGCGCTGCCCTTCAGCCACCTTCCTGTGTTTACTGCCCCGGACACACCCACACGACTGCCCGCTCACGCCTCCACTCTCCCCACAAGGCTCTGAGCAGCTCTCAAGCTGGGCGCTATTCCAGGCTCTGGGGTCCTGCAGGGCTCACGCGACTCAGGACCTGCCTCTGGGGATAGGCCCCCAGAAGTGAGCGCCGCAGAGCAGGGCGAGGAGGGCCCCAGAGGAAGCCCTCCTGCCCGGCTGGCACTCAGATCTCATATCTAAGCAACAAGCTACCCAAATGCTCCCTAAGACAGAAACGGGGACCCACATTTGGAGAGGCTGGCGTCCTACTAGTGGAGAGAACCTCTTCTCTACCGGGCTTTCAAGGAAAGATGGGGCCAGGGCAGGGAGGTGACAGCAAAGGGACCCCGGTCACCACCTTACATGGACTTGGGACGGGGGGAGCAGGGGGACTCCAAGTTGCGACTGTGGCCTTGGAGCCAGGCCGCCCGGATCTAAATTCCACCTCCTCCATTTAACTGAAAAGAGACTCCAGTCAAGTTCCTTAATTTTTCTTTGCCTCCATTTCCCTTTCCAGGCAATGGGATAACAGTACACCTCCACCCCATCCCCCCATGGCTGCTGGGAGGATAAATGAGGCACGACGCATGTGAATGGGGCCTGGCCTGACGCATGGCAGGCTGTCATTCAAGTAGCTTTTTTCATATTATTTCTGTAAGAAATAATATACATCCCACTTTGGGAGGGAAAAAATGGTTTGCAACAAAGCCAGTTGCAAAGTTAGTTAGGTAACAAATCCCATTTGCCCTTTGATTTCAATTAAAAACATATATATACATTCCCTGGTGGTCCAGTGGTTAAGACTCCGCGCTCCCAATGCAGGGGGCCCGGTTCGATCCCGGGTCAGGGAACTAGATCCCACATGCATGCTGCAACTAAAAGATCCTGCGGGCCGCAACTAAGACCCAGTGCAGCCAAATAAATAAATAAAGATTTTTTTAAAAACCATAAACATACACCTCTTTATTAGTGGTCCCTGTAGGGAAAATAATCCCACCTAGACAGAGCCAAAAAGGCCAGTGTGAACACTCCCCATCCGCAACTGGCCAGGTCTGCGCTGGGGGCACGTGGGAACCCGCAGGGTTGGGGCCTCCATGCATGCGCCACGCTGCCCGCCCGGTCCGGGCATCCTCGGGATGTTTCATGTCCCTGAGATGGACTTACGACTTAACTTCTTGTCCCTCTTATTTTCATCCACTCGTATAAAATGAGGTTGCAATATACGATCAATCCCAGGCTGAGCCATTTTTTTCAGTTCTGTAAAATGAATTCATGCTTCTGTCATCATTCATGTTCACAAGTCTGTAAAGACAAACTCCGAGTGACTCGCTCACTGGGTTCTGTGAAGTTCTGTCTGATTTATGATCACCACTCACTGGAGCCTAGAACTGGCACTTCACACCCACATCAGCAGACACAGATGACACGTCTCCTCCGAGGGGAACGGGGTCCAGGGTTTTCCGGGTGACCCACAAGGTCGCGGCCGCACACCTGCGCTCCCAGGGCCCAGCGGTTTCTCTTCCAGAGCTGGGTCAGCAGTGAGGACCTGCCCCCCTCCCAGAGGATGATAGGCAAAGGGGAAGGGAGAGCCAAGTTGTGGCAAAGGGAGTATCTGTCCCGAGACCCAACAGGACACAGGTGCTCTGGGGTCACTTTCCCTCCTTGTCTCCCTGTGAGGAAGGGACCTGCTCTTCCGTTTTTCAAGAGAAGCTGAAGCAGGGGAGGGATAAATTAGGGATGTGGGATTAGCAGATGCAAACTACTATATATAAAATAAACAACAAGGACCTACTCTGTCACACAGGAAACTATATTCAATATCTTGTAATATCCTATAATGGAAAAGAATCTGAAAAATATATATACATATATAACTTGAATCACTTTGCTGTACACCTGAAACTAACACAACATTGTAAAATAACTATATTTCAATTAAAAATATAAAAATTATTTTTAAAAAGTAGGTAGCACTGAATTTCTTGTTCCTGAATAAAATGGTATACAAAAAAGAAAGAGAGAAGCTGGAAACTTAAATTCCTATCTGAAATCTCCCAACATTTATTTTTTTGTAATTTTTATTTTATATTGGACAATAGTTGATTTACAGTGTTTGTTAGTTTCAGCTGTACAGCAAAGTGGTTCAGTTATACACATACACATATTCATTCTTTTTCAAGTTCTTTTCCCATTTAGGTTATTACAGAATATTGAGCAGAGTTCCTCCCAATGTTTAAATGTTAATAACTATTCCAATTTTCTAAAAACATTCTAATTAGAATAAAATACACCTGGGGTGCTGCACACACCCCTGGGCCACCGTGGGACCTGGCTCCCCTGCCACACCCTCTGAGTTCACTCCCCCCTCTGGGGACCATCTCCCACCTCTAGGGCCCCCCGCCCTGCTCTGCATCTCACAGCACATACCCCTCTCAGGGTGTCTCCCCGAGAGGAACAGACCCAGCAGCCTGGAGGGAGTTCTCTGTAGATCAGCTCCTTTCAAAGACCTCCGCTCTGTGATGTTTCTCCCCAGTGACGACGACAGATGTGAATGTTGTCAAATGGTGACTCAGATTCTCAGCGATGGTCTAATTACTCAACACATCACCTCTCATACCTCTTTCTTCCCCAAATTCAAGCTACGTTTAGCAGCTTTTGGTAGCTCTCTGTCAGCTTCTACATAACTCCTCCACATGCGCCTCACCTCGAGAAAAACAAATTGCCTTCCATTTCATTTGATGACCCCTACCTGCCATGGAACTTTCCTCGAGAATTCTTTTCTGCGCCTGGTTATTTACTGCCAGCAGTTCTGCTGTGGTTCTGCAGGCCTCATCAACCAGAATGGCTGTACGTGTGGCTTTTCTCAGCCAAGGAAGAGAGGCTTTGGGAAAGAAGAAAATATCAGAAAAAGAAACTAAAACGCAACTTGTTTTGACAGGCTATCCTGCCCCCAAGTCAAAGAAGCCTTCACCACCTTGCTCCGGGCACCTGGAGATCCCACTCCAGAGTTTGGAAGGGCTTGTGAATCACACCTGCGTGCCGGGGGAAGCCGCGCGTGTAGACCCCCTGATCCACCGCTAGCCGTATCCACTGCCATGTAATGTGACAGCCCAACTTCCCTCATTCTGGGCACCCACATTGGTGAATCGCCCCAGCTTCAGACACCAACTGCTCACGCACTCCACACCCCCAAGCCCCCTCCAGGTCCCCTCTCCCCACCCCTACCCCCTGAATGTCCTCACCCAGCCCTGCTCCTAACTCCTCTCACTGAACCCTTGGGAATCCCTATTATTTTTTAAAAAATAGGGGAATTCCCTGGCAGTCCAGTGGTTAGCACTCTGTGCTCCCATTGCTGAGGGCCCAGGTTCAATCCCTGGTCGGGGAACTAAGATCCCACAAGCCTCGTGATGCAGTCAAAAAAAAAATTTTTTTTTAATTTTAAAAATAAAACAAAAAATGGAATAGGAAAAAATATTTGCAAGTCATATATCTGAAAAGGGGCTAATATCCGGAATGTATAAAGAACTCCTACAACTCAACAATAATAAAACCCAGATTAAAAATGAGCAAAGGACTTGAATAGACATTTCCCCAAAGAAGATACTCAAATGGCCAATAAGCACGTAAAAAGATGCTCAGCATCACTAATCATTAGTGAAATGCAAACCAAAAGCATAATGGAATACTATTTCACACCAGTTAGGATGGCTACTATAAAAAAAAAACCCAAAAAGCAGAAAATAACAAGGATGTGCAGGAATTTGAACCCCTGTACACTGCTGGTGAGAATGTAAAATGGTACAGCATTGTGGTTCCTCTAAAAGGTAAATATAAAATTACCATATGATCTGGCAACTCCACTTCTGAGTATATGCCCCAAAAGAATTAGAAACAGAGGATCTCAAAGAGATCTTTGTAAGCCAGTGTTCATAGGAGCACTAGTCACAGTAGCCAAAGGTGCTCACTGAGAGACGAATGGATAACCAAAATGTGCTCTATCCACACAACGGAATATTATTCAACCTTGAAAAGGAAGGGAATCCTGAGACCTGCTACAATACAGATGAATCTTGAGGACATTATGCTGTGTGAAATAAGCCAGTCACAAAAAGATAAATATTATAAGATTCCACTCCTACGAAGCACTTGGGAGTCACCAAATTCATAGAGACAGAGAGTAAAATGGTGGTTGCCAGGGGTGAAGGGGGAGGGGAGTGGGAAGTTAGTGTTTACTAGATAGAAATTTTCAGTTTTGCAAGACAAGGAGCTCTGGAGACGGACAGTAGTGACGGCTGCAACCGCAATGTCAATGTACCCAATGCCACTGAAATGTCCACTGAAAAATGGTGAAAATAGTACATTTTATGTTACACATATTTTACCACAGTTGACCACTTTTTTAAAAAGCCTCAGGGACTTCCCTGGTGGCGCAGTGGTTAAGAATCCGCCTGCCAATGCAGGGGACAGGGGTTCGAGCCCTGGTCAGGGAAGATCCCACATGCTGCAGAGCAACGAAGCCCGTGAGCCACAACTACTGAAGCCCGCAGGCCTAGAGCCCGGGCTCCGCAACAAGAGAAGCCACCGCAATGAGAAGCCGGCACACTGCAACAAAGAGTAGCCCCTGCTCGCCGCAACTAGAGAAAGCCGGCGCGCAGCAATGAAGACCCAACGCAGCCAAAAACAAATAAATAAATAAATTTATAAAACAAAATAAACTTATAAAAAAAAGCCTCAAACAAACATCCCTCTACCAGTCTGGTATTTCCGTACACAGCCTCGTCTTAGCTGAAAGATCCCAGTTGCCTGGGACCCCCCAGTATACCGTGTGTGTCCTGGTTTTCTCAGTCCTGGTGTCTGACCTGATTATTCACGGCTTCCCTCACTCTCAGAGACGTGACCGTGGGCCTCTCCCAGGAAAGAACGCCTGCAGGCCGACCCTAGTCTCCTCTCCCTGGGTCCATACCGCCCACCACCACGTGTTCCTGGCTACACCCCTCATGCCACCGTCAAGGGGCTCACCCCCCTCTCATCACCATTTTGCCACTGACACATGACTCTGACACCCTGGTAAACAACCCTCCTGACACCCTGGCCTCAACACTCCCCTCATTCTCTTCCAGACCACCCCCCCCCATTCCAGCAACCGTGAGCACGTTCCCAGCCAGGCCCCCACACCCAAAGCCCTCGCTCGCCACGACTCTCCCCTCCCGTCCATCATGACCTGGATGCTCCCGATCCCTGGTCCATCCTGCCCCATCCATCTAACCCAGCCTGGTCCTTTGGGGCCACTGTTTCAACCACGTTGTCCTTAGAACCCTACACTGCCTGTCACTCCCACCTTCAGCCATCCTGCTTTTCCAGTCCCCAGCACGGCTAAGGGCATTCTTCCCACCCGGTCAAGCTGTCATGACATTAGACCCTCAGCACTGCCGGGCTTCTCAGTGACCAGAGGACACCCTCCACCACAGCACAGGCCCACTCAGCTCAAAGCCCCTCGGCTTTCTCCCTCCTGTGGGTCCCCTTCTTTTAGCCCTCCGACAACTCTCTCCTGCCTCTCTTCTTAAAACAGGCCTTTCCCAGGGCCTCTCGTCCTTGCCCCAAACTGTCCCTTCTCTCTGGCCCTCCTCCCACCAGTATTCATGCTGCTCTCGTCCAGCCGCCCCCCCATCAGACAGAATCCTCCTCATCCTCCACAGTCAGCCCAAACCTGTTTCTCCTTAATGAGCCCCAACTCCAGAAGCCGTAAGGCACAGAGATATCCCCGGAGAGCAGAGAGGCGTGTGGACAAAAAGTCAACGGAGATGCTGAGGGTCTGAGCAGCTCTATCCAGAGGCGTGTTCAAGAGGGCTCAGAACTCTGCACCCAACCACAGAGGACAGCACTCTTTTCCAGACACACAGGACATTTTCAAAAACTGACCCACGACCAGGGCTAAAAGCAAGTCTGCTATAGCATCAAAGAACTGATCTCCCAGACAACACAGTCTCTGATGGCGGTGTAATTAAGCTGGATGTCAGTAACGTAAAGAGGGATTCAAAATTCCCACACACTTGGAAATTAACAAACATGTTTATATGACTCATAGGTCAAGGAAAACACCATAATGGGAATTTTAAAATACGTAGAACGGAATGAATGAAAATACTACATACAACAACTTATGAGCATCAGTGTACATGACAGTGGAAGGGAAATGTATAACCTTAGGTGCTCCAATTAGAAGTGAACACACTGAAAATTCACGAGATTAAGTGTCTTACTAAAAATTTTAAAAAATAGATAAACCAGTGAAGAAAGGAGATAAATTTGGGAGAATTCTGCAAAAATAGAATAAATTTATAATAAAGAGAATAAACAAGGCCAAAACCTAGGAAGAAGAGAATGAAAGGAGAGATATAACCACAGATAAAGCAGAGAATTTAAAAATAATAAGGAAACACTATCAACAATGGTAAGCTAACAAATTTGAAAACTTAGACAACACGAACAAGTCCCTGGAAAATTATAAAAACTAACAAAGAAAGAAATACAAGACATCAGGCTTTCCATTAAAGAAACTGAAGCAGTAGTTAAACATCTTTTCTATCACACAAACAGGCCTATAAGTTTTACGGGTAGTCCACCAGGACCAAGTTTGGTTTATCCCAGAAATGCAAGGGTATTTTAACATTAGAAAATCAATAAATGTAATTCATTACATGAATAGATTAAAGGAGATGCAGGAGAACTTTTGCTAAAATGCAAAACCCATGATAAAAAGCTCTTAGCAAGTTAGAAAGAAAAGGGAACTTTCTTAACCTGTTAAAAAGTTATCTATAAAAACAAATAGCAAATATCAATCTTAACAGGAAAATACTGAAAGTATTCCCTTTAAAATCAAGAGCAAGGTAAGAATGTCCAAATAACCAAGGTTTTATCATTACACTGGAGGTCCAGCATCACCAACAATAAGTAAGTAAATAGCTTAAATATTGATCAGGAAGAAACAAAACTACCATCATTCACTGGTGATATGACTATGTACTTAGGAAACCATAACAAATTTATAGACAAATTATTAGAAAGAATAAGGGAGTTTGTAGCAAGGTGGCTGGATATAAGAACAGTATTTTTTAAAAATAAATTGCATTTCTACATACTAGCAACAAATGTTAGAAAACTTAAGGTACCTATATACTTAACAAAAGATGTGTAAGTCCTATATATAGAGAGTTATAAAACTTTGCTAATAGACATTAAGGGAGACGTAAATAAATAGACATACCATGTTCATGGACAGGAAGACCCCATATCATAAAGATATAACAAATACATCAAACAGATTTATATATTAAATAAAATTTCAGTCAAATTTCAAACAGGGCTTTTGTTTGTTTGTTTTGCGAAACTTGTCAAATTGATTCAAAGTTAACACGTTAGAACAAAGGGCCAAGAATAGCCTAGATATTCCTGAAAAAGAATAAGACTTGTCCTACAAAATATCAAGCCTTATTATAAGGCTACAGTATGAAAGTTTGTGATGCACTGGGTCAAGGACAGATAAACTCACAGAACAGAAAAGAGAAAAACTCATGCAAATACAGAACTTGATTTATCAGGAAACATCAATTTAAATGAGGGACTTATCAAATGATGATGCTGGGAAATTCATGGGGTAGGGGGGAGTTAAATCCCTTCTTCACATCAAATACAAAAACAAACTGGAGTCAGATTAAGTACTTAAGTGTGAGAAGTCTAACTAAAGCTTTTAGAACTTACGGGAATGGGCCAGATAGCTTCTAATTAACTCCCTAAATCTATTGAATACTTTCCTCCCCCTGGCTCTCAGCCCCAGTAACAAGGACTGCACCAGCGAGCTCTCTGGCTGAGGATGGGTTTGGCCCTGGAAAACCTTGGGAAGGTAGCAGAGGGAGGACGGAGAGAGTGAAGTTGTCCTATTTACTCCCCTGACGCTCCCTGTGAGGTCTCTTCAGGCTGCCGTTGTCTCCCTGAAAGTCACTGCTCTTCTCAAGGCACCTGGTTGAAGACATCTCTCCTCCCAGGCTCCACCACTTTTCCCTCCCTATTCCTTCAGGGCCATGGGATAAAGGCAACTCTGCTGTTAACAGTCCACCCACATCTCTGGAAAAGGTGAGTCTATCTATTTACCCTCCTCACAGTAGCCTAATCTTTCCTGCTGAGATCCTGACTGATAAAGTAATTGTTACTGGAAGTGATCCTAAAATAGACCCTCAAAATGGGATACTGGGGTTGGGTTGTGCATACATTTCCGGAGCACTGAGATAATCACCTTGCTGGGGACGTGTGTGTGCATGTGTGACTAAGGGTAATCCACAGCACTGGATTACACGCAAATCCAGAGCATCCGTGATTACACATAATAATACTGGATTGAAGTGCAGGAGGAGCTGGGGCCTTGGGAGAACAGGGGCCGTGGCAAATGTGACTGCAAAGCTTGTAAAATTGGGTCGATTCTGCTTATGACCCTACAGAGCACACATGGGGGAAAAGAGAAATTAAAAGCTAAGAATCAGGAACTAAGAACACATGTGGAGAACCAGAAGGCCCCCATGGCAGCCCCAGAGTGTGATTTTAAGGTTCCAGAGTCCAAAAAAAAAAAAAAAAAAATTGAAATGCACAACACTCCTAGGTAAGTAACAGTTGGGAAAGGTGGGAAGAAGAGGGCCCATCAGAGCCAGGCAGACACTGGCTGCAACAGAGAACTGACCTGCCCGATCTACAGAAACAACCCTCCCACCAGCTGTGAGGGGAAAGGCTCACCTCTGCAAGAAAAGCTACTGCCTCACAGCAGGCGGGGGGACCTCTCTCCTCGGGACCCAGTCCACACCCCTCGCCGCCTACACCTACAAAATGAGTTGCGTCCCAGGGATCCAGGAGCTACCCTGGGAGGAGAGAGCCAGTATGTACCAGCAGGAGCCTGGACCATGCGAGAGCAGGCGGATGGGATGTAAATGGTCCAGACAGAGCCAGACTCGCAGATACGGGTGCTTTCCCCACAAACGGGGTGTGTAATGTGTAACTCAGATACGCAGGGTGTGTTTACAGTTGGTAAGATTGGCCGACCAACATAGAGAGTGAACCAAATCTGATGGCTGGTGAGGTCAGGATGCTGGAACTACCGACGCCCGTGAGGCAGTGGCTCTCCAGACTCGAGGGCGCTGGGTCCCCAGGGGCTCGTCACACCCGACGGCTGGGCCTACCCACAGAGGTTTTCATCGAGCAGGGCCGTAGTGGGGTCCAAGCAACTGTATCTCTTGCAGGGTCCAACATGCTGCTGTGGGTGGTCAGTGGGGACCGCAGGAAACAGGAATGTTGGAGGGATCTGTTCTCGGAAACCTGCTCAGCCACCCCTCACCAAGGAGTTAAGAAGGTGCCTGGGGGAGGCAGGGCAGCACCCTTCAAGGGTTCCAGGTGGCCGTCCTCTCTGTCAGGCAGGTGACCAAGGGTTGCTCCAGCGCCTCTCAGTGGGAACCACGGGATTCTGAGAGGCAGACGCCAGTGGTGGGCACAGCCGATGGAGGCCAGGAGGTAGGTGCGATGCTGACCCTGAGCAAAGAGATGGAGTGAGACGCAGGAAAAGAGGGGCAGCCTCTTGACACAGAGAGGCCGAAGCCTACTCAGCTGCTGCAGAGCCCTGCAGTGGGGATTCCCAGTATCTCAGGGCCCAGACCCAGAGCTCCGCAACAAGCACAGAAAGACTGGGTGCCTTTAGGGGAGAGCCCTTCCTCACACCTCCCCAGGCTCCCGCAGCCCCCTCCCGGTGGCGGTGCACTGGGGGAGGGGCATCCAGACCTCCTGGCAGCTATGAGACTTGAGCTCTGAACTTGCACTGATCCCACATCCCTGAAATGCCACCGTGGCCCACGGGTCCTCTCTCTGACTGATGTAAACGCTCCTTGCATTGTTTTATTTTGTTCACGGACCAGGTCTGCCTGACGCTGTGTCCAGTGCCCCCGAGGGCCCCTGCTGGGTCATTTCCCAGCTCCAGAACACAAAGCCTGGCAGGCACGCCAGGGAATGGCCATAGCCCCACTTTGGCTCTGGGGTGGGGGGCTGGGGCTATTATAAAGAAAGGGCCGTGGTGCTGTCTGCTCCTTCTGCGATGCTGAGTGATACCCTGGGCGAGCCTTCTGACCTCAGGTAAGGAAGGGTTTCTTCAACGAGAGCAGAGGAAGCGCTATCCACAGAGGAAGAGACTGGCATCACCAGGGGCAGGGGGTGGGAAAATTAGGAATACTCTGTTACAAGGCACCTGCGCTACCCATGAAGTGGCACAGGGCTATCTGAAGGTGGACTTAAATTAGTTAACGGTGCATACTGTGAACTCCAAGGAAATCTCTTAAAAAATTTTTAAAGAACTATAATTGATATGCTAAGTGAGGAGATAAAATAGAATTATCTAAGAGGCTCCATTATAATCAGAGAATGTAGAAAAAGCAGGAAGGAGAACAAATATAACAGAAAACAATTAGAAACATGGTAGATATTAAGCCAATGATATCAGCAATCACTTTAAATGTGAATGGCCTAAACATACCAACTAAAAGCCAGAGAAAGAATGGATGAAAAAAAAAAAAAAACTTTTGTGCTGCAAAGGGCACCACCAAGAAAGTGCAAAGATAACCCACAAAATGGGAGAAAGTATTTGGAAATCACCTATCTGGTATGGACTTGCATCTAAAACATGTAATAATAAAAGACAAAACAATACATGGGCAAAAGATTGGAACAGACATGTCTCTACAGAAGACATGCAAAAGGCCAAGAAACACATGAAAAGATGCTCAACATCATCAGCCATCAGGGAAACACAAACCAAAACCGGAACAGCACTAGGATGGGTACAAAAGACAGACAATAACGAGTGTTGATGACAATGTGGAGGAACTGGAATACTCATACACTGCTGTAGAGATTGTAAAATGGTGGAGCCACTTTAGAAAGCAATCTGCTAGTTTCTCAATAGGTCAAACATAGGGTTACCAAGTGACCCAGCAACTCCACTCCTCAATATTATCCTAAAGGAGTGAAAGCACACACCCACGCAAAAACTTCCATGCAAATGCTCACAGCAGCATTACTCATAAGAGCCAAAAAAGTAGAAACAACCTCAATGTCCATCAATTGACAGACAAATAAAGTATCCATATATTGGTATATCCATACAGTGGAATACTTGGAAATAAAAAGAATAAAGTACTGGTACATATTACAAAATCATCTTGAAAACACGCTAAGGGAAAGAAGCCAGACACAAAGAAGACCACATACTGTATGATTCCATTATATGAAATGTCCAGAGCAGGCAAAGCTATAGACAGAAAGCAGGTGAGCTGTGGCTTAGGGCTGGGGGAGTGGGGACGGGATGAGGGGCAGCAGCCAGTGGGTGTGGGGTTTCTTCCTGGGGTGATGAAATGCTCTAGACCTGACTGCACTGATGGTAGCACACCCTGTGAATACACTAAAAACACTGAATTGTATACTTTAAATAGGTAAATCACACGGCACATGAATTATATCTTAATAAAACGGCTATAAAAAAAAAGAGGAAAGATTGATACATACAATTACGTAAAAGTTAATTCTCCTATTTAATCAGAAGACACGTACACAAGTTTTTAAAAAATTCACAAACTGGGAAATACTATTTCCCTCACTTGTAACTGATAAAGCACTGGTATCCAGTACACATAAACCCCGTCATCCCAATTCTAGGCATGTGCCCAAGAAAAACTCTGGCATATGCGCACCACAGGTCACCACAGGTCACACACAAGGCTGTTCTTAGCAACAATGTTCTTAGTAAAAATCACAAACATGCATTGCCAGGAGAAGGACAGATACATCATGATTTGTTGGCCAATGAATACTGTATAGCAGTGAAAATAAATGAACCACAGCTAAGCTGGGGCTGCGGCTACAATGTGGCTGAGCCTTAGAAACATGTAAAGGGGGCCGGGGGGGAGGTCCCAGAACACCACACAGTATATCATTTTTAGAGAGCTCAAAAGCAAAACTAAGCAAGGTACTGTCTAAGCATGTCTTCTTCACCTGTGGTACATGCACTGTTTGGACAGCGGTTACCCTGTGGGGCTGGAGAGGTGGGGACAGGGTGGGGTTAAATTAATCACACGAGGAGGCCATTAGGCTGAGGTGGCTCTAAGGCCTTAGCAGCCTGCATTTACAAGCAGCCAAACCCAAGCTTGTAAATGCCTCAAGGTTAAGAAATCAAAACCTAAGGACAGCCAATCAGGAAGAGCTAACTAGGCTTTCCCAAATAAGGCAACTGCTGCAGCTACAGCCTATCAAATCACTCCCTTGCTTTGCTTCTGTGTCTCCCCTATAAAAGTCTTGCTCCTGTCTGTACAGCGTTAATAACCACTTCCTGTTGGCACTGCCTGATTCAAATCGATTTTTGCTCAAATAAATTCTTAGAATTTTCAATATGCCTTGGTTTATCTTTTAACAGTGGTAAGGAGGTGGCTGTAAGGAGTAAATGAGATCAAGCATGGAGAGCGGTTTCTGGCCCAATAAGCGTTTACCATCCTTGCCATTGTCACTGTCATCGGCCTTATCACCATCGTCATCCTCACCATCATTACCATCATCACCATCGTCTTCCTCAGTATCTTCCTTTGGAACGTACAAGTGATCCCCCACTGCCCAGTCCTCCCGTATCACTTCCACTCCTCCCAGCCAACTTACCACATTCTACTGGTTGGTTATTGGTGCAGGTGTCTCCCTGGCTGGAGAGCAAGTCCGAGACCAGCGTGCCTCCTTGGTGCTCTGTGTGTTCCCACAGCAGCTAAGTCAGAGCCTGCCCTTCCCTGAACTGCTGCTTACTCTGAGCAACTTTAAGAGGTGGTTTCTCTCTTGTTACAACACAAGACCCCCTCCTTCCTGATTGTCCATAAGACACTAGAAGTGTACTACAGTCATTGTGATGCATGGCTGGCAGACACTACCTCAATTTCCAACACTTTCTCTTCTACCCGCCTCTTCTGTAGAGGTTGTGGAATCTAAAATCCTGATTTCTCAGACTCCCTTGTAGCCAGCATAGCCAGCCAGGGACATAGTTCTATCCCATGAGCTGTCAGCACAAGTCCCTGGGGAAGGTGACCTTTCCTGAATAAAAAGGGAAAGACTTCACCCTTCCACCTTTTGCCCCCAGCCCTGTCTCCTGCCTGGAACTTGGACGTGAGGCCTGAAGGGGAGGGAGACACCAACAGGTCCCGCGCCAACCCTGGAGGGCCCATCTCCGGACCTCCTGTGTGAGCCTTTGTTTCAGGCACCACCTTCTTGTTTAGCAGCTGAACGCATCCCGAGCTACTGTCCCACGATGCTCTGAAATTGGCGGCACGTTGCCTTATCCCTCGGCAGAATGAACACTCTCCGCTCTCAGCAGGGGAGCTTTCAGATTACCGCTTAAATTGTAGCAATCTGCTCATTTCATATTTCAGCTCTCACACCCCAAGATGGACTGTGACCCCAGGATGCCACAAACGCCCGGCATTCCACAGCTCCTTCAAAATCAATATGGAACCAACCCAGGCAAGATGTGGGGGAGAAGCTACAGCAGGCGCTGGTAAATGGGAGTGGGCCCTGGGCTGGTGGTCACAGTGTCCACGCGGGAGGCCTGCACAGAGCATCTGTTGGTCCAGTGGGCTCACGCACAGCTGCACCAATAACCACCATCCCTTTTCAGTCACGCAGGTGTTGAGGTCCACACCGTGATACTCACAACAGCCAGATGAGAACGCTATTTAGAAAGTGATTATTACAATCATACGTTATAGATCAATGCATGACTTGACACCCAGAGATGTCAACTGGCTCGTCAACTGCTGACCAATTTGCAGACAAAGTGCTGGGATTAGAACCCGGCTCTTTTGATCCTACAGTCTGTGTTTTGGCCACTGGCTCTGACTGCAAGAGCTACCAGATCAAAATTGCCTGATAAAATGAAAAACACCCATTGTGGGGAGATTTGGCTCTTACAAGAAGAGCAGCAGAAGAGAAAACAACCCACCTCTTGCCCTCCTGTTCCTGAAGTCCGATTACTACTCTTGCTCATTGAATTAGGAGAGTCACTGCTCTGTGCAATCCCTCCTGAGTGATGTCAAGACTAAAAAGTTTGGGAAAAGGATAAAATCCAGCATCCCCAGGCACACTCTTCTCCGTCAGGAGTAAAAGTAGACCTGTCGGTTGTAATCAACAGGCAAACGCACGTTGTACAGAGCTGCTCCAGGCCCCAGGTTGCCGGGTCCAGGTAACAAACTATTCCTTCCTGAGCTTCTGCGTTGGCTCCCAGGTGCCCACACAGGCTAACTGATAATAAGTTTTACTTAATCTAAAATTTTCTTTCATCCTCCAGAGAGGATCATTAACCAATTAATTCCAAGCAGGAGTGTCCTCTTTTGCATCCGTGGTGGTGGACATGAGTCTGGCTGAGCTTGCCAGGCAGGGGGACGGCTGAGGAGGGCGCATCCCATGTGGGGCTGGCTGGAGCGGCCACTGGCCAGGTGCCTCCCTGGGAGCCGGTGGGCAGGCTCTGCGGCTGGGGTGTCCTGGCTTCCCAAACCATGGCTCACTGGCTCTTTCTTGGTCTGGCTTAACTTCTATCTTTCCCACCCTAAACTTTTCACATCAGCTCATCTTTTCCCAAAGAGAAGATGAAAGGTAAAAGAAGCAGTATGTCTGAAATCTTCTCCATGACACCTTTTGCTAGCTTTGAAGTCCAACTTTAAAAACAGACGGTGCCTTCCTAGTCTGACTCCAATGCCTGACATTGAAAGGACATGTCATTCCCCTCTTTTGGTATTAACAGTCATCACCGTGATGATAATATTATTAGTATTAACATGCATAAGTGTCCACTTTGGGCCTGGCTTTTTCCAAGCACCTGTCAGGGGCACCAATAACTTCCGTTCTCCAGTAGAAAAAGCACAAAGAGGTTAAGTTACTGGCGGTAAAGAGAAGCACCTTCTTTCATGCCTTCATTCATTAGATTTTTATCTTAGAAGGTAGTTCTGTTGTTTTCCCTTTTGAGTGTGTATTTTTAAACTCTTTATTCATTCATCAATTCATCCATTTAAAAGCATTTGTTTGATTCCAGCTTTTCTAATACAAGGGGCTACTTAGTTTTTTGTCCCATTAATATGTTATGTCAGGAATCAAAGATCCCTTGTTTTACATGTGGGAGATAAGGCACTGTCCCGGCTGCCAGAACAAAGCGGGCAACTTATGGCTGTTTACATATTTCTCATATTTAACACATTTTATTTTGCCAACTCCTCTTAAAACGCATTAAGTATTTAATTAGTTTTATTTCCTTTTAGAACGATGACATTTTATTTGTCGCTATAATGTTATTAGTGTAATGTCAGTTAACACTGTCTCTTTTTCATTATGAAATATTTTCTGTTTCCTTCCAAGTTCTATCCTAACCAAGTCCTTCTTTTCTTTTTTTAAAAAATAAATTTATTTATTTTATTTTTGGCTGCATTGGGTCTTCGTTGCTGCGCGTGGGCTTTCTCTAGTTGTGGTGCACGGGCTTCTCATTGTGGTGGCTTCTCTTTGTTTTGGAGCATGGGCTCTAGGTGCACGGGCTTCAGTAGTTGTGGCTCGTGGGCTCTAGAGCACAGGCTCAGTAGCTGTGGTGCATGGGCTTTGTTGTTCTGCGGCATGTGGGATCTTCCCAGACCAGGGCTCGAACCCGTGTCCCCTGCATTGGCAGGCGGATTCTTAACCACTGCACCAAGTGGGAAGCCCCCAAGTCCTTATTTTAATTCACTTTCCCTGTACAGTGTGCTCTAAGACGATTTTACTTCCGAAAAATGTCACATCTTCCTCTCAGTACTAAGATTCTTCTTACTTTATCATTGTTCCCTATTTTCACTTAACGTCCTTTCATGGCTATTATGTTACGTGTTCCAAGTTTTACAACCCTCTGGCATTCATTTTAATAGAATTAGGAGAATCTATAAATAAAAGAAGCTTCCTAGAATAATGCTTTCATTCTTCTCCACTCTCCCTACCCCGCCTTTTCACACATGCCCTAAATTTACCAGCAGACGGGGAGCTTCCTCTCTCAGGCAGAGATTCTCTGACGAGGAGCCTGAGGGCAGTACCTCTGGTGCGTCTGGCCTGGGGCAGCCTGGAGCAAGGCAGGGGCAGGATCCCAGCTTAGGACAGCCCTCCGTTAGGACTCCGTGCAGGATGGCTGCTAGTCCAGCTCTCCAATCCGATGACTCAAGAGGGGCTGAAAGTTCTGTACAAAGTCAATAATTCAAATCCTGGAACTAGAAAAGCACTGCAGAACAGGCCCAAGGAGGTAAGTAGCAGGCCAGCAACCCAGACCAGCACCACCGTGCCAGGGGTGTCTGTTGCAGACTTATCTACCTGCAGGAAGGTCCTTCAACAGCAGGACTCTGCTCCTTTACGTGGACTGGGTGCTTCTCCCCAGGCTGAAGCTCTGTTCCTGGGAAACAAGCAAGTTAAGGGCTCAGGGAGCCACAGTAATCCTTCCAGATGCAGGCGTGACCCCAGAACACACCTTACCAAAGCAAACGTCCCCCAAACCCAGATTCCATGGGGCTTTCTCTGATGACCTCACTGGCCCCAGGAAATCCCTAGGCTTCTCATCCTTATCTCTACACACAGATTTATGATATGTCTCCAAGGACAGCAGGGGATGTCTTCCAAATCTGTCCTATCCCCACCACAACCCTAAAGATCTTTTTCTCCCAACATTTTATTGTGAAAATTTTCAACAAACAGCAAAGTTGAAAGAACTGTACAGCCAACACCCAAATACCCACTGCCCTGACTCCACCACTGACATTCGCTACAGTGACTCTATCATATTCCTCTCCATCTATCCATGCTTCTATCCATCTGTCAATCCATCTTATTTCCAGTGCATTCCAAAGTAGACTGCAGTATCGGTACACATCCCCTAAATACTTCAATATATACATCATAATGGGGAGTTCAATACTTGCTTACAGATTTTTTCTTTTGAAGTAAAATTTACACATGGGGAAATGAGTAATTGTTAGTTATACATCTGTTAAGTTTTCATAACCGTGTGTACCTGTATAGCCCCAAGCCCTTATCAAGATAGAGAACATAGCCATCACCCCCAGAAAGTCTCCCTATACACCTTCCCAGTAAATCCCCACCCCATAGATTAGTTTTTATTCCACCACAGATTGGTTTTGCCTGTTCTAGAAATGGAATCAGATGGCTCTCTTGTGTGAGGCTTCTTTCACTCTGTACAAAGCCTGAGATTCATCCACGCTGTTACAATGCAGTTGCCTATTCCTCTTTATTGCTGAATAAAGATGCCCATCGAAGGAATACATCACATTGGTTTATCCATCCTCCTGTTGGTGGACCTCAGAAACTTAAGGAATTGTGATAAACAAGCTCAACAACCCAGGAAACTCCATAAGCCTCTGGGGGAAAAAAGTCAAACAGAGTTTGCCCCCAGATTGCTGAGAAACCAGCAGGGGGACAGGCAGGCTGGTATCTTGCTCTGACGGATGGAAACATGTGTCCGTCTGATTCTCTCAGCAAAGCACCACGACCTGCTGGGGAAACCATGGCACCCGCTCCTGCTGGCCACAGGAAAGCTAGTCACGGCGGCCAACATGTCATCTTCTGCTATGAAAGGCTGATGCAGAAATCAAACTGGGCTCAATGCTAACAAAACTCCCCCAAAAGACCTCAGGACAAAGGCGGTCATTTAGAACAAACTGGGCAGTTCCGGCAAGATGGCTATTCCCTCCTGGCTGCATCCATTGTCTATAACAATCTTTGAGCATCTCTTCCGTGCCCAGGGTGCATGCAGGAACACAGCCCTGCCTGGAGACTTGGAGTCTAATCCATGCAGCCTGACCACACGATTCAAATGAAACACAAACACCAAGGGGAGAAAAGCAGTGGCGAGCGCGCAAACAAGTTTCCTTGGCTTTGCCGGGAGAAAAGGGGTCTCAGTGTAGGCGCTGAGTCATTTCAGGACTCCCCCGAGGAGGTGAGTGTGCTGGGGAGGCCCCGGGGAGGAGGCTGAGCGGCTGCCTAGCCCCAAGACAAGGCCAGGCTGGCACAGCCGTCGGCACAGCTCAATGCACCGCAAGTGACAAACTTCAGGAAAGGAACCAACTGCTGCAAAGTAAAACCAACTTTTAGCGAGACAAACCAACTGGCTTGAAGAGAGGTTTTTCTAATGGTTCTATGTAGCAATCGAACTTCTGACACAAGAAGAAAACAGAAACACACCCAGGGCTCTCTGCAAGTAAAAGTCAAGTTGGAAAGTGGAAAGATGCTCCTGGTTAGGTTTTGGAAATGCACTTCCTCAGCTGGAGTAAGGATGACACAGCTTATCATTACATGGGGTGGTCAGTCCTGGCCCCTGGCCACGAGCCTCAGAGATGGTCTTCCTGACTTTGCGAACCCACCTCTACCTCTGGGGTCTGTTTGGACCTCAAGGCTACTCGGTGTGAGAAGTAACAATTTGGTTTTAGGATGTTCCTGCTGTGGCCATATATCACAGGAAGGTAGAACACCATGTTCCTTGAGAAAGCAAACCAAAAAAAAAAAAGACCTAGAAAGTATCAGAAAGTTCATTTTATACAAGGACACAAAACTCTGGGAACAGAAAGCTTCCTTTCCTACAAATGGGTTTTTGCATCTTGAACTTGAATGGAGGGGTGTGAGGGCATGGAATTGACCAAGTTGTGGTATATAAATTTGTTTAAGCTACTGAAACAAATCCCACTGCTTGTCTGCAGCTAATAATTTCATATTCCTGCAAAAGAGAAATTGAGATGTGCCTAAGATCTCAGGCATGAACGACTACTATCTATCTATTTATTTATGGCTGCGTTGGGTCTTCGTTGCTGCGAGCAGGCTTTCTCTAGTTGTGGCCCGCGGGGGCTACTCTTCATTGCGGCACACAGGCTTCTCACTGCAGTGGCTTCTCTTGTTGAAGAGCACAGGCTCTAAGTGCCCGGGCTTCAGTCGTTGTGGCACGTGGGCTCAGTAGTTGTGGCTCACGGGCTTAGTTGCTCCGCGGCATGTGGGATCTTCCCGGACCAGGGCTCAAACCCGTGTCCCCTGCATAGGCAGGTGGATTCTTAACCACTGCACCGCCAAGGAAGTCCATGAACGGCTACTTTGATAGCAGAACAGAAATAAGGTTTCTTTTCTTTTCACAGAAATTGGGCTTTATCAAAAGGAACCCAAATAGGCATATTTTTGTTTGTTTACGTTTAGGAAAACAGCAGAAGATCAAGACGTGTGTTAGACCGAGTGCCTAGTGGCCACAAATGGACTTATTTTTCCGTGTTAAAATCTGTCTTCAGCCAGACATACCTAAATAAACCCCGACTGGAACAAGGAGGCACAGATCCAGGTACGTGGGGTCTAGCAGGGCTGCAACCACATACCTCTGCCGTACCCGCCAAGAGGACACTCGGAGAGTTAATGGTGGTGCCGAGGCCCCGTCCCCAGGGGCAACGCCAGCCGGATACACCTTTACCCACTCAGTCCTTTGCATGGTGCCAGGCTTCGCGCCAGCACCCGATAAATGCCTGCTGAATAAAAGCAGCAGCAAGTGAATTCCTCTGCCCTCTGATGACATTGTACCCAGGGCTTTTCTCCCTCTCTTGGTATTCTCCTCTCCGCCCTGCCCTGCACCCCTCCTGACAACACACCCCCTGAGGGCTGAGCCAGTGGGAGGTACCAGGAGGCTGCATCCTCACCACCCCAGGTTTCACAGGCTCTGCTGACCCAGTTTCCTCCCTTTGTCCCCTCAGCCCGAGGTGGGTAGCAGCTCCCCCTCCGTGCTGGCCAACAGCCTTGGTTGGTTTCTGTCACCCCGCTCACACGTCTAGAAGCAGCCCCGCTGTAAATGTGCCTCTGCCTGAGCCGTTGAGCTGGGTTGCTTCCCAACGGGACACAGATTAATGCTCCAACGCATGGCCCACCTGCTCCCCGCTTCTCCTTTGCCTATGACAACCCGTGGACCCTTCCAGGTCTGGTTCAAAGGCCACTGGTCACAAAGCCTCCCTTGAACCTCCCAGGTGAAAATCAGCCCCGCTCTCCTATCATCCTAAAGCATGTGGACTTCACCCCTGTATTATTTCCAGTATTCCTCTTGCAACGGTTACTTAAGTTCTTTTCTGCTGTGGGTAGCGACCCTGTCTTGTTCACTCTGAGTTACATCAAGTGGCCAGCCCAAAGCCCTGCAAACAAAGGGAACTGCGGATTTTACTTCCGAAAACAAGCAGCAAACACCCTCTGAACAACGTTCAAAGAAAAGTGACAGACGGGAGAGTCTATTTACAAACAGGAGATTCATATCCACAATATAGCGATGGCACCAACGGATCATCAGGAGAAAAGGGAAATAACCCAGCTGAAAAATGGGCAAAGAAGATAAGACACTCAGAGAAGAATTAAAGTGATTAATAACTTTATGAAGAGGTATTTAACAGTAATCAGAAAAAGGCAAAACAACCACGAGAGCTCATTTTCACCTGTAAGAACTAGAAATTCGAGCATTGATGACCTCCCCACAGGACCGCTGAGGGCCTGGCCTCCACACACTCCTGGGGGCAGTGCCACTCGGAGCCACCTGCCTGGACCGACGCCCCCCCCCCCGCCCCCATGCTGAAAACAGCTTTGCCTCAGCAGTTCCCCAGTCTCTGGAGCCAGACCATATCAGTTCAAATCGTGGCTCTGGCACTTACAAGCTCTGCAACCATGGGCAAGTTACTTAACCTTTCTGTGCCTTGGTTTCCTCATCTGTAAAATGGGGATAATGACAGTACTTACTTCACAGGGTTTCTAAGAAGATTAAATGAGTCAATTCCAGGAAAGCACATAAGGGCCAGTAGGTGTCTGTAATCATTATTCACTACTATAACTACTACTTGTTTTTGCTATTATGTATCCTACAGAAATTCTCATGTGCACAGAGAGGACGAATAAAGATGATCACTGCAATGGTGTTTATAATATCCCCCAGAAAACCCCCAAAAACCTGGAGGCAAATCAAATAACATTAAGTCAATACTGTAAACCAAATATGTTGCTTCAATACAATAGCTTTAAACTGTTTCAAAAGAATGAGGTAGATCTCTGTGTACTTGCGTAGAAAGCTTTCCCAGATGTGTTGTTAGGCTAAGAAAAGCTAGGTGCAGAAAAACATGTTTGGCACAATCCCATTTACGTGAAAAATAACCCCCTAAACTCTCCATGTAAGTGTGCCGATGTGTTTGTGAAACAGGACACACAGATACTAACGTGTGGACAGTGGTGGCGTCTGGGGGGAAGGTTAAGTTGAGGATGGGATGAGGGGAGGAAGGAGATTTGGGGTTTTTCCTCTTTATACATCTGCACCGTTTGAATCTTTATGACGGGTGAGTATTTACAATACATGTGTAACTTTATAAAATAAGGAAAAAGTACTGCATACAATCCTTATGAGTTGAACTAAGCACAGGTTATCAGGGTGGGGAGACGGGGAAAGTGACGGGCGTGGGAACCAGGGCTGTGAGGCCTGGCAGCAGGCAGCCAGGCAGGGACGGAACCCATCCACCTCCTTACCCGGTGCTGGCATTCCAGACCAGCAGCAATATCCACCTTCCTGAGGACTCACAAAGAATCCACCGACCTAAATGTCAGGGGAAAGATTAGGTAAGTTACGGGCCAGCCACTAAATGATGCACTGAGCAGTCATTAAAAATTGCACCACAGGGACTTCCCTGGTGGTCCAGTGGGTAAGACTCTGCACTCCCAATGCAGGGGGCCCGGGTTCGATCCCTGGTCAGGGAACTAGATCCCGCATGCATGCTGTGACTAAGAGTTCACATGGCCACAACTAAAGATCCCGCACGCCACAACCAAGACCTGGCGCAGCCTAAATAAATAAATAAATATTTTTTAAAATCGCACCACAGGACAGTTACAGGCCTGGGAAGTCCAGCTGCAAAACCGTACAGCCCTACTTGCCTAAGACATGTGTGTGTGTGTGTGCATCCATATATACAGATACATGCGCGCGCACACACACACTCACACAGTTTAAAAAAAAAAAAAAAATGAAAAGACACGGTCCAAAACGTTAACGGTGATTATCTTTGGGTGGAAGAACTATAAATGATATTTTAAGTTTTCTTTGTTCTTTTCCATATTTTCCAAACTTTCTATATAGTGTATTCTTTCTGTATTATACAAAGAAAAATCAAGTAATGGCCATTTCACCTCCAGGCTGTGCCACTCTCTGTGCGACCCTGGGTCATGAAGCCCCTTCTCTCCAGTTCTGGTTTTTTTCCTGGGTGTCTGCTTGACAGTTTTCTACTCTCCTCCGTCTCCGGTAGGCTGCGTGAGGCGTCCAAGGAAAGCTCCCCACTCCTGAGGCTCTTAGACTCCAAAGCTTCTGGCTGCCTTCATTGCTGCATAGATAAGCCTTTGAAGTGAAGCCCCGGGCCAGAGGCCTGATAAGAAGGGAGGGTCCAAAGGTACAGCCGAGCCCTCTGCCTTGCTGGGAGAGTGCAGGTACCTTCCCAGGGCACCCCTGTGCCTCAGCCTTCCCTCTGCCTGGACTGCACCCTCTGCCTTACCAGTTACAAGACCCCGACTCCAGCTCCCCGGCCAGCCCCGCTGCCACCTGCTCTCTGCAGCCTTTCCTGACGTGGACACTGTAATCGAAGGCGCCCCTGTGGAAAGCCTTGCTCTGACCTGGACTGAGCCTTAGTGAGTTACTCAGCCGCTCGGTGCCTTAGTCTGCTCCTCTGTGTAACGGGGTTAATAGGGCTCTGGGGTGATGATCAGAGCAGTGCTTGGTGAACAGTAAGAACAGCGCAGGGGCTGGCCGGCGGCAGTGGTGATGGGGGTCCTGGAACCCAGTGGCCAAGTGACCCCCTTCTAATGAAAACACAGTCACCAGGTGCTTCTGGGAGGTGGTGTGGGAGCTGAGGGCGGGGCCGGGGCCTGAGCAAACAAAAAGAACAAAGACGCTGACCACAAGAGGCTGCGGTCTGGTGGGGAGACAGACACCCTCACAGGCTATGGCCCTGGAGCCTGGGAGCCAGAGCTCAGCCCTGCTGGGCAGCAGACAGGTCAGGAAACAGCACTTCAGCTAATCCTGAAGAAGAGCAGGTTCTCCAGGTGGACCACATGGGAACGGGCACCCAGGTTAAAAAAGCTGCCGCCAAATAGCAGGTCCAAAAGAAAGAAAAGGCATATGGAACATTTCCAGCATTAGCGGAGGTCTGGACCGGCTGGAGCATCTGGCAACTGTGAGGGGTTCTGGGTGGAGGATGGAGAGGCAGGGACAGGGGGACAGCTCACTCCCCAAGGGCTGAGCCGGTCAGGCTTTGCTGTGGAGGAGCCTCTGTGGGTTTCAAAGCAGGGAAACAACAGCACGAGGTGGGGAACGGCCTAGAGAGCAGTGAGGCAGTAACCCAGGCACTGTCAGAGGCAGGAAAAGGGCTGCAGGCGAGACCAGGAGGCAGAGAGAAGGAGTTGCAGCCAGCAGACGGGCACCAGCGGAGGAGGGAAACTCAGCGATGCCCTGGTTTCTGGCTTGGAGGACAGGGTGAGGGCGGGTGAGCAGAGGAACAGCCTCGCCTCCTCCAGGCCAGGGGACTCCAGGCCCTTATCTGATGAGCGGGCCAGCCTGCCCTCCCCCTCGCCCCCTCCTGCCCAGACTGTCCACCCCGGGGAGTCTGACAAAGACCCCGGGTTGGGCTGGGGCCTTTAGTGGGCAACGAGGTTCTGGTCAAGTAAACACAGGAGGTCATCTCTGAGAACCGTTGCACAAACAAAAAGGGGAGGTCTGGACATCGAGGTCCCTTTCGAGCAACCGACCGAGACACTGGACACAGTTTATCTACCCCCATGGTGGATGGGCCGTTTCTTCCCACTGAGAAGACAGTCACCCAACAAGGACTCTGTAAGTGACAGATGCTGGCCAGTGGTAGGAATTTATGAGGCCCCAGGAAGGGTTAGGAAGCTGAAGCCCATGGCCCCTTTCTGGCTGGATCGTGCCCCACGGTGGCCCATGGCTGTCCAGCCCTGTGGAGCGCGGCTGGTTTGTGCCCAAGCAGCCAAGGGGGAGACAATGAGACTGTTTCTTCCTCTCCACGGTGCCACCGACTTGACACTGAGGGCATTGATGGGCTGGTTACCATGGGAACTCGAGCTGCTGATCCCATCCCATCCTGTGGAGCGTGAGGCTCCCTCCCGACAGCTGACGGCTATTCATCCCCGTTCTGCGCAGCACTGGACCCAGGGCCTTGTGCCTGCTGCCGGGTCTTCAAAATCTCCTAGAGCAGAGGCACCGGACCTCAGGAAGACCCAGGACTCAGCAGGATGATGCGACCCTGGGGATCTGAAGAATCTACGGTGGGCTCCAGGGCACGGCTGGGCCACAGTGTGTAGCCGACCAGACCTAGGAGCAAACTAGAGCATCACGGGCCCGGCTCCTCCCCATGCATCAGTGCAGAGCCGGGAGCTGCCTGCTGAGCGTGACTCTGAGAAGCAAGGGATTAAGATAAAAGGTGTGGGTGGAGATGGTTCGGTCCAGACACCAAGAGGAGCCTGACCTTGCTCGGTCACAATGCTCACATCCTGCCCTCCACTGAAAGGCTCTCACAGGGCAGGGGCCACGTTTTCCTTATCTCTGAGGGCCCAGCACCCGCACACGCGCACATAACAAACACTGGCTGAATAAATGAGGGCGTGTCTGCTGGGCCCAGGCTGCCCTGGGAAGATGGCTCTGCCATCAGAGAAGCAGCAGAATCGGACCTCATCTCAGAGGGCGACCAGAGAGCCGATGTGGACTGAGGCACCACAAAGTCCAGAGCCCAGTGGCAGAAACACACAAGCCAGCAGACAGGGTCAGGATGATGGAGGCTTGGGAGCCCAGAGGGCACATCTGCAGAGCTGGGGAAGTCAGGTCCGGCCACAGACGGCCAGGAAGGATGAGGCGCTGACCAGGTGGGCAGGGGAAAGCCATCCTAGGCAGAAAGAACAGCACAAGGAAGCTGAAAGGGAAGCAAGTGCACAAAGTGAGGGGATCAGCGGGGCCGGAGCAGAAGGCAGTGGACTGGGCCTGCATGGCATGGACGGGTGAGAGGCCCAGGCCTGTGCCGGGCAGTGGTGGGGAGAAGCCGGGGGGGACCTAAGAGCCATCCAGGAGGCCAAAGAGACAAGCTTGGTTATGGACAAGACAGGAGGCGTGGGAGCAGGGGAGCAGCGGTGACTTCCAGGCCTTGAGCTTCCGGTGGACGGTGGTCCCCCCTGTGGACAGGGACACACAGAGAGGAGGAGGTTCGCAGCAAAGGAGGATCAGTCCCGTGGAGAATGTGCAGACTCTGAGGGACTGCGTGTGGCATCCTAGGGAGGGGTTGGTTTTTTTCCCTCCACGTGGAGAACTGTGAGTCTCAGTGCTGATGAGAAGGAGCCAGCGCAGGCTACTCAGGATGGAACACGTCACCTCCAGCACCCTGTGTGCACATAAGCAGGTGGCAGGAAGGAGGGACAGCGGCTGGCGGGTCTGTCCGCTGCTCACCCTTGTTTGAGACACAGAGGTGAGGTTCCTCTGCCAGAGGGGAGGACGGGGCAGGCGACCCGAATGGGAGGGCTTTGGGCCCTGGCCTGTCAGTCACCGGTTAATAACCTGCAGCAAGTCACACTTAACCGGACCTGAGGTCTCTTCACAGTAAAACAGGCCCTGTGACACCTGCCTGCAGGTTGGTATGAGGCTCCGTGGGCAACAGCACTCCCAGGGAATTGCCCGCCAGGCGCAAGCACACGCCAGGGCCTCCAGTCAGTGCGAGGCCATGCCACAGTCCAAGCTGGAAAGGAGATGGCGCCCACAAGCACAGTCAGAAGGCCTCCCTGGGCAGGGTGATGGGAGGAGCAGGGGGAGGGTGTCAGCGCCTGGCTGGGCTGGGTTAGACCGGAGGAACTACGTTTTAGAGGCAAGATCTGTGCAGAGACTCAGAGACCCCGAGGATCCCGGAGTATTCCCCAGGATGTGGACAGTCCTGCAAAGCCCAAGACCAGGGAGGGGGCCCCAGACAGTCCTCAGGCTCTCTCACCCCATCAGCAGCTGTGTTTCTCATTTGCACCCTTGGTTTCTGCCTAGAGAAGCTCAAGCCCTCCCAAGGGACCAGACAGCCAAGCCAGCCACCCCGGCCTGGTTCTGAGTCCCCCTCGGACGCTGTCCTTGGGAGCTCTCCCGGCTCCATGTGCTGCAACTCAGCCTGGCACACATCTCTCCACCGCCGCCCCCATCAAATAAAACCCTGTCCACTTTGATCTATTACCATCCGAATAAAGATAGCAAATGGGAAGGTGTGATACTACACAAGCTTCACAATCCCAATTTTGTTTGTGCCCCCGGCCCCAGCTCACACCAGAACCTCTCCCTTGCCATTTGCAGGCCAGCCACCAGCATGGCTCCTGGTTCAGAGCATAAAAGACAGCCTCCAGCCGAAAATCAATACCAGAGAACTATGCTGCAGGTGACTGGGGAAGCGGCAGGACTTCCCCTTGCCCCTTCCAAGCCCCCAACACTCCCTGGAACAAGTTCTGGCTCATTATTTTAACACCCGGCTAAAGCTTCAGCTTGTTTTCAGTTGTAGGAACAAGCCGTCCGCAGCATGACAATTTTCCTCTGTTGACAAGTGAATAACAAAGGCCCACCTGAAATTCTGAGCCAGGTATGCTCCACTCAGCAGCTATTTTAAGTAAAACTATTTAAGGCAAGTTCAACATCATTGAAGGCTCTTAGATCTTTTAGGGCCCTGACAGCCAGCCTACCGCTTTATGTTCAGACTCAGAGCCAACAAATTAGCTCAATTCCCCAGGCAAAGCAGAAACGTAAGGGCAAGCGTGGTGCCTCAGTGCCACCTTAAAGGTAAACATCACTTCTAAGAGCTGCAGACGTTGAGCTGCTGTGATGTGGTTTGTGCAAATGGCTTGTTGCCTTTCTCTTCACGTGAATAAACAACTTGTCTTTTCTCAGTCATTAATGTCAAAGGTAACGATGTAGGTTGGAGTGAGGCCACCTCTGCCACAAACTGACCTGAGGGAGAAAGAAGCCTGGCAGAGGGAGAAGGCAGTGGCCAGCAGCAGGGTTCCCGGGCTCTGGGTCCAGCTCTTTCCCAACAGCCCCGTGAGTTGCAGCCAGGCATTGTTTCCCTAGGTCACCATTTCCTTGACAAGTGGATCAGCCCAGCCTGGGGAGTGTAAAGCACGGGCTTCTCATACTGGGCCCACAGCTACCTGTATGCCCACAGGTGGCCCAGGAACACAGTGGTATGTGTGTATGATGTGCATTTTTCTTTTCTTTTTCCCCCCTTTAACATTTCATGTGTATCTCTGTGTATGTGCACATGTGTAGGTGTACATGTATACCCGTATAAATATGCACATGTGTATATGCATGTACATATGGATGTCTGTATACAAGTGTTTTATTTATTTATTTATTTATTTATTTATTTATTTATTTATTTATTTATTTA
>NW_021703778.1:30163310-30170110 GCF_005190385.1 Monodon monoceros
TTATTTATTTATTTATTTATTTATTTATTTATTTATTTATTTATTTAATGGCTGCGCTGGGTCTTCTTTGCTATGTGCGGGCCCTCCCCAGTTGCAGCGAGCGGGGGCCACTCCTTGCTGCAGTGTGTGGACCTCTCACCACAGCAGTCTCTCCTGTTACGGAGCGCAGGCTCCAGGCACGCGGGCCCCAGCAGTTGTGGAACGTGGGCTCAGCAGTTGTGGCTTGCGGGCCCCAGAGCACAGGCTCAGCAGCCGTGACCCTCAGGCCCAGCTGCTCCGCGGCACGTGGGATCCCCCCAGACCAGGGCTCCAACCCTTGTCCCTCACGTTGGCAGACAGATTTTTAACCACTGTGCCACCAGGGAAGTCCCTACAAGTGCATATATTACATATATGTCTACAAAGTGCATGAAGAATTAGAACACTGCAGATGAAGTTTGAAATTCTACTACTAACTAGAATTTGCTGTGGATCCTTCCAGCCCAAGCTTCTATACTTTTACTACATGTGTAAACATTCATAAATATTACAGAATGGCTCAGTGTTTTTTTAAGTTTACATAAATACTATTACATTGTACATGGACAACGTGCCTCTTTCACTCAACATTATTTCTGACATTTATCTGTGTAGATACATGCCTAGCTCACTCATTTCTAAGTATTGCTGAGTACCCCAGGGTGTGGCTATTTCGATATGTCTCTCCATTCTTCTGCTGATGGATATTTAGGTTGTGTTTCCCTTCGTTTAAAAATGCCCCTGTGTTCATTCTGGTACAAGTCTCCCGGTGCACCTGTGCAAGAGTTTCTTATGACAAAGCTGAGATGTGGACTTGCTGATGTGACCTGACCCCAGATTACTCTCCAAGTAGTTGTCCCCATTTCCACTCTGTCAGCAGCATCTGAAAGTTCCAGCTCCTCTACAGCCTTGGCAACACTTCATACTAACACGTTCCCAGTCTGCCAATCAGATAGGTGTGAAATGGGATTATCGCCTGAAGCTGCATTGCCCCAACAGCTCCCGGGGAGGCTAGGCATCTTTTCTCATCCGGGTTTCTTTTTCATTCAATTCCCTATTCATATGCCTCTCCATTTTTCTACCTGGCATTTATCCTTTTTCTTATTGATTTATAACTTTTTAAATAATCTACACATTAATCTGTTATATGTTATAAATACTTTTCCTACTCTCTTATTTGCTTTTCAACTGTTATGAAGCCTTTATTATACAGAACTTTTAATGGATCAATCTCTTCCCTTTTTTATTTGATCTTTCTGCATCTTGTTTAAGAAATCTTTTCCTTTCTCAACCCTCCTACGCTGTTGGTGGGAATGTAAATTGGTACAGCCAGTATGGAGAACAGTATGAAGGTTCCTCAAAAAACTAAAAATAGAACTACCATATGATCCAGCAATCCCACTCCTGGGCATTCATCTGGACAAAACTCTAATTCAAAAAGATACATGCACCCCTATATTCGTAGCAGCACTACTCACAATAGCCAAGACACAGAAACAACCTAAATGTCCATCAACAAAAGAATGGATAAAGAAGATGTGGTACATATATACAATGGAATATTACTCAGCCATAAAACAAGAATGAAGTAATGCCATTTGCAGCAACAGGGATGGACCTAGAGATTATCATGCTAAGTAAGTCAGAAAGAGAAAGACAAATACCATACAATATCACTTATATGTAGAATCTAAAATATGACACAAATGAACTTATCTACGAAACAGAAACAGACTCACAGACACAGAAAACAGACTGGTAGTTGCCAAGGAGGCGGGAGGTGGGGGAGGGATGGATTGGGAGTTTGGGGTTAGCAGATGCAAACTATTATACATAGGATGGATAAACGACAAGGTCTTGCTGTATAGCACAGGGAACTATAACCAATCTCCTGGGATAAACCATAAGGGAAAAGAATATGAAAAAGAATGTATATATAAGTGAATCACTCTGCTGTAGAGCAGAAATTAACACAACACTGAAAATCAACTATAATTCAGTAAAATAAGTTTTTTTAAAAAAAGGAATCCTTTCCTTTCCCTATGTCATAAAGGCCTTCCATGGCAGTTACACATTCAGGCTCTCATTCCATCTGGAGTTTGTTGTTATGGAGTGTGAGGTGAGGGTCTGGCTGCCCTTCCCTGCAGAGAGTTGGCCCTCTCAGCGCCGTTTACTGAACTGCCCAGACTTCCCATCCACATGAGCCTCTTCTGCTTACATACAAGCTCCCACATATGCCTGGGTTGGAGTCAACTCCACCGATGGACCAGACCATCACTGGGCCAAGGCGGAGCTGCTGTGATCACCAAGGCTTATGGTGGCAGAGACGCTGCCCATCTCCCTTCTCAGAGTCGTCTCTGGTATTCCAAGACCCTACTCTTCCTTTGTGTGATTTCATACTCCATATCAAAACCTATCAGCACTTAGGTTGCTTCCATGTCCTGGCTATTGGAAACAGAGCTGCAATGAACATTGTGGTACATGACTCTTTTTGAATTATGGTTTTCTCAGGGTATATGCCCAGTAGTGGGATTGCTGGGTCATATGGTAGTTCTATTTTTAGTTTTTTAAGGAACCTCCATACTGTTCTCCATAGTGGCTGTATCAATTTACATTCCCAGCAACAGTGCAAGAGGGTTCCCTTTTCTCCACACCCTCTCCAGCATTTATTGTTTGCAGATTTTTTGATGATGGCCTTCTGACTGGTGTGAGGTGATACCTCATTGCAGTTTTGATTTGCATTTCTCTAGTGATTAGCGATGTTGAGCATCCTTTCATGTGTTTGTTGGCAATCTATATATCTTCAGATGAATGGATAAAGAACATGTGGCACATATATACAATGGAATATTACTCAGCCATAAAAAGAAATGAAATTGAGTTATTTGTAGTGAGGTGGATGGACCTAGAATCTGTCATACATAGTGAAATAAGTCAGAAAGAGAAAAACAAATACCGGATGCTAACACATATATGTGGAATCTAAAACAGAAGATGGTTCTGAAGAACCTAGGGACAGGACAGGAACAAAGATGCAGACATAGAAAATGGACTTGAGGACACGGGGAGGGGGAAGGGTGAGCTGGGACAAAGTGAGAGAGAGGCATGGACATATATACACTACCAAGTGTAAAACAGATAGCTAGTGGGAAGCAGCCACATAGCACAGGGAGATCAGTTCAGTGCTTTGTGACCACCTAGAGGGGTGGGATAGGGAGGATGGCAGGGAGACGCAAGAGGGAGAAGATATGGGGATATATGTATATGTATAGCTGATTCACTTTGTTACAAAGCAGAAACTAACACACCATTGTAAAGCAATTATACTCCAATAAAAATGTTAAAATAATTTTTTTAATTAAAAAAATACTTTGTTAAAAAAAATGAAGTAATACCACATGGTTTGAACAGTAAATGCCAATATGTCAAATTCCACTATTAAAAGATAAAAATTCCCAAACTGTCAAAATCAAAAATAAATAAATAGCTCATACCTGGCTTAAAAAAAAAAACAAAACCTATGGGTACCACAACTAGACGACACTGAATTTACACGTTAATTCAGGGGACCTGTGACAGTCAGCCCTCCCATCAAGAACATAATCTGTCTCTCCATCATTCAGGCCTTCTTTCTCCCAATGCTTCTTTAAATGTTTTGTAATCTTCTCCACGAAAGTCTCGCGCTACTCTAAGATTTATTCCTAAGTCTCTAACAGTGCCTATGCTGCAGGGAATTATAATTCCTCTCATCTTTGCAGCTGTGGCCACTGTCGGGCAGCTCCTGTTGATCAAGCACCCACTCAACTCTCTCATTAGTTGGTCTCCAGGTTCTCTCGGATTATCCTTGTGGCTAATTTTGTCACCTGTCAAGAGTGACATTTGACTCTTCCCAATTTTTATTCCTTTTTTTGTAAATTGTGTTGCATTATCTGGGGCCCCCAGGGCCAAAAGAGGCTCATTTGTCTTGTTCCTGATGATGCATATTTTTAAATGGAGCGGATCCAGAGCCTTTATCAGACTCTGAAGAGGACCCACAATTCAAGAAAGGTGAAAAACCACTGGTCTAATTTACCTTTGCACCACATAAAATAAACAGAATCAGGTTATCAATTGTATGAAAGAAAGAAAGTAAAGCAATGAAGCCAGAACTTGAGCGCAGCAAAGACTCAGGAGAAAAAGGGTCAGGGCAGGTACCGGGCATAACACTAACTGCCCATGAAGGGTTTGGGGAAAGAGTCACCCAAAGGAGACCTGGGACCAGAGAACGCAGCAGGAGACGAAGTGGACGAATCGTAACTGTTGGAGGTGACACACTCTTATTGTGTGAACACAAACAGCTTCCAGCCCGCGCTTCACCGCAGTTCACTCACCCATAAATCAAAGCGAATGATATCTACATCTTATTTATGAGTCACAAATTCTCCTGGCTGAAAAAGGCAAATAAGGTTTTTAAAGAGTTCTTAGTGAATAGGTAGAAGGTGGAGTGCTCCAGGCCTTTTCCACATTAGCAATGCACTTGGGGGAGGTGGGCAGGAAAGCGGGTTTGGGAATAAAGAATAACAGGCCCTCCTTGAGTAACTGCAAGCGCGCGTGCGCGCGCGCACACACACACACACACACACACACACACACACACACTCGCCTGACACAGCTCGTATCCCAAACCAACCAGCCCCTCCGTTTGAGAGTGCCTCCAGCAGCAGCCCCAGAAGCACGCCCACCAGGCTGAGCGACCACGTTGTGTGCAGTCCACCCTGGCTGCCCTGGACCAAGTGGGGAGACCCTGAAATGCTCCCCCAGAAGGTCCCGGGTGGAGGGGTGCACACCCTGAGCAAACTTCTCTCCCACAGGCAAAGTGAGGACTGCGGACTTCATGCACAAGCAACTCAGTGAGTCAGACAGAAGTTGTTTCAAAGATCGGGCGTGGCCAGGGGACTGGCATTTCTGATCCCCAAGGACAGGAGTCATGAGGGGGAGGCACCATGCCTCTCTCCTGCAATGTCCAGGAGCTCTCCACTCAACTTCAGTTCCCCTCTGCTCATTTAATTGTAAGAGCCAGAAACCCAGGCACTTTGTAATTTGTAATTTGCCACGCCATTTAAGAGTCACTTTTAGCGGAAGACAAATTGCTGGACCATCTGGGCAGAGCAGCCAAGTTTAGCAGGAGCTGGGGCCCTAAGCCAACAGGGCAAGCAAGGCGCCGGATGGACCCTGAGGAGCCCCTTCTTCAGTCTGGACCATGAACCAGGGAGACTTAGGAACCACAGGGAGAATTGAAGCCAGTGCTACCCAAATGCAAATCTTAAATCACAGGATGTTTGGACAGACTTGAGTGGTCAAAATACAACAAAAAAAGATATACAAAGGATGTGATGGGTTCTTTCAGACACACTCTAACCTGCGGTGTGAAGTACAGCTGCAACAGGTAGAATCCACTTTTCCCAAAGGTGGCACATCTCATATTAGCAGCATCTGGACTAGACTCAGGATGCAAAGAGATGTCATTTACATTGGGCCGCACCACACTTTGCTGGCTTCTGTCACGGATAACGATGAAACTGAATTTAACGCCACTTGGCAGTAGGGCTTGAGTTATGAGCGCGCACGTCCCTGTCACTCCATTTGATCCTCTAAGTGTGTAGTTTGTAGGAGACTTGTTCACTGCACAGAGAGGTCCACTGGTAGGACCGCACATTTGAGGCTGCTGCGGCCCCTCCCCCCGCCATAAATCAGGATCAACCTGCCCCACTGCCACCCTGTAGGGTTGGAGCTGGAAAAAGGGACCGGCCACCGAGGTCCTTTGGAGTTATGCAGCCTCTGTGCCCGGAGTTTGTCCCCTCTTGCTAACTGACAGCAGTCCTGAGGGCGAGGCCACGGGAGGACGCCTGGCTCCCCGGCCAGGGTCAGGCCCGGCAGGTGCCCTGCGGCCAGAAAACACAGGATCGTCGCAACCACTGCGCACGTACGCACTGTCACTGTCCGGACAGATGGAGAAGACAGGAAGTGACTTGCCTAAGGTCATACATCTGGTCCGCAGAGAACTACCATCAGAACCCCGCGCGGAGGCCCAGAAACAAAGCCAACTCCCTCCACCCCCGCCGTCGCCGCCAGAAGCCTGGAGGGGTTTCAAACGCGGGACCGCAGCCTCCAACCCTCGGCGCGACTGCCCGGTCCCGCGCCTCCCGGGCGCAGACACCGGCCGCCCTCCCTCCGGGAGTCGCGGACACCTAGGGAGCGCACGTCACCCCCGCAGCCGCCTGCCCCTCCGGCGCGCGCACAAGTTCCTGAGCCCCGCGCACAGGTTCCTGAGCCCCGCGCGGCCCGTCGAGGTCAGAGGGCCCGGCGCGGAGAGGCCGGGGTCGGCGGCGGGACAAGCTCGGGAGACACGGAGGACGGCTCCCGCCACGGGCTCCCCTCCCGCGCGGCTGGGCAGGTGCCCGCGCCCGGGGCGCTGACCCCATAGCGCCGGGCCTGCCCCGGCGTCCCCGCCGAGGGCCCCGCGCGCCGCGCTCCCAGGCGACTCCCTGCAGGGCGGCCCCTCGCGCCGCGCCCGCCGGAGGCCGGGAAAGTTTCGGGCGCGCGGGCCGGTCGCACTCACCTGGCCCAAGTTGAGGTAGCCGTGCGCCGCGGCCACGCGGTCCGCGGCGCCCGGGCCGCCCAGCACTTGCACCGCCCAGTGGTTGGTGTAGACGGGGCGCGGCGGCGGCGGCGCGGAGCAGGCGGCGGGCAGCGCGAGCAGCAGCAGCCAGCGCCAGGGGCGCGGCGCGAGCGGCCGGAGCCCG
>NW_021703778.1:30170510-30260327 GCF_005190385.1 Monodon monoceros
CGGGGCGGCGGCCGGGGCCCTGGCGCGGGCGGCGCGCGCGGAGGCATGGTAACGACAGGCTCGCTCGGCGCCCGAGCGGCGAGTGCGCCAGGGGGTGGGGTGCCGCCTTTTAAAGCCGCTCCGCGCCGGAGAAGCGCCGCCGCCGCCGCTGCGGGCGGGAGCGAGGGAGGAGGGGACGGCCGCCGCGCGTTCCCGCCCGCGCGGCCCGGCGGCGCCCTGGCCCGCGCTCAGCGGCCCGCACCCCACCTTCGCGAGCCCGGGGCGAAGCTCCCGCTTGGAACTTCCCGCAGACTTCGGGGGCCCTCGGGACACGCGTTCCACTGGCGTCCGGGAGGGCCCGGGTCGTCTCAGGTGAGTCCCGTTCCCAGCCTGGCGGGCTGGGGGCCGGCGCCCCCCTCCGGTAGGGCAGCCTGGCAGCCTGGGGGCTTCATTTGCCTGATGGTGTTTTGACCTGCGTGCGAGGCCTTGCTCTTGCTCTTCCCTGCGTGAGACAAGCGGCTCGCCCTAGGTCCTGGATTCTGGGGGAAGAAGCCACAAGGAAAGACAGGTCAGGGCCCGTTCAGAGCTAGGCCTGATGGAAGGGGCTTGGTGAGGGGGGCAAAGACGTTTGGCAGATTAGCTGGCTTCGGGAGGAACCTCGGGGGACAGCCCCCAGGTTGCAGCCCACTGGGGGGTAGACGGTGCTGTGGATCCCGAGCTGTCCAGTTCCTAGCTGTGTGATCCTGGGCAAGTTGCTGTCCTTTCTGAGCACAGGGCTCCACCTGTGATTGCGGGTGACAGTAGTTATCTACCCCGTGGGGCTGTTTAGGGCATGACATGAGCGCTGGCCTTGCAATCGGATGTTGATAAATGTTATATGAGCGCAGGGCCTGCCGCATGGTAGGTGATCACTAGCTGTGTAGACTCTTAAAAGCTCCCGCTGACCTGGGACCAGTCAGTGGGAAAGTAAGTGGAATCATCTTGGCCCCTGCTGCCTGGAGCAGCCTAGAATCCAACAGAGACTTATTTGGTGCACCTGGAGAGCTGTAGAAATGTTCACACCTGCAACAGGTGAATGGCAGGATCTCTTCTCCCATTCCTCCCAAGGGGTGTTGGTCCCAACTGGCCACATGTGGAAAGCAAGCCTTTATTACCCTGATTACTACCGGCTGGTGAAGAAACAAAAACTAGGCCAGCAAGGCCTTGAGGTGGGAAGGGAATCGTGCCCTGATGGTCTGTCTCCAGGAGCAGCCCCTTGCCTTCGGGCTGCTGTAGAGAGCTCACTGTGCGAGACTGTGGCGTGGCAGGTGGAAAGGTCGGTGACGAGGGGCAGGAGCAGGTGGGGACAGAGCAGGACCCATGCCGATGGCTTCCCCGGGTCCTTTCCAGCCTCACTCTCAGGAGCCCTTCGGTTTCGTAACCCACATGATTCATCCTTTCTGCTGGCGTGAGTCACCCCAGTGGAGGTGGGAGAACAGGGACCAGCCAAATTCTTGTTCACAAGTGCTCCTGCCAGGGGCCCCTCTGGAACCTGGGGACTGAATTCCCACACTTTCTTCCCTTTTCTGCACTAAAGCAGTTTGTCCTCCCTTTCCTCCCCTGGCCAAGTGGGCTCAGCCCACGATGCAGAATGCAGGCCCTGAGTTTCCCTCCTGCAGATGGCCTCACCCTGCCCACGTGAGAGACAGAGGCCCTAGCACAGGCTGGGCTGCCCTGCGGGAAATCGCACTGCCCTGGCAGGGCAGAAACAGTACCCAGAACCCACAGCCTGTCTCTTCCCAATGCCACCCTGGCTGCCCACAGAGGAGGGACACTGGATTAAAGGCCTCCCTCTGTCACTTACCAGCAATACACTTGTCACCTTTCTGGCCCCTGTTGGCCAGACTGTCCCTCGACCCTGTCCTGGACCTTGTGTTGTACTCCTTCAAGTACGTGACCCTCTTCAAGCTAAGGCTACACTGCACATAATCTAAGTTATTATGAAGCGGCTCATGTGTCCCCAGAGGATACTGCCAAAGCAGCAGTGATTTTGACAGAGATAAGGGTTTTTCCATAATAATTTAGTAGATTCAGGGATTCAGCCCACTGAACTGAGAGGAGACTAAAATGCATCTGAATTTTTATTTGGAGGGATCCGAATTTATTTTATTAATAGATCTGCTCATTTGGGGCTAAACTTTCCATTTATTGTGGATGTGCCCAGACAGTATCTTGGCTTCAATTTTGTCGGGAGCCCAGCTTCCCAAAATGAACATCTTAAAGCACCTGCTGTGGGTTGCGCGTTGATTTACAAGGTGACAGGACAGCTTGATCCCAGAAGGACCAGCCCTTTGCACTGTGACTGGATCTGCAATAAGACCTGCCTCGTCTTCCTGTAGGGAGAGGGTTTACCACTCACTCCAGCTCCAGCTCTCCAGATGGCCCTTGAGGGCCACACAGCTCTGTAGGGACGGGGGGGTGGGGCCTGCTGCTTCCCTAGTCTGAGGTCAGCAGGCCTGCGGATGGACAGGACATAGACCACAAAGGTGACTGGAGCCAGGAAATTTTTCAGCTTTTTAAAAAAATTTTATTATTTTTTAAAATTATTTTTTGGTCACACTACACGGCATGTGGGATCTTAGTTCCCTGACCAGGGATAGAACCCACACACCCTGCACTGGAAGCGCGGAATCTTAACCACTTCGGAAGGAGGCAATTTCTGGATCAAATTCTGTTTCAACACACCCCAAGTGGCTATGTGAAGTCTTCTGCTATCAAGTGGTCCGGGCAGTACTGGGCACCCCTTGGCCCCAGCTGTGTAATCCTGTACTTGCTGAGAAGGGATCAATGGTGGGCATGAGAACACGTAATTCAGTAACATCTTCCCAGTGATGCCACCTCCTCTTGTCTGATTTGGGAAGACACTGGCATAAATATCACATCTTTGTACTGGCATTTTCTTAAACTTCTGAAGGGAAGTTTTCTAAAACTTCGGAAGTGTGCTAGGTTCGGTAGGTTTAGGTTAGGGTGGCATCCCTCAAAGAATGTCTGATGGGCACCACCTTCAGGATGTGGGAGAAGAGCACGCACTCAGCAGAGCTTCCCTGCTACTTGTGTGCAACCCCAAGCAAAGTTATTCCAGTATCCTCTGCCAAAATGGCAGTAACGATGCTGTACCGATGCAGGGGATCTGCGGAGCCAGTCAAAGCTGACAGGGGCCAAGCCCCTTGCCCAGCCTGGCACCAAGTACACGCTGAGCAAATGGTGACACCGGTGACCACTGCTGCCGCCGGGCACCAGGAGCTTCCAGTGGGGTAAGATGGGCAAGGCTGCACACTCTGCCCCTCTGTGGGGTTCACGGGCACATAAATGTCCTGTCCTTCCACCAGGCCTAGTTGCACATTTCCTCACATCTTAACATCCCTGAAATCGGGGAAAATCTCACAGTCCGTGTCTTGTGATCACCACTGGCCTGGACCGAAATTGACTTCTTCCTGAGAGGATTTGTGTTTGCTCCCGCCAGTGGTCTGGGACACAGCTTCTGAGACCCCTTGGGGACCACATGGGTGGTGTGACCCCCCGCTGAGAACCAGCTTATGGTTCAAATGATCAGTACAAGCGTTTCTCCCTGCCTCCACCATGGCCAGGGGAGAGGCCAGGGGGCTCCCTGCTGTCCCTCTCTGGTGGTGGGTTTATTTCTCATCTTCTCCTGCACCAACGGTGCAGCCTTTCACTGGCACGGCTTCATGGAAGAGTCCCCATGACACTTCCCAACTTGGACACTTTTCCTTTCTCAGTAATATGTCAAATCCTGATGCATCTTCCACTTAAGGGTGTCTCTTGGATTTGATGAATATGGCATTAATGCCTCTAAGACATATTGCAGTAAAGATGCCTATTTGACTCTCTCAAATGTATTTGATGTTTCTTTTTGTAGCATCTATTAACATTCTACAGCAGAGGTACAGAAAGTGCCGTGTTTTTAATGAAAATCTGTTTTGACTCCTTTGGCAAAGCAAAGGTCTCCCATTGCCTGGTTAGTGTGAATTTTCAAATTCTACCCTTCTCTCAGGAGAACGCCTGGATGGTTTAGACTACACAGCATTCAGAGGTGTGATGCCCGATGGGACGCATTCTGTAGAGCTGACAGCCCTGCCACCAAGCCTGGATAACACACATGGTCCCTAGCCTGGGGGGACAGGAGATGCTGACACAGACGCCACACAGTGAGTGGGCCTGTGATGAGAGTGGGCCCGCAAAAGAGTAGACCACTGCCTCCTTCCACCCCTTCCACACACACCCCGTCTTCTCACCCCCCCCACCCCCGGTCCCGAGAAAGCATCCAGGCCCAGGGCTTCTACAAACCAGGGGTCCCCCAAATGACTCCAAGTCTTTTCACCCCAAATCCTTCTCGCTCTGGAAATCCTTCTCGCTCTGGTGGGTCAGGGGTCTTCCCTTTCCGTCTTGCTCCACCTTCCACTCTGTGTTATTGCCAGTTTATCTCATCATCTCTTCAGTGTGGGCTCTGATTCATATTGGGCTTTACTCCTTTCGAGGGGGGGGGATTGACCATCTTGGGGGGTGCGTGGAACAGCTCTCTGCCCACCCCACTCCCACCCACTCTTTGCCTCTCTGGTTAGACTCTCCCTTTATACCTAGATCTTCGTTGTCTTAAGAGTCTTGTGGAAACTGCTTCTCTGGCAAAACAATTATCCTGAATCTAGCAATTATGTATCTCAGTGTTCCTTTCATAAACTCCCAGGCAAAAATTTAGTGTCAAACAAGGAATTTAGGAGCAAAACAGCTGAAACTCCCTCAGAAGCTCTTCCCAACTAAGAATGAAAGCTTTGCCGTTTCTCTGTTTTCCCTTCTTGCCTTGGCTCCCAGGAGGCTCCGCGCCCCATGTGATAGAAAACCACAATGGTTTACTTTCTCCTTGCCGCAGCAGTTAGGATGCCTCTGGTTACAAGTACTGGAATATCCAAGTAAAAGGCACGTGGACAATAAAGATGACTCACTATCCCATGAACAGGAATTTGGTGAGAGCTGGATCCAGGGTTGTTAATTCAGCAGCTCAGTGATAGCAGGGCTCAAGATAGCCTTCCTGTCCTTTGCCTGGCCTTCTCCTCATGGACAGAGACAACTGCCCCACACTGGGGCATCTCAAGATGGCCTCCAAGGAAGGAATGGCAGGAGCAACCTTCCCTCTCCTGACTGTCTCATCTCCTTAGGGGAACACACCCAATGTCCAGTCCATTTCACCTCAGGCCCCACTGACCCGAACTGGATCACAAACCCTCCCCCTCCCAGGCAGTCATTGACAGAGTAAGCGGGGTCACCCACGTTGGTTTGCATCAGTCTTGGTTTTCCTCCTGGGGAAACATCACCGCCCCAGAATGAGCAAAATCAGAGATCTGCTAGCAAGATGCCAGTCCAGGAAGGCTGCTGGCTGGGCCTACCATCTCCTCCCCTCCCTTTCTATTCCATCACCTTCATATAGATTCAGACTGCAAATGCATATTTATTGAAAGGAAGAACAGAAAGGAGGAGGGAGGGAAGGAAGAGCCCCCCCCCCATGCCAAGCAGACCCCCAGGATCGCACTGCATTTTACCCGAGCCCAGCAGACGGGCAGCGGGATCTGCGTCTTATTCCTGGGTGAGGACATCATTCCTTTGATGCCAGGATGAGTTTTGGCTTCGTTGCCTGAGTACTCTTTCCAAGTGAGAATAAATTAGGAACTTGGGCTCCGCCCCCCACACTCTGCAAATTGAGCGAGGCACAAGCTGGAGAGAAGAGCTCGAAATCCAGTCCTTTCTAGACAACCATTGTCTCGGGAACCCGAGTGTATAAAGAGATAATGGGGAACGTGCATCTCAGGGGCCGGGCTGGGTGCAGCAGAGGAACTGGCTGCTGCAGCCGGAGGCAGCAACGCAGTCGGTCACTCCTCTGTCCCCCCCCCCGCCCCCTCCAAGCTGCCCCTCCCTGGTTGCCCCTCCCTAGTTCCTCAGGGAGCCCTCCCACCCCCACCCCCACCCCGTGGGCTCCTGCTCTGGCAACTGCGCACACTCATCTTTTCCTCTCCCAGATCCTTCCCCTCATCTGCACGTTTCCCAGCGCCCCGCCCCCCACCCTAAACAGGCTCCCTCACCCCCCACCCCAGGCCCTGGAGAAGGTCACCTGGCTCTTCACCGAAGGGTCACTCTGCGCCTGGCTCTCCGTTGAGTCGGCACCTGCGACCGCAGCCGACGGCGGATGGAGAACCAGCCACCCGTCTCCCTGACATGCGCCATCCACACCTCTGCAGTCGTGCAAATCCCCATGCTCCTTTCTCCACCTCCCACCCTGTCCCCACCCTCACTCTCCCGAGGCCCCGCGTCTTTCTTCTCAGGGGAAACCGTCCTCTCCCACTGCACCCGTGGGCTCTGTCTCCCAACCCTGCTGCCCGAGGGGGCCCCGCTCCTGCCAAGGAACCCACTCCCTTCCTGGGCGCCCCCCTGCGCCCGCCACCCACCCCCCCGCCCCGCCACGTGGTTCTTCAAGGGTGTCCCTGCACCAGCTGCTGAGTTCTCTCTTTGCTGCTGTGATTCCAGCATCTTTAAAACAGCAATAACAACGAACTCTCCAGCTACCCTCCCATTTTTCTTCCTCCCTTTATAGGAAAACAAAACTCTCAAAAAGTTGTCTCCACCCAGTGTCTCAGTTTCTCTCTGGCGCTCTCAAACCCATGCCAATCAGATCACCCCTCACTGCCTGAAGCCACACCCTGCTTGCTGTCACCACTGCCCCGGGTGGCTAGAGGCCCGGGGCCAGTTCTCAGCCCTGGTCCCTGGAGCCCTTCCTGCAGCATGTGGACCACTCATCCCTGAAGCCTTTCCCACGTGGCCTCCGGGACACCCCTCCCCACCGCGCTGGTCCCCCCAGCACAGAGGCTGCTCCTCAGTCTCCCCTGCTGGTTCTGCTTAGCATCAAGGGCCCCAAGCCCCAGTTCTGGGCTTCCTCCCTCTCCGCCACCCACCCACCTCCACCGCCCCACCGGAGACGTCAGTCATTTTCATCATTGCGGGTGCCCATTACCAGCTGATGGTTCCCAACCTGTGTCACCAGCTTGGACGTCACACCTGAGCTCCAGACACTGAGGACATCTCCCCTCTGCGTCTAAGGCTCATCACACAAACTGAGCTCCTGCTCTTCCCAGCCCCCTAACCCACCCCCAGATTTCCTATCATGGTAAAGGGCAGCCCCAAAGCCTGCAGGCCCCTCGACCCCTCCCCGAGTCTAGGCTCTCAGGGAATCTGGTCATTTCTACGTTGGAAATCCATCCAGAGCCTGAGTACTTCTCACCACTCCCACTGCTACCGCCCTGGGCCAGGCCACGCCCACATGTCCCCTGGTATAACTCAGCAGTCTCCTAAATGCCCTCCCTATTCTGCCCTTGCCCCTGGCATCAGCCCTCAACACGGGGGTCATGTGAAACAGAGTCACATAGGCCACTCCCCAGCTTAGAGTCCTTCCAGGCTCACACAGAGCAAAAACCAAAGTCCTTGCAGCCCCAGAGGTCCCTTACAACCCACCCCAGCCTCCACCCCCACCATGCACAGCCCGTTGGTCAGATATTGGAAGAGCGTTGAACTGGATGGTTTGAGCTTCCTGGAGGAAGTGACTTTTAAGCTGAGCTCAAAGAAATAAACAGGAAATACCTAGATGAGCAGACATCAGTCAGGTCTAAGTAGGAAAACAGAGACTGCACCAAGTGTTTACAGTGGAGGGAACTGGTGACATGGATGATGGAAGAGCTGAGATGGGGGAGGGAGGGGCAACCCGACATTAACACCGACTCCCCCACCCCCCGGTATCACCCGGCTCCAGGCAAAGCGCCTGGCAGTTGGTCGGCATGTGCAAAGGCCCTGGGGCAGGAGGAAGGTGGTGTGGTGGGAGAGCTGGAAGAGAAGCAAAGGGGCAGGGGCATTGATAGTGAAAGGAGGGTGGCCTGAGAGGGGACACGAGGCCAGGCTGGGGCAGCTTCACCAGCCCTGGCAAGAATTTGGACTTAACGCCAAGAGGAGTGGAAAGCAGAGGAGAGATGCTCCCGCTGTTGCGACCAGCCAAGCCTCATGGCTCTCTGCAGCCCTTCCCATCTTCAGAAGGACACACTTTGGGTCCCACACCTTTAGCTCTTTACTCAACACCCTCACTGTCTCTGGTCTCTTAAAAACACCAGCCTGCTCACCTCCACCCTGCCCAGACCCTGGCCTCAAACGTTCCCTGTGATATCCATGGAAGTGTTGTTCCCTCACCTGGCTCCTGCCTGGCTCCCCATCCTTCCCCACCCCCTGGGCTCCCGTCCCAGCGGAGGCCTCACCTTGCACACACAGGCTGTCAGGATAACTTCCAACCTGGCTCTCTGCTCCAGCTCACTGCCCCTCTAACCCCACCCCCAACCTGAGGCTTGGTTCCCACGTGCTCTTGGGAGCCTACTAATAAGACCACTGTGAATGTTTGCAGCCAACAGGGTGGAGACCAAACTCCATAAGGCAGAGCCCTCATGGCCTTAGCAAGCTGGCGCTGTCTTTCTTGCTCTTCCTGCCCCATCGTGGGCCAACCACCTTCCCAACCACCTTCCCAGATGGACCAGCCCTTCAGGCCCAGGCTGCTTGGATTTCGACACCTCCTCCCTGGGTGTGCCTTTCTCCCCTCCCCGCCCCCACATGCAAATTCCTCCTGCCGCAGGGCACCTCCTCTGTGAAGCCTTCCTTCACCAAAAGCACCCCTCCCATGCCCCAGCCCTCTCCCTCTCGTCCCCAGGCAGAACTGCTCACCTGGCTGTGCTGCCTTATGTTCTGGTTCTGGAATCTCTCACACCCAGCTCAGTGCTGACTGGGGGCTGAGTCTCAGAAGCTGCTTTCCAGCTCTTGGGGCTCCCTGGACCTCCCTTTCCTCCCTGGTAGGAAGAAGCCTCAGACCTGGTGCCCTTTCCCTGTACAAACAAGCTAGAACCTCCTTCTGGGGTTTCCTACAGCAGTCTATTCCAGAACCTTGGAGGAGAATAAGCTAGTCTGACGTGGGCAGGTAGGACTGTGAAGGGAATCCTACAGGTTTAAAAACAATCCATTGGAGCCCTGGGTTTTTCCTATAAATATGATTGCTGTCATCCTAAATGTCACACCATCCAGGTTATCTATCCCTCAGTATCAGGTGACAATGATTTTGCTAAAAGAATCACGACCAGAAGACCTGACTGTAGGTGGCCAAGAGCAGCAGCAGATCCAGGGCCAAGGGCAGTAGAGCCGGGTCTCATCGACGCCAAGCAGCCCTAGGACCAGGGCAGGCATTGGGCTTGCCGAGCCGGGGCTGCAGGAGTGCAGAGGGGCTTTATGACAAGTCGGTGTATCACGTGAAACAAGGGGCCTAGAGACAAGAGAAGCCTGGTGATCACAGGCCCTGAGAAGCAAGACGCAAAGGTACCCACGTTCCTTTCCACATGCTGCTTCAATTTTCTGCTGACCTGAACATAGCTTCCTGCAGCATTGCCCTGGTGCGGGCCCCGGAGTCCGGTCTCAGGCAGGGCGGGGCAGCGGGCAGTGGGGTGGGCTCTGGGTAGTGGGTGGAATCCAGCCCAGTGCTTGCTGGCTGTGTCACTTTGGACAGGTCACCTGGCCTGCTAGGCCTCAGTTTCCTGCGCTGTAGATGAGACTTAAAACGGCCCCTCCATGGAGAGTAGGCAAGGTCATTCATGCAGGGCCAGGACCTCAAGGGCAGCCAGCAGGCTGGCAGCAAAGCTCCTGAGACGTGTGTCTCTGGTTTGGCAGATGCTGGCAGGGGTTGTGGTGACAGCAGAAGCGTGGGGTGGCAGGGCGCTGTGCCGAGTTACATTTAGATGTTACTAAAACCTAAATGGTTACTGTTATCTTGCTTGGATCTATGTGGTGAATTTCGGGCTTCCAAAAATCCACTTGAGGCTTTTTATATACTCACTATTTATAGTCTAAACTCTCCCAAATCCCCAACCCAGCCAAAGTCATTCCTGCTGTTTTCCCTCCACCCAGACGCACTAGCAGCAGAGAAGACGGCAGCGTGAACTGCGGCCCCAGCAAGCCCAGCACTCTTTCTCCTCGGGGAGCGAGACCCAGGAACTCCTCTGCCCTGTGCGGGGCCACTGGCCACCATGTCCAGTCCCACCAACAACGCCACCAAGCCTGCCGTTCCATACGGTCATTTCCAAAAGGTGGAAAATTTGGTAACCAAACAATATTTCTGTGACCCATACGATTTTGCGTCTAGCTCTCTTCATCTGGATCAGGGCTAATTCCCTTATTATTTTTCTTTCTCCTGAGCCCCTTTTACCCCAATCCTGTAAGGTGATCTTTCATTACAAACCAGCAGCGTGCTCCCCACAAGCATGTAGTCATCATGGGTCACAGGTCATCACCCTCGTTCTCTCAGTCCCCACCCTTGGGAACCTTCTCGCTCACAGCCAAGATGCTGCGCCTCTCAGGTCAAACTTCATGGAGGGCTTGGGGCACAAGCAGTACCACAAGACAACACAGCAGGAAGTGAGCTCAGGTCCTGTCTCCTGGAACAGGCAGGGGAGGGTCTGGACAGAGCAGATGCCCAGGCAGGAGAAGGAGAGGCAGTGGAGCACTGTGGTTAGAGCAGAGATTCTTGAACTGACCATCTAGGTTCTCATTCCAGCTCTGCCATTCCTAGCTGTGTGACCTCAGGCAAGTCAGTTAACCTCTCTGGGCCTAGGTTTTCCCAACTGAGGATAAAATGGGCACAAAATTTGTGTTCACCTCAAATGAGTCAATGTAGATAAAGTGCTCTGACTTGTGCCCTGCGCTTAGACAGCATCACGTAAGAGGTGTGATTATGAGGCCAGACATCTGATTGCTACCTGTAAACACATGCTGCAGAAGTCTGTGTGCGGCTGTGTGAGCACAAATGTGCTCCAGGCCGGCCAGCCCGATGGCGCCGCTCCACGGAGACAGATGCTCCACATCCCAGACACAGAAGGAGCATGCGGCGCACAGACAGCCCCAGGGCCATCAGGAGGGAGCTAGGCAAGGAAGGAAGGAGGAAGTGGGGGCCAAGGAAGGCAGGACAAAGGGGGGGCAAGGAAGAAAAACACTCATGTCCTACTGAGGCCTCTGCCAGGCTTCCACGTACATCTGTGTCTCATTTGTTTTTAAAGCCGCCCCATACGGTGGTTATGATTCCTCCCGTTTTACAGATAGAAGTGAATGTTGTAGTCAGGGTGGAGGGGTGGTTGTGAAGGCACAAGACAAAGGTGGAGAAGGAAGCCTAGTCACGCCCAGAGGTGCCTGTCCTGTCCCGCAGACAGTGAGCGAGATCCCTGGATGACGGGCAAGGCCCGCGAGGCCTGGAGGGCAGGGAAGCAGAACCCTCCCCTGGTCCACCTGGGGGTCGGCAGAAACGGGCGACAGGCCTAGGGAAGTCACTGGCTGATGGTGACCATCTGTGCCATCCTCACCCCAGGGCTGTGCTCCTGGGCACTCAGGGTCCCTCCAGAACTGCCCCCGGGGTCAGCAGGCTACACTGTTGCCCCTAGAGGAGACAGAGGAGGGAGGAGCCGTGTCTGGAGCAGCCGGCCCAGGGAGGCCAGGAGGGAGGCCAGGGTTTCCAAGCTGGGGAACCCCTGGGTGGGGTGCCCACCAGCCCCGGAGCTGCCTCCACTCTCTGCCTGTGTCACCTCCCTGTCAGAGGAACTCAAGAAAGTGAGTGCCCTGGGTGGGGGCAAAACTGGTCCTTTGGGACACAAAGCCCGAGGATGCACCCACACCCCATGGCCTTCCTCCAGAGGCAGCAGCATGGCCACATCTGAGGACGGGCACCGCCCACCAGCCCAGGGTGCACATTTCCACAGAGCAGTTGCAGGACTAGCTGGCAGGCTTGCAGATGAATGCTAGATGCCCAGTTAAATTTGAATTTCAGATAAACAATGAAAAAACTTTTCAGTATAAATATATCCCACACAATAGTTGGGATATACTTATACCAATTATTTATCTGAAATTCCAACTTACCTGGCTGTCCTGTAATTTTCTTTGCTAAATCTGGCAACTTTACATGGGGACCAAATGCTTCAGCTGGAATTGGGGAGGGCAGGGTATCACTAATACTTTAAAAATGAAGTGCCAGGCGAAGGTTTTGGTTTAAAAATTCAGAACACCTTCTGATGGGGCCAGGAATCAGGGCAATGCAAACCATTAAAAGTGTCTTGCTTTCCTCTTTTTGATGCCTCCCTACCGAAGGACAAGGCACTCTATCAAGGGTCTAGAAACATCTTTCTGCCCCCAATGTCTGTTTAGAAGGCAACCCCCTGCCAGTGGTATTTGGAAATTGAATTATACCTTCTTTTTTAAAACAGAAGAGAAAAAGTCTTCTCTCCGGGGCAGCATTCACATGCCCATGAGCTCTGTCATCAAGTATGAATATTCTCTTAAAAATAAAAATTATGGTGTACTTAAAAAGGAGCATGTTATGTCAGCACTGGTGATAAGACAATTTATTACAGTCTACAAAAAGAAGGCTCTAATGATGTGGAGGAAGCTGGCTCAGTGGGCTGTAAATTATAAGCCATTCTCTCACTGGTGGAAATAAATCCTCCTGTCAAGTCACTGCGCTCCCCTTGTCGGCCACGGGCTGTGAAGCGGCAGTAACTACATGCCTGTCACCTGGGGAGCAGCCCCACTCCACCCCTTGGGGGTCCCCCCACTAGTCCACACAAACCTCCCACAACCTCTAGTCACATCTTTGGGACACATGTCCTTTTTGACATGAAAAAATAACAACTGTTTATGGTCTTCTAATAGGCAAAACAAAAAAGAGAAAGAGAGAGGAAGGGAGGGAGGGAGGGAGGGAGGGAGGAAGGAAGGAAGGAAGGAAGGAAGGAAGGAAGGAAGGAAGGAAGGAGAAGGGAAGGAAGAAAACAGAATGCAGAGTTCACTGGGAGAGGAGCAGGATTCGAGATCAGAAGGCCTCACTGGACACCCTGCTTTGAGGGAAACGCCCTTCCCTCCTGAGCCAGGCTTTCCCCGGCTGGAAAATGAAGGACTTGGGCTGAAGGGGAGACCGACAGGGACTGCTGTTCCCACAGGTGCTGTGCTCCCATGCGGTGATGAGCCTCCTGAGCGGGAGGGGTTCAAGAAGAGCTGGGGCAGCACCTGCTGGAGATGGTGAGGAGGGGCCTCCTTCACCCTCCAGGAAGCTGAGCTCACACTGACTCCCAGGGCCAGCTCCCCAATTCCAGAACTCAGTGTAAAGAGCCTCAAGTCCCACCCACCCACCTCTGGCAGAGCTGGTGAGTGCCCCACACCTTCCCCTCCAGTGGCCTTACCACTGTTCAAAAGCGAGCTGTGCAATCAGCCCCTTCCCCTGGAGCCCGCTGTCTGCATCCAGACAGAGATGTGCACACCATGAACAAACAATATGGGTGATTGCTAGGCGATAAATATGACTACATAGGTCTAGTGTGTATGAGCCTGCGGTTAAGTGCTTTCCTAGAATGGCTGAAGGATTAGCTGGCAGGGTTGCCAGACAAATACTAGATGCTGAATTAAATTTGAATTTCAGATAAAGAATGGGAAAAAAAAATTTTTTAAGTAGAAGTATATCCCACACAATAGTTGGGATATACTTATAAAACGATTTGCTATTTATCTGAAATTCCAACTTACCTGGCTGTCCTGTATTTTTATTTGCTAAACCTGGCAACTCTTGATGGGGACCAAATGCTTCAGCTGGAACTGGGGAGGGCAGGGTATCAATAATACTTTAAGAAGTGCCAGGCGAAGGTTTTGGTTTAAAAATTCAGAACACTTTCTGATGGGGCCAGGAATCAAGCTACTCAAATCATTAAAAGTATCTTGCTGAGCTCAGATACAGGCCATTAGGCATCTAGACAGATTAAAATAACGTAAAAATAAATAAAAACAAAGAAAGACACAGACAGGGAGGGAGATAAGACTAAATGAAACATCTGAGACTACAGTAATAACCCTCGGGGCCTCAGGCAGCAGCATCCATGGGAGAAGTGGTGGCTCGGAAATGGCTCGTGCCAGGGAGGTTTTGCGAGCTGGTGTATCAGGCAGTATTTGGGTGACCCGGGAAGCACCCCTTTGCCTGCCAATCCCCCTTCCATCCTGGCCCCAGCGGGATCTGCCCAGGCCAGGAGTGCCACAGCACGCATTTGCTGTGCTCGTTCCCCGCCCCGCCAGGGTCCTTCCCTGCTCCCGCTACCCACCCTGACACCCCAGCAAAATGGACAATTGTCCAAGTCACAGGCACCCCTCCCAAACAATTCCTATTTCTTCTATTTTGTCATTTCCTTTCACATCTTATCTGTCTTCTTGAGTTTTCAATTGTTTTTCCTCCATTTTCTCGTTACTTATTTTCCCCCCAAAAATGTTTTTCTGATCGTCAGCAAGACACCTGTGCCTATATATAACCCAACGTGAATTCTGTCTGTTGCCCTTTCTGCCCCATGGGACTAGACACCCGTGAACTTTTCCGTGAACTCTGCTTTGCTGGGGCAGGCGTGGTGAGAGACACAGCACGTGGGGCAGCTCGGACACCAGGCAGGAGGCCGTGGGGACACACACCGTGCTTTGCAAGGAGGAGTCCAGGAGTAATGTCAACAGCACTGTCTTCTAGTCCAAAAGAGGGGGCAGGGTTAAGGGTTAGCGACTGCAGTTCTACATTAACCAGCCCTTCTGGGGATCTATAGAATAATGACAATGTTTGGGACTGTCGGTGTCAAGGCTGTAAGCAGTCCTAGGGTTGTCTGAGCCACTGGTTAAAGAGAATCTACGATACAGTAATTTACTGAACTGTTCTCTAATTACATGAAAATTGTCATCCACGTCTGCCACACACGGGAACAGGGAGCCAACCATGTTCTGACTAATCTACGTGTTGTCAGGTTCATGGAGAGCTGGCTGTACCTGCCATCGCTGGACCCCAAATTCTTCCTATTCTGTATTATTTTGTGCTTTTGCCCAGAGAAAAATGATGGATTAAAGCAGAAAAGCAGGTACAGGCTGTCCCCACATGAGCACGTTAAAAGGCAAAGAGATATCGAAATGTCAAACTTTTGCCACCAGCCCATCATTTGAACGCTTTTCCAGCCGAGCGCATCTGCAGTGACATCGACCCCTCCCTGTGCTTCACCAGGCAAGGGGGGTGCTCCCGCTGGCCGTCACCAGGGACCTGGACCAAACCCTGATGTGAGGTGAGGGGTCATCCCTCGTGCTGGAGGAGCAATCAGGATGCACCATGTCAGTGGGTGTCTGGGAGCCTTTCAGACCAACCAAGCGTTAATAGCCCATCTTGGCCCCAGATCCTCTAACACGGCCCTGATTCTGCTCTTCTCAGAGCTTCACACGAAGGTGACGCGGTTTCTCGTTTTAAGTGAGACCGAGATGCACACTACCTCCATGCAGACATACATCACTCAAAGCTTTTCCCACAGATGCCAAAAGGGTCTGACCCACAGCCCCAAAGGCAAAGATAACCAAGTGGTCGTTAAAACTGAACAAATGCAATCAAGATAAGAGTCTAAGTGCTAGTGGAAAAGACAGTGGCACTGAAAATAGCCTGAAGGGGCTGGCAAGATGGCCTGCATTTTTGCCCAGGTGAGGATTTTTTCCATGTGAAATATGTAAGCGATGTACAGATTCCACCAACACCCTGAACACCAGATTGGATCTAAGGGTCAGAGCATTCACTGATGCTGAAATTCAGGGGTCGCCCAGGCTGTCCACGCCATCCTTATGCACCTCGGCTCTCGGGGTGGTAGGGGTGAACATGGGAGGGGAGGGAGATCCCTTGGGGCTGGGCCCACACGCCTGCCGTTTCCGAGGCCTTCGGACACTGGGCCTGTGACCTGGGCTGTTAGACATGGTCCACTGGAGGCTTAGCTTGGCATGTAAGAGGTCATGCAATGTAGGAACTACCTCCCACAACGAGACGGGAAGGGAACTGGGAGAACAGGAGGCCGTGGGCACCTGCCAGGTGGCGGGTCAGCTGCCAGCTCACTGGGGTCTGTCTGCTGGAACCCAGAGGTGGCTGTCGGGGTGAGGAGGCGGGTAAACAGGAAGCAAAAAGGGTCTCCAAGTCTTCTGAACTAACCTGGGCTTTCTTACATGATTCTCTCATAAGACCAGCAAGGGACCCTCTCCGAGCAGAGGCCACTACAGAAACCTGTCAGAGCGGCGGCGGGGGGAGGGGCTGCGGGAGAGTTCCAGCTGGCAGTCGACTCTATCAGTAAAGGTCATAATAATGGACTTTCTTCTATACTTAGTCTTGTTCTGTTCTTAGGTCTTCTACATCACATTCTACCAAAACCACTCGGCCACTTTGATTCATAACTCGGACACTTTGCTTATCATCCACCTGGCACACGCATGCGCACACCCATGCGCACGCACACACACACGGCCATCAAAACAACACCCTGTGTCCACAGTAAGCTTATCCTTAATTTTGCAGAAGTCCTAAGGAGGAAGGGACTGTCCCTCCTACTTCCAGCAAGGCCACCATCCTGAAGCCTGATGACAAATGGATGACAAATGCTGAAGACCCTCGTGTCCTGATGGTCTAAGACACTGCTTTTCACTATCAACTTTTTCACATCTAGTTCTCAGAACAAGGATGTATTTATTCACAATGCAACTGTTTTGTGCCTGTCTCCGCCTATCAATAACCAGTGTTGTGGATGGACGGGCCCTTGTGGTTCTTATTATGACTGCAAGATACCCTTCAGCAACAGCCATCAGGAAACTTGGAGAAAATAAAGGTTTATTACCTACAGGACCTGGAAATTATACAGCCACACAGGGAGTTCTCGGGGCTGGGGTTCTGCTTTTACTGGGGTTGAGGGAGGGGCCTAGGGTTTCACAGGCTCGCTCACTATTGGTGAATTTAAAACACAAGAGCAGGAAGGGAAAAAAAAACTCAAGTGGCCCAAATGGTTAGTTATTGAAATCAACCAAGATCTCTAAAACGGGGAGCCTCAGTGAAGGAGGCAGTCTGGCTCTCTATCCAGCCCTGTGGCTGGCTGTGTGTTTACCGAGACAGCCGTCTTTGAAGTGGATGCCTAGGCAATCAGAGGGTAAGTCAGGCACTTGCAATGCAAAACAGAAAAGACAAACAGAAACGAAAAACTGTCTGGGCTTGCACTACATCAACATTTTATTTTATTTTATTCATTTAAAGCATTTCAAAATGCTTTTCTGAATACGTGCGGTAGAAGAGGCCACATAATGAAAAGCAAAGGCCACCCACTCCGTTCCCTTCCCCACCCACAGTCCCAGAAGCTGCCATCCTTTTTTTTTTTTTGGCCATCTTTAACCATTTCTGCATTTGGCTTTTCTGGTGGTTAGCATCTTAATTTTAGCACACTATGGCTCTATCTTGATATTCAGCTTGACTCTTTGCTATGAAACACAGGCTTTAGCTAACACACTACTCCCTCCTCTAAATTTTAAGAGTTACTATTTAAATTTTTCTGTTGGCTACCTTTGAAACATTGTCTCACACCTAATCTTACTTCTTCTTCTATTGTTTTCAGACAATCTCTTAATTTCTCTCAACTATACCCTGACAACATTTAAATTGTCAGAGTTGATAATTTTATATACTATTTTACGAACATAATTCTTTCATGTTTTGTCCATAAGCTGATTCTTAAAACCTAAAAAACAATAAACACTGTTTACGCTATTGTGAGTTAGTAAATATTGTTCCTTCAAAGTCAGTCAGGATAGTAGGATTTTATTTCCTTCTCTGTGGATCCAGTGTCATTAACTACAAGAATCACGAATGGTCAATCATTAAATTCATGTCATTTTGCTTCCTTCACATTTAGACACAGACATAAGCTTCTCACATAACTTTTTGTTCTTGGAATATTTATTTGCCTTATTTTTTCTTTGCTGGATCTTTGGGATTACCAAGCCTCTTAATTCTACTATTTCTTGAAGGTTTTTTGCTGGAATATATCCTGCAGTAACAGAAAGAGCGCTTTGGAGATCAGTTTTTAGAGTACTTATAAATCTAAAACTCTGTGTTTTCTCACATGCATAACAATTTTCTTCATATAGAATACTGGGTTTTAAATTATATTTTTCAGAATTTTTTCTTCTTCTAATATCCAATGTTCCTGGTAAGATGTCTGAGGCCAGCATTATTTTTGCTCTTTCAAGGATGACTTCTCTCCTGGAAGCTTTAGGAATTTCTCTTTATGTGTGATGTCCTGAAATCTCTTGAGTCTGCATCAAGGCATGAATCTTCTTTTATTCTCTGTCCTACTTGGAGCTTGGAGGGTCTTTTAGTCCGGAGGTAACTATGTTTCTTCAGTTCTGAGAAACTTTCTTCTATAGTGTCTTTATTCTTTTAATTTTAATAAAAGTTGTACATTTACATGGTTTAAAAATCATAAAGTTCTATAGGTCTTACATGAAGTTAGCTGTTTCCTTTCCACACCCCAGAAGCCACTACTTTTGATGTTTTTAGCCTCTGATATTTGCCTCTGTATTTGTAAATCACATGCTTAAATTCCAACGTATTGATTTTTGTTTATTTTAAATACAATGTATTTACTTCAGACAATGGACAATAAGGGTTCAGCTCTCCCACTCCACTCCCATACCCTAAAATACATTTCTTTCCCTTCCCATTCTTCTAATAGAATGGTATCATAATTTTTGGACAAATCAATATTTAGCATTTATATTATTATGACTGTAAATATTATTTGAGGCTGTAGCATGTGGTACATTAAAATTTTCTTTCTTATACAATTTTTTGTTTTCACTGGAGACAATTTTTTTTTCCATTTGTTTAGTTTTTTTATGTACCTATCACAAATTCATCCCCAAACTCTTCAACAGAAAAAAAAATCTCCCCTTTCCTGGGAAAGAAAATATGAGCAATTTTTTAAAAATTCAGGACACTGCATATCTGAAAGTGTCCATTAGTAACAGCATGATGGGAGTTTGAGGATATAGAATTCTAAGACATCATTTTCAACAAGAATTGTGAAGGTCTTTCTTATCCTTTACCTTCAGCCTTGCTGCTGAGAAGTCTAATACAGGACTAATACTAGGCCTTGTGGGGGCCTATTCTTTCTCTCTGGGAACTTTAGTGCCTTTTTTTTTTGTTCCCAGTGTTTTGAAACTTTTCACTCGTGTGTCTTGTGTGGCTTTGCTTCCACTCATCGTGCTGGACAAGTGGTAAACCCCTCAGACTAGAAATCCATGTCTTTTGTGTGTAGGAAATTTCCTTGAGTTGTTTCTTTGGTATATTGCCCCTCCATTTTCTTTCTTCTCTATTTTTGAAAGTTCTATAATTTAAACTGTTCTATTTCCTGCTTAGTCTAATTTTCTTAGCTTTTAGCTTCTATTTTCCATTTCTTTGTTGGAGTTGTTCTAATTATTAGGAGATTTCCTCAACTTTCTTTCCAGGCTTCTACTAAATATTTCATTTCTGCTTTTTTATTTTTAAATTCCAAAATCATTTTTGTGTTCTAAATCCTTTCTACAGCAATATTCTTTGATCAGCCTTATTGAAGTATAATTAATATGTAATTGTCCACATCTAAAATATACAATTTGTTAAGTTTTGATATATGTATATACCAATGAAACCATCACCACAATCAATATAATAATTTTTTCTTAGATGAATTACGCTTTTGATAAATTTTTACCTGACTCATGCTCACGAAGATTTTTTTCCTATGTTTTCTTTATCTAGAAGATGTGCAGTTTTAGGATTTACATTTTGGTCTATGATCCAATGTAAACCAATAAACAGGGTTCTTTTTTTTTTTGCATATGTGTATCAAATTGTTCCAGTGCTATTTATTGAAAAGGCTATCCCTTTCTCCTTGAATCGCCTTGGGGTCTTTCTCAAAAATTAATTGCCCATACATGTGTGAGTCTATGTTTGGACTCTCCTCTCCTCCACTGATCTGCCTGTGTATCTTTACACCAATACCACCCTACTTGATTACTGTAGCTACATCATAAGTCTGAAAATCAGGTAGTGAAAAGCCCTCCTCATTTGTTCTTCTCTTCAAAGTTGTTTTGGCCATTCTGGGTCCTTTGCATTTACATATAAATTTTAGAAATAGTGCACTAATATCTACAAAACAATCTGCTGGGATTCTGATTGTGTTAAATCTATACATCAATTTGGAGAGACCCGTCCTGTTAATAATATTGAGACTTCTGATCCATGAACAAGGCATTCTCTCTCCATTTGTTTAGATCCTCCTTAATTTCTCTTAGCATAAAGGTGTTTCACATCTTTCATCAAGCTTATCCCTAAATATCTAATTTTTTGATGCTACTGTAAATGGTATTGTTTTTGAAACTTTAATTTCTAATTATTCATTGCTAGTATATAGAAACACATTAACTTTTTTTGTACATGGATCAAATATCCTATAATCTTACTGTAACTACTTCTTCGCTCTAGTAGCTCTTTGTAGATTTTGTAAGGACTTCTACAAGGATGATTATGTCTATAAGTAAGGACAGTTTTTCTTCTTTTTTCCCATCTGGATGCCTTATATTTTTTTCTTGCCTTATTGAATGGACGAGAACTTCCAGGACAAGGTTGAATAGAAATACTGAAAGCAGACATCCTAGCTTTGTTTCTTGTCTTAGAGGGAAAACATTCAGTTTTTTTTTTTTAACTTAAAAGATCACTTTCTTAGACGTACAACGTAATAATCACAAAAGAAATCTTGTGAGGGAAAGGTGAATTTTTCTAACAAAGCACAACATACTGAAACATAACATTGTGGGTGCTTTTCCTTTTTTTTTTTTTTTAAATAGACTTTATTTTTCAGGGCAGTTTTAGGCTCACAGCAAAATTGAGCAGAAAGTACAGAGAATTCCTATATACACCCCAGCCCCCACACATGGACAGCCTCATCCACTATCAACATCCTGCCCCAGAGTGGGACATTTGTTACTGTCTTTTCACTGTCTCCATGGTTTTACCTTTTCCAAAATGTCATACAGTTGGAATCATACAGTATGTAGCCTTTTCAGATTGGCTTCCTTTACTTAACAATATGCATTTATGTTTCCTCCATGTCTTTTCATGGCTTGATAGCTCATTACTTTTTAGTGCTGAATAATATTCCATTGTATGGATGTACCACAGTTTATCCATTCTTCTACTGAACGAAATCTTGGTTGCTTGCAAATTTTGGCAATTATGAATAAAGCTGCTATAAACATCTGTGTGCAGTTTTTGTGTGTGGATGTAACTTTTCAACTCATTTGGATAAATACCAAGTAGTGCAATTGCTGGATTGTATGGTAAGCATATGGTTAGTTTTGTAAGAAACTACCACTGTCTTCCAAAGTGGATTTAGTGTTTTGCATTCCAGCAGCAATGAATGAGAATTCCTGTTGCTCTGTATCCTCACCAACATTTGATGTTGTCAGTGTTTTGGATTTAGATTCTAACAGGTGTGTGGCAGTATCTTATTGTTGCTTTAAGCATTCAGGTTTTCACCATTAAATTTGATGTTAGCTATAGGTTTTTCATAGACACCTTTTATCAGGTCAAGGAAGTTCTCTTCTAATTGTAGTCTGCTGAGCGTTGTGACCAGGAATGGATGTTAGATTTTGTTAAATGCTTTGTCTGCATATACTGAGATGGTCACGTGATTCTTCTTTTTTAGGTTGCTAATATGATGAGTTACTTCATTTTTTAATGTTTAACATTGCACTCCTGGGAAAAATCCCACCTGGCAATATGTATTGTAATTTTTATTTACTGTTAGATTCACTCTGCTTAATTTTGTTAAAAATTTTTGCATCTAAATTCATGAAGGGAATTTGTCTGTAATACTGTATTCTTATAATGTCTTTGTCTGGTTTTGGTATCAGAGTAATGTGGGCCTCACAGAATGAGTTGCAAAGTATTTCCTCCTTTTCAATTTCCTGGAAGAGTTTGTATAGAACTGATATTATTTCTTCCTTAAATGTATGGCAGAATACACCAGGGAAGCCATCTGTGCCTGGAGTCATCTTTTTGGAAAGATTTTTACTTACAAATTAAATTTCTTTAATAGATTTATTCATATTCAGATTATGTATTTTTGATTCAGATTATCTATTTCAAATTCAGATTCTTTTTATTTGTTGTGTGTGATAAAATATTCATAACGTACAGTTTACCGTTTCAAATATTTTAAATATACAATTCAAGGGCACTAAGCACATAAACAATGTCCCATAACCATCACCACTATTTCCAGAATGTTCTCATCATTCCAAACAGAAACTCTGTACCCATTAAACAGTAAACCGCTTTTCCCCTTCCTCTCAGTCCCGTAACCTCTATTCCTCTCTATAAAATTTGCCTATTATAGATATTTCATGTAAGTGGAATCATACAACAGGTGTCTTTTTGTGTCTGGCTTACTCACTCAGCATAATGTTTTCAAGGTTCATCCATGTTGTAGCAAGTATCAGAATGTTGTTTTTTATTATGGCTGTTTCTTTCTGAGTGAGCTTTGAAAGTTTATATCTTTCAAGGGAAGTCTCTTTCATCTCAATTATTAAACTAACTCATATGAAGTTATTTATAATACTTTATAATTTTCCTTTTAATATACATAAAGTCTGTAGTGATGTCCCCTCTCTCATTCCTGATATTGGTAATTTGTATCTTTGGTATTTTTTTCTGATACTTCTGGCAAGAAGCTTTTGAGTTTTATTGATTTTATCAAAGAACAAACTTTTGGTTTCACTGATTTTTTCTTTTGTTTTCTATTCTCTATTTTATTTATTTATACTCTTTATTGTTTCTTTTCTTCTGTTTTGAGTTTAATTTTTCTTCTTTCTCTTCTTTTTCTTTTTTTTTTTGCGGTACGCGGGCCTCTCACTGCTGTGGCCTCTCCTGTCGCGGAGCACAGGCTCTGGACGCGCAGGCTTAGCGGCCATGGTTCACAGGCCCAGCCGCTCCGCAGCATGTGGGATCTTCCCAGACCAGGGTGTGAACCCATGTCCCCTGCATCGGCAGGCGGACTCTCAACCACTGCGCCACCAGGGAAGCCCTCTTATTTCTTATAGTGTAAGCTGAAGTAATTTATTTGAGACTTTTCTTTTTTCTAATACAGTAAGTCCCCTACATACAAACCTTCCAGTTGCGAACTTTCAAAGAGGCAAACATGCGTTTGCATGTCCAATCATGTAAGTTAGTTCACATGTCTGGCATTATCTGTAAAAGGTGGGTACCTAGGCTAACTCTGTTGGACTTATGAACAAACTGGACTTACGAACGCACTCTTGGAATGGAACTCATTCGTATGTAGGAGACTTAATGTATATGCATTTGGTACTATAAATTTTCTCCTAACTAAAGCATACTGCATCCCACAAATTTGCATCCCACAAATTTTGATAGGTTGCATTTCCATTTTGATTCAGTTCCCTTTTGATTTCTTCCTTGACCTTTGGGTTATTTTAAAATGTGTTGTTTAATTTCCAAATATTTGAAGATATTCAGCAATCCTTACATTATTAACTTTTAATTTCATTGTGATCAGTGAACAGACTGTTTGATTTAAATTCTTATACAGTTATTGAATTTTTTATTGCCCAAGAATATACTATTTTAGTGGGCGTTCCATATGTACTGCAAAAGAATGTGCATTCTTCTGTTGTTAAGTGTAAAGTTCTATAAATATCAATTAGAACATGTTGGTTGAAAGTATTGTTCAAGGCTTCTATATCTTTACTGATTTTCGATCTACTTTTTATTCAAATTATTGAGAGTAGAATGTTGAAATCTCTAACTATAATTCGGATTTGTCCATTTCTCCTTACAATTCTATTCACTCTCGCTTCAAGAATTTTGAAGTTCTGTTATGATGTGCATTAATGCTTACATTTGTTTTGTACACTCTTGGTAACCTGCTTCTTTTATCATTACCAAATTATCCTCTTTATCCCTAATAATATTCTTCACTCTGAAATTTAATTTCTCTGAGAGCCACTCCTTCTTTCTTTAAATTGGTTTGACTACTGGATCTAAATTTTTTAAATCTATTTTTCACCTTGTATGCCTTCTTTCAACTTTTACTTTTAACCTGTTTGTGTCTTTATATTTTAATGGCTTTCTTTTAGAAAGCAAATAGTTATCTTGGTTTTTTTATTCATTCTGACTATCTCTGCCTTTTGATTGGGGATGTTTATACCATTTACATTTAGGGTGATTATTAACGTGTTTGGGTTTAAATACATCATTTTGATATTTGTTTCCTATTTGTCTCATCTTTTTTTTGTGTGTGTGTGGTATGCGGGCCTCTCACTGTCATGGCCTCTCCCGCTGCGGAGCACAGGCTCCAGACATGCAGGCTCAGCGGCCATGGCTCATGGGCCCAGCCGCTCCGCGGCACACGGGATCCTCCCGGACCGGGGCATGAACCCGTGTCCCCTGCGCCGGCGGGCAGACTCTCAACCACTGCACCACCAGGGAAGCCCCTGTCTCATCTTTTATTTGTTCCCGTTTTCCTTTTGTGCTGGCTTCTTTTAGATTGAGTATTTTTATAACTTAATTTTATCTCCTCTTTTGGCTTATTAGCTGTAAGCCTTTACTTTCTTATGTTACTGGTTACTTTAGGGTTTATAGTATACATCTCTAACTTATTACAGTCTCACTTAAAGTAATATTATACCATTCTGTGTGTAGTATAAGAATTTTACAACAGTATATTTCCATTCTTCCTCCCCTGAATTTTGCGCTATATTTTGTCTAGATTTTACATATGTTATGTAACCATAGTAACTCTATGGTTACTATTTTTATATTTAAAATTAAGACTTTTTTTAAAAACAAAAAAAGAAATCTTATATTCACATACACATCATTTCTGGTGCTTATCATTCTTTTGTGCAGATCCAGTTTTTCTTCTAGGATCATTTTCCTTCTGTCTCCATGACTTCTTTTAAAACTTCTTCTAGTTTGTTTCTGCAAGTGGTAACTTTTTTCTGCTTTAGTGTTTCCCAATTTGTCCATGTATAAAATTCTAGTTTGACAATGTTTTTTTCCTTTTGGTACATAAATATGTTGCTCCACTGTCTTCTGGCTTGCTTTGTTTCCAACAAGAAGTTGCTATCACTTTTATCTAATAGCAGTGTGTTTATTTTCTGGCTGCTCTTAAGATTTTCGCTTTACCTCTGGTTTTAAGCAATTTGATTATGATGTGTCTTTGTGTAGTTTTCTCTACATTTCTTGTGCTTGGGGTTTACCAAATTCCTTAGACCTGTGGATTTATAATTTTCATCAAAATTGGGGAAATTACAGCCATTATTTCTTCAAATGTTTTTTCTGTCTCCTACCACAACCTCACCCCACTATCTTCTTCTAGAGTTCCAATTACATACAATAGGCCATTTCAAGTTGCCCTACAATTCAGTTTCATTCATTTTTCCAGATTTTTAGTTGTTTTAGAAGAGAGGATAAATCTGATTCCTGTTACATTTATCATCAGGTAAAACAGAAGTCCAATAATCCTGTTTGATGGGTAGATTTGTTTCCAAGATTTCAATTATGATTTTTTAAGCTTTCTCCTGCTCATCACAAGAGGGTGATGCTCATCAGGATGCACAGGATGAGGGAGGGAATCCCAGGAGGTCTACCTACTTCATGTAAAGATTTTCAAACATTCTTCCTCATTTGAGCCTCACCTAATCCCTTCATTCAGAGTTAACTGATGCTTTCAACTCCAGAGACTTTCGGTAGTTCTTCAGTTTCTAGATTTTCCCCTAGTGTAGGCTTCAGCTTTCATGGGTCCATTAACAGTTATTCCTCAGCCATCTACCTCCCAGCTTCCAAACGGATTGCTTCAGTCTCTCCTCCCATTCTCTTTGCCCTTACAGATCTATCCCCCCATTTTCATTTTATTGAAATTGCTTCCTTTGTGAGAAAGCAACCATAAATTCAGGTGTTTTCTCTGCCATGTTAAACCAGAAGATAGATCTATGTCTAAAATATCTCTATTTGGAGCGCAGCCGGGGTTGCAGCACGAGCAGCTGTACACTGGGGCTCGGGCCTCCCTGATGATTGACTGCCCCACGGTTTCCCTACCTTCTCTGGACCTGGTCATCCTGTTGACACTTCTGTCTGCTATGTTACGTGGTGCTTTCAGACTGCCCAGCACTGAGAGCAAAGGCATGTACCTTATAAGCAGGATATGGCAGAATTTTAAGCCAATCTGAGAGTCTCTGTTTTTCAGTGAGGGACTGCCCATTCGCAGTGTGGATTTTAACCAAGGCAACAACATCACTGTGAGGCAGAGGAACATGGGTATCCTGAATAAGAATAATACACTATTGAGATTGAAGACAAGATGGCAGAGTAGAAGACCTTGAGCTCACCTCCTCCCATGAGAACACCGAAATCACAACTGCTGAACAACCATCAATAAAAAAAACTGAAACCTACCAAAAAAGATACTGTACATCCAAAAACAAAGAAGAAATGACAGTGAAATGGTAGGAGGGGCACATTCATGATACAAAAAAATCCCATACTCCCCTGGGTAGGTGACCCACAAACTGGAGAATAATTATATCACAGAAGTTCTTCCACGGAAGAGTTCTGAGCCCCATGTTTGGCATTAGGAGAAGGAGCCCCCAGAGCATTTGGCTTTGAAGGCCAGCAGGTCTTGATCACAGGAAATTTACAGGACTGAGGGAAACAGAAACTCCACTCTTGGAGGGCACACACAACATCTCATGCACACTGGGACCCAGGGCAAAAGCAGTGACTTCAAAGGAGCCTGGGTCAGACCTACCTGCTGGTCTTGGAGGGTCTCCTGGGGAGGCAAGGGGCAGCAGCTGTGGCTCTCTCTTGGGACATAAAAGCTGGTGGTGAACATACACAGAGTACTCATCTGAGGGCTGACATCTTGCTTGGAACATTAGCACCAAGACCTGACCCCACCCAACAGCCTGTAGGCTCCAGTGCTGGGACTCCTCAGGCCAAACAGCCAACCGGGGGGGAACACAGTCCCACCCATCAACAGACAGGCTGCCTAAAGACATCCTGAGCCCACAGCCACCTCTAGACATGCCCTGTGACACGGTCCTGCCCACCAGAGAGCCAAGACCCAATTCCATCCACCAGTGGGCAGGCAACAGTCCCTCCCACCAGGCAGCCTATACACGCCTCTAGTCCAGCCTCACCCACCAGGGAGCAGACACCAGAAGAAAGGAAACTATGTTCCTTAACCTGCAGAACTGAGTCTGTAAACACAGGTCAGAACCTACCCTGAGACCAGCTGGTCCCTGGCCCTTGGGTGATGAGAGGAGAGTATACTGCTGGGACACATAGGACTTCCCCTACTGAAGTCCACTTCTCCAAGGTCAAGAAGCATAACTAAGCTACTATATAAAAATACATATATAAAAAATACAAATATAAGTTTAAACAAAATGAGACAGCAAGGGAATATGTTCCAGACAAAATAACAAGATAAAGCCCTGGAAGAACAACTAAGTTAACTGGAGACAGGCAATCTACCTTAAAAAGAGTTCTGAGTAATGATAGTAAAGATGATCCAAGAACTTGGGAAAAGAATGGAGGCACAGAGCAAGAAGTTATAAAAAGTTATTTTTTAAAAAAATTTATATACTTTTTATTTTATTTATTTTTGGTTGTGTTGAGTCTTTGTTGCTGTGCGTGGGCTTTCTCTAGTTGCAGTGAGCAGGGCCTACTCTTCATTGCAGTGCACAGGCTTCTCATTGTGGTGGCTTCTCCTGTGGCGGAGCATGGGCTCTAGGTGCGCAGGCTTCAGTAGCTGTGGCACGTGGGCTCAGTAGTTGTGGCTCAGGGACTTAGTTGCTCCGCAGAATGTGGGATCTTCCCGGACCAGGGCTCAAACCCATGTCCCCTGCATTGGCAGGCAGATTCTTAACCACTGCACATCAGGGAAGCCCCACAAAAAGTTTTTGACAAAGAATTTAAAAAAATAATGAACAACCAAACAGAGTTGAAGAATAAAACAACTGAAGTGAAAAATACACTAGAAGGAATCAATAGCAGAATAAATGAGACAGAAAAATGGATAAATGACCAGGAATACAGAGTGGTGGAAATCACTGCCTTGGAACAGAATAAAGAAAAAATGAAAAATGAGGACAGTTTAAAGAGACCTCTGGGACAATGTCAAATGCACCAATGTTCACATTACAGGGGTCCCAGAGGGAAAAGAGAGAGAGAAGAGGCCTGAGAAGATATCTGAAGAGATGATAGCTGAAAACTTCCCTAACATGGGAAAGGAAGCAGTCACCCAATCCAGGAAGTGCAGAGAGTCCTATACAGGATTAACCCAAGGAGGACCACGCTTTGAGTTTGAGACACATAGTAATCAAACTGACAAAAATTAAGGATAAATAGAAAATATTAAAAGCAGCAAGGGAAAAGCAACAAATGACATACAAGAGAATCCCCATAAGTTTATCAGCTGATTTTTCAGCACAAACTCTGCAGACCAAAAGGGAGTGGAATGATGTATTTAAAGTGATGAAAGGGGGGCTTTCCTGGTGGCACAGTGGTTAAGAATCTTCCTGCCAATGCAGGGGACATGGGTTCAAGACCTGATCCGGGAAGATCCCACATGCCGCAGAGCAACTAAGCCTGTGCGCCACAACTACTGAGCCTGTGCTCTAGAGCCCACAAGCCACAACTACTGAGCCCATGAGCCACAACTACTGAGCTCGTGTGCCACAACTACTGAAGCCTGCGCATCTAGATCCCGTGCTCTGCAACAAGAGAAGCCACCACGATGACAAGCCCATGCACCACAACGGAGAGTAGACCCACTCGCCACAACCAGAGAAAGCCCGCAGGCAGCAACGAAGACCCAGTGCAGCCAAAGACAACTAAGTAAAAGAAATATTTTTTTTAATTGATGAAAGGGAAAAACCTACAACCAAGTGTACTCTACCTAGCAAGGCTCTCGTTCAGATTTGACAGAGAAGTCAAAAGCTTTACAGAAAAGCAAAAGCTAAAAGAGTTCAGTACCACCAAACCAGCTTTACAACAAATGCTAAAGGTACTTCTCCAGCCAGAAAAGAAAAGGCCACAATGAGAAACAAGGAAAGTACAAAATGGGAAAACTCACTGGTAAAGGCCAACATACAGTAAAGGTAGGAAAGGTTGGATACACACAAATATGGTATCAAAACCAGTAATCATAAGAGGAGGAGAGTATAAACCAGGATATTTGAAATGCATTTGAAATGAAGAGATGAGCAAATTAAAATAATCATGTATTTACATAGACTGCTATAGCAAAACCTCATGGTAACCACAAACCAAAAATCTATAATAGATATACACACTCAAAAAAGAAAAAGGAATCTAAACTAAAAACAGTTATCAAACCACAAGAGAACAAAAGAGGAAAGGAAGAAAGAAGACCTACAAAAAAAATCCAAAACTACTAACAAAATGGAAATAAGAACATACATACCGATAATTACCTTAAATATAAACAGATAAAATGCTCCAACCAAATGACACAGACTGGCTGAATGGATACAAAAGCAAGACTCATATATATGCTCTCTACAACACAGCATATACTTTATTGTTTTTTTAGTGTTTATTTATTTTATTTATTTATTTATTTTTATTTTTGGCTGTCAGGTCTTAGTTGTGGCACACGGGATCTTCTGTTGTGGCGCACGGGCTTCTCTCTAGTAGTGGCGTGCAGGTTTTCTCTCTCTACTTGTGGCGTGCAGGCTCCAGAGAGCATGGGTTCTGTAGTGTGGTGCATGTGCTCCAGAGCATGTGGGCTCTGTAGTTTGTGGCATGCGGGCTCTCTAGTTGAGGACATGCAGGCCCAGTAGTTGCAGTGCACGGGCCTAGTTGCCCCGCAGCATGTGGGATCTTAGTTCCCTGACCAGGGATAGAACCCTTGTCCAGTGCATTGGAAGGCAGATTCTCTACCACTGCACCACCAGGGAAGTTCCAAGGCAGCATAGACTTTCAATAAACTTTAAAATGAAAGCTGTTACGAAAGACAAAGAAAGACACTACATAATGATAAATGGGTTAATCCACAAAGAAGATATAACAATTGTAAATATATATGCACCCAACATAAGAGCATATCAATATGTAAGACAAATGTTAACAGACATAAAAGTAGAAATTGACAGTAACACAATAATAGTGGGGGACTTTTAACACCCCACTTTCATTGATGGACAGATCATCCAGACAGAAAATCAATAAGGAAATACAGACCTTAAATGACACATTAGACCAGACGGACTTAGTTGATATTTATAGACCATTCCATCTGAAATCAGCAGAATACACATTCTTTTCAAGTGCACATGGAACATTCTTCAGAACAGATCACATGCTGGGCCGTAAAGTGAGCCTCAGTAAATTTAAGAAAATTGAAATTGTATCAAGCAACTTTTCCAACCACAATGCTATAAGATTAGAAATCAAGTGTGAGAAAAAAAATACTGCAAAAAAACAAAAACACAGGGCTTCCCTGGTGGCGCAGTGGTTGGGAGTCTGCCTGCAGATGCAGGGGATGCGGGTTTGTGCCCCGGTCCAGGAGGATCCCACATGCCGTGGAGCAACTGGGCCCATGAGCCATGGCCGCTGAGCCTGCGCGTCCGAGCCTGTGCTCTGCAGCGGGAGAGGCCACAGCAGCGAGAGGCCCACGTACCGCAAAAAAAAAAAAAAAAAAAAACACAAAAAGGTGAAGCCAAACAATATGCTACTTAACAACCAATGGATCACTGAAGAAGTCAAAGAAGATGTCAAAAAATACCTAGAGACAAAGGAAAACAAAAACACAACAACCCAAAGCCCATAATACAAATGCTATGGGATGCAGCAAAGGCAGTTTTATGAGGGAAGTTTATAGCAATACAAGCTCACCTCAGGAAACAAGAAAAAATCTCAAATAAATAACCTTACACCTAAAGCAACAAGAGAAAGAAGAACAAACAAAACCAAAGTTAGCAGAAAGAAAGAAATCATAAAGATCAGAGAAGAAATAAATGAAACAGAGACTAAAAAACAATAGAAGAGATCAAGGAAACTAAAAGCTGGTTCCTTGAAAAGATAAACAAAACTGATGAACCTTTAGCCAGACTCATGAAGAAAAAAAGGGAGAGGGTTCAAATCAATAAAATTAGAAATGAAAAAGGAGAAGTTACAATTGACACCATAGAAATACAAAGGACCATAAAAGACTACTAGAAGCAACTATATGTTAATAAAATGGACAACCTAGAAGAAATGGACAAAATCTCAGAAAGGTACAATCTCCCAAGACTGAACCAGGAAGAAACAGAAAATATGAACAGACCAATTCCAAGTACTGAAATTGAATCTGTGATTTAAAAGCTTCCAACAAACAAAAGTCCATGACCAGATGGCTTCACAGGCAAATTCTAGCAAACATTTAGAGAAGAATTAACACCTAAACTTCTGAAACTATTCCAGAAAATTGCAGAGGAAGGAACACTTCCAAACTCATTCTATGAGGACAGCATCACCCTGATACCAAAACCAGACAAAGATACCACACACACACAAAAAGAGAACTACAGGCCAATTTTGCTGACGAACATAGATACTAAAATCCTCAACAAAATACTAGCAAACTGAATCCGACAATACACGAAAAGGATCATACACCACGATCAAGTGGGATTTATCCCAGGGATGCAAGGATTTTTCAATATCTGCAAATCAATCAGTGTGATAAACCACATAAACAAATTGAAGAATAAAAACCATACGATCATCTCAATAGATGCAGAAAAAGCTTTTGATAAAATTCAATATCCATTTATGATAAAAACTATCATGAAAGTGGGCACAGAGGGAACTGACGTCAACATAATACAGGCCATATATGACAAAACCCCAGCTAACATCATACTCAATGGTGAAAAGCTGAAAGTATTTCCTCTAAGATCAGGAACACAACAAGGATGTCCCATTTTGCCACTTTTGTTCAACATACTTTTGGAAGTGCTAGCCACAGCAATCAGAGAAGAAAAAGGAATTCAAATTGGAAAAGAAGTAAAACTGTCAGTGTTTGCAGATGGCATGATACTATACATAGAAAATCCTAAAGACACTACTAGAAAACTACTAGAGCTCATCAGTGAATTTGGCAAAGTTGCAGGATACAAAATTAACAAACAGAAATCTGTTGCATTTCTATACACTAACAATGAAATATCAGAAAGAGAAATAAAGGAAACAATCCCATTTACAACTGCATCAAAAAGAATAAAATACCTAGGAATAAACCTACCTAAGGAAGCAAAAGCCCTGTACTCTGAAAACTATAAGACCCTGACAAAAGATATCAAAAATGACACAAATGGAAAGATATACCATTTTCTTGGATTGGAAGAATCAATATTGTCCAAATGACTATACTACCAAGGCAATCTACAGATTCAATGCAATTCCTATCAAATTACAAACTGCATTTTTCCCAGAACTAGAATGAAAAATTTTCAAATTTGTATGAAAACACAAAAGACCCTGAATAGCCAAAGCAATCTTGAGAAAGAAAAACAAAAGATGGAGGAATCAGGCTCCCTGACTTCAGGCTATACTACAAAGCTACAGTAACCAAAACAGTATGGTACTGGCACAAAAACAAAAATATAGACCAATGGAACAGGATAGAAAGCCCAGAGATAAACACATGCACTTATGGTCAATTAATCTACGAAAAGGAGGCAAGAATATACAATGGAGAAAGACAGTCTCTTCAATAAGTGGTGCAGGGAAAACTGGACAGCTACATGTAAAAGAATGAAATTAGAAGATTCTCTAACACCATACACAAAAATAAACTCAAAATGGATTAAAGACCTAAATGCAAGACCAGATACTATAAAACTCCTAGAGGAAAACACGGGCAGAACAGTCTTTGACATAAATCGAAGCAATACCTTTTTGGATTACATCTTCTAGAGTAATTGAAATAAAAACAAAGGTAAACAAATGGGACCTAATTAAACTTAAAAGCTTTTGCACAGCAAAGGAAACCATAAACAAAACAAAAAGACAACCTACAGAATGGGTGAAAATATTTGGAAACGATGCAACTGACAAGGGATTAATCTCCAAAATATACATATAGCTCATACAGCTCAATATCAAAAAAACAAAAAACCCAGTAAAAAAATGGGCAGAGGATCTAAAAAGACATTTCTCCAAAGACGACATACAGGTGGCCAAGAGGCACATGAAAAGGTGCTCAACTTCACTAAGTATTAGAGAAATGGAAGTCAAAACTATAATGAGGTATCACCTCACACTAGTCAGAATGGACATCATCAAAAAGTCTATAAACAATAAATGCTGGAGAGGGTGTGGAGAAAAGAGAACCAACCCTCCTGTACTGTTGGTGGTAATGTAAACTGGTGCAGCCACTATGGAGAACAGCATGGAGGTTCCTTAAAAAACTAAAAATAGAGCTACCATATGATCTTGCAATCCCACTGCTTGGCATATATCCAGAGAAAACCATAATTCCAAAAGATACATGCACCCCAATGTTCACTGCAGCACTATTTACAATAGCCAAGACATGGAAACAACATAAATGTCCATCAACAGATGAATGGATAAAGATGTGGTACATATATACAATGGAACATTACTCAGCCATAAAAAAGAATGAAATAATACCATTTGCAGCAACATGGGTGGACCTAGAAATTATCATACTAAGTGAAGTAAGTCTGACAGAGAAAGATAAATACCGTATGATATGTATGTGGAATCTAAAAAAAAGGATACAAATGATCTTATTTACAAAACAGAAACAGACTCACAGAAATAGGAAACAAACTTATGGTTACCAAAGTGGTGGGAGGAGGGATAAATTAGGAGTTTGGGATTAAAATATACACACTACTATATATAAAATAGATAACCAAAAAGGACAGACTATACAGCACAGGAAACTATACTCAGTATCTTGTAATAACCTACAATGGAAGAGAATGTAAGAAATATATATATACATCTGCATTACTTTATTGTACACCTGAAACAACATTGTAAATCAACTATATTTCAATAAAAAATTTTTAAAAAAGAACAAAAAAAATCTCTATTTTTCTTTGGTAATATTCTTCTCTCCATTTTCTGTCTGAAAATGGATAGTAGTTGGGTGCTGCCCTCTTGGAGTAATGCTTTAGGTCCCTTATGTTTTCTCTCATATTTTTTATATCTTTGTTCTTGTGTTTCACATCCAAAGGTTTCCTCAACTTTATCTCTCAGCTCTTCATCTGAATGTTTAGCTTCAAAAAATGCCTTCTGGATTCTTCCCTAGAGCCTTCAGAGGGAGCACAGACCTGCCAACATCTGATTTCAAACTTCTAACCTCTAGAACTGTGAAGGAAAGAATTTCTGTTGTTTTAAGCCAGAAACCAAACAACAAACAAACAAACAAAAACCGCTCCTTCTCACTCTCTTTTCACAGCATCCACTTCTGATTTTGTGGATGCAAAATCTCCCCCAGATTTCTCTGAGGATACTAACTAGATTTGTCAGGTTCCCTCTCTTTCCTGGGTTGTGTTTTTAATCTTATGCAGTCAGCTATTCTGTTCAATATTCTTGGTCTTTTTTTTTTTACAGATGGCCAGCTTTCCCCATGTGTCTGGTTATGTTTAGTCCTCTGTTCATATTTGAGGTTGAAGGACCATATTTACAGTAGCTGGCATGTTGTGTGTTGTCAACAAGCCACACCCTTGAGCTAATACAAGGCCTGGACGGGAGTATCACGTGTGGGGTTGGCCTTGTGCACCAGCAGACTCTGCTTTAGGGTTCACAAGTAGGATGCTGGTGCTCTTGGGACCATTCTTTGATATTAGAATGGGAAGTCACCAATACTGACACTAGGAACCCTGGATCTCCTTGGTCAAATGTCTTTAGGAAGAGTCTTCTGGTTTTTTAGTTTGCTTAGGAGTAAATATCTAATGTTGGTCTCTCCCTGTGAAGTGAGCAGGGATTTAGAGAAGGGACCGATTGGCACAACTGTTGACAAACCTTTAATTAAACATTCTGTTTGATGCCCTCCTTCACTTTCCAGTCTCTCTGTGTTCGGCTGGGAGGACTGGCCACTGCTGTGAGTCCCACTGCCATGTTCTCTGCACTGCACACCGATCCTTGGCTTTTTCCCATCTGTTACCTATGCCTTCTGCTCTCTATCTCCCTACATCTATTTTAATGTCTTATTTGCCTATAACCCTTTCTCCAACCCCCTTCCTGTTTGGGGATATTTTTTCATTTTGTAACTCTTCATTGGGATTTGGAAGGAAAAAGAAAAATCCATGCGAAAAATCCACCATCTTAAACCAGAAGTCTGTTTTTCCCCAGTTTTATGAGCCCTTAAGCTTCTGCAGAATAAACACATAATTGGTTTTTCCTTAACTGAGAAAAACGTCTAAGTAGCAGTCAAAGAACGTTCCAAGTTCTTGAGCCAGCCGGTGCCATGGGTCTGTGGTGCACAGACTTGATGTCTGCTGGTTTGTGGGGGTAACAGAGTCCCCTGGATCTGAAGCCAGATTTGCTGTAGCAAGATCTCTGACTCCAAAGGATTACAAAATACTGAATTACTGCTGTGTAGACCCAATAAGCAACCTGGAGCTGCATCTTGGGTTGATCTGAGTTATAGCCAGAGTGTATTGGTCCTTGGATGATTCTATCCTGTGAATAATACATTACCCGAGCCCTGTGCTGGAGACGGATTGCCCTAATACCCATCCAAGGGACCTGTTGCTGGGATGTGTACAGCTCCAACCCATCATTCTGGTGCTGTTTTATTGATGCCAAAGAGTCCCCATAGGTGATGTATTATTACACAGCAGGGAGATGGCCCCTGGAGGAAGTGAAAGATATGCAAGAAAACTCTTAATAATTATTGGAGAAAAGACAGCTACCATGCTGCATATAAAGGGTCTTTTTCTCCCCCCCTGTCAACTAGGGGAGAATACTGATATGCACTTTGCTTTTCCCAGGTTATCTCCTGCTCTCCTATTAATATGTTTGGATACAACTAAGAATAATTCTTCAGAGCCACCCTCTTCCCACCAAAAAAAATCCTTATCCCCTGAGTAACTCTGAACCTCCACAGATTCAAAGATGGATAAGCATCAAAATGTCAACATCTCCTGGATTTGGTGCTTTTAAATTTCCTGTTTTACAATTACTGAAATGTAATTTCACGAGCAAAAATATCTGTCAGGGAGAATATTAAACAACTCCACACCTTCAGCTGTCCTGTCTTCAGCTATTTACAGATATGTTTTTAAAATATACCATTTAAATATGAACGGCAACTTCCTGTTAAACTTTGGATGTAGCAACTGGCAAGGAATGTGGCCCCCCATTGGTGAGAGAGGAAAAATTGATTTCTGTATACAAAGCCCTAACATAACAAACAAGCAGAAGCACTTCCTGATAAACAGTGCCAAGCAAACATTCATATCCTTGCTTCCACCGTATTCAAAATATTTTTGCTAGACCAAGTGCAAAGTATTATTATCATTAAGTTTATCCTCCTCAGAACTGACCAGTTCCAAGTTCTACCGGAAGGTCTGGTAGGAGCCAAGGGTATGGACGTTTATCATGGCAGTTACTTTGGTTTTAATTCTCTTCCAAAAAATGCTGCAGAGCCATGGATGGATATAAACATCGCCGTGCTTGAGGAAACCCACACCCAACAGCCCCAGGGCTGCAGCAGCCACGCCACAAACCAGCAAAACGGAAATTCCAGAGCAGTAAACAGAACTCAGATCCAGGGGCAGTCCCTGAGGGCACCACGGGGAAGAAAGGCACGGACAGTGGCAAAGACATCTAGGTCCCCACGGCTCCCTCCAGCTGCCACCACGAAATCTGGCTGGGAGTGGATTTGGGCCCCAAGGAAAACCCGCATCTGTGTCCTCTTTGTTCACCAAAGCGAAATGCTCCTCTGGGTGTTCCCTTTATTTAAACCGTAAACAAAACCCTGTTTATTGTCGTGCTACACAGGTCCGGAAAAGAGCCCTCCTCACACGTGCACAGGCCGAGGAATCTGCACATCCTGACGGATACCCAGAAGGTCAGACGCCTTCGGGGAGAGTCGGGTCTTCCCCGTGTCCCGTTACAGTCACCGCCTTACCCCGCACCCCCTCCAGGGGACCAGTCTCAGCGCATCCTTTCTTATGTGTATTCCCAGACAAGAGCCGCAACTCCAGAAACTAGATGGAGTAAAACGAAGGCAACCTTGTGCCAATGTTTCCAAGTTGAGGACACGAGGCCAGCACGTGACAAAGATCAACTTCGCCCAGGATAGGGAGTGGGGAGAAGTAATCCGGGGACAGAAGGGGAGAGGGTGGAGCCCCACAGGACGTCCAGACCCGGAAAGAAAGTAGACCCTGGTCCGGGGCCGGGAAGGGGCGGGTCGCGAGGCGGAAGCGGCAGCCTCAAAGCCACGTGTCACCCTCAGCCAGGCAGCTGGTGGCCATGGGGGTGGCCTGCTCGGACGACGCGCCCCCTCTCCATGAGCGGGGCTCGGAGGCGCTGTGGCCTGCCGGCTCCCCTGCCCCCGGGGAGCCCGGAAGCCCGAGGAGCCCCCTGTGGGCGAGCTTGAGCTGCGGACCCGGCTCAGAGGCGCGCTGGTCAAAAGAAGGCTGCTGGACCGATGGGAGCTGTGCTGCCCGAGCGCCCAGTGAGCAGCGGCGCCGTCAGTGAGGACGTTTTCTTACCTCTCAAGGACACGGGAGCTCGGGTGGCAGGCAGTCCGTGCTCGTGCTCAGCAGGGTCTTGAGGGCGTCTCTCCGCCATCCCCTCCGTTCGTCACCTCCCTTCACATGGACCCAGGTGGCCGCCGGTTCTGCACGTCCTGTCTCCAAACTGCTCCTTAACTTCCACTGAGACAGCAGGGAAGGCAGGGCACGACCATTAAAAGAAGGACAGAGCCTTGGAGGGCAGGACATGAACCGTCATTACTCACTAGGCCCAAGATGGCGGAAGGTTCAACTTCCAGTGAACCTTGGGCCTCATTAAACCTCATTATAATACGTTGGCATCTAAGCCACACCCACAGGCGCCGTGGCAGTTCAGGGCTGACCATAAAAGGCCAAAAAGGGGGCGGTGGTCCAAGTCCTGGAAATCCCCGCCCCTTCTCCCATTCCTTACCCTGTGAGATTACCCGGCCTGTTAAAAACTAACCCTCCCATATTTCAGGGCCGCTCACTTTCTGAGACGCCCACACTCTGCCTATGGAGTATGTATCTCTCTCAATAAATCTGCTTTCCCTTTACTACCTCTCGCTCTTGAATACTTTCCCACGTGAAGCCAAGGACCCTCACTTGGTGGCTCATTCCCAGGGATTCACCCGAGACCCAGGACATGGCTGTCCTCTCACCCCACTTTTCCTGCCACACCATCAGGGAGGGAAAAGCAAACCTCACCTATGTCCCCTTAGAAAAAAAGTGTTTTCTTTTTCTAAGGAGGTAGCTTATGTGCTGGAGGGGGCATTGCTGGACATTCTGGAAATTATGCTGGTTATCCATCACACACAAAGAACAACCCAGGACAAAGATAATTGCAGCATGGGTTGACGTGTGTCCCTGCAAAGGATGTATTCAAGTCCTAACCCCCAGTCCCTGTGAATGTGACCTTATTTGGAAACAGGGTCTTTGCAGACGTGATCAAGTTAAAGTGAGGTCCTACTGAATGAGGGTGGGCATAGTCCAACGTGACTGTCATCCGTGTGAGAAAAGCAGAAAGAGTCACTCGCAGGGAATGCCAGTGACGATGGAGGCAGAGGCTGGAGGGCTGCAGCTGCCAGGCAGGGCACACCTGGAGCCACCAGAAGCTGAGGAGACAGGAAGGATTCTTCCCGGAGGCTTCAGAGGGAGCGTGGCCCTGCTGACCCCTTGATTTTGGACTTCTGGCCTCCAGGACTCTGAGACAACAAATTTCTGTCATTCTAAACCACTAGTTTGTGGGACTTGGTTATAGCAGCCCCGGGAACCTAACAGATATAATATTTAAATATCTAGGCCCTCGCAGGGACATCAAGGGGTTGTCTGTACCCTCCTCTGGGCTCCGGGCATCAGGTAGGAGGGCAATCAGGTGGAATTCGTCTTCACCCCAGGCCAAGATCCGGAGCAACCCTCGGGGAGGGGCAATAGAGTGTAGACATTAAGTGCCTGGACTCTGGAGCCTGAATTCAAACTCCTTCTCTGTCCCTTCCTGGCTGTGTGACCTCAGGATAGTCACTTAACCTCTCTGTGCAGCAGTAGCCTCATCTGTAGAAAGGAGATAAGATTGGGTTGTTGTGAGGAGTAAATGAGTTCACAGACATAAAATGCCTCGACGGTAAGTGTTTGCTGAGGATAGCTGTCCTCTCCTCCCATGTCTTGTCTGTCCCCTTGTTTACAGCATGGCTACGAGGGGTCACCTAATGGCCTGTATTGAAGTGAAAGTGGGGGAGACTCAGGGCCAGAAGGAGCAGGCCAGTACCTGGAGTTATGGCAAGGTCAGGAGTCGTGTGCAGAGTAAGGACAAGGAAAAGCAACGTGCCGGAAATGCCAGTGGATGGCTGGCACTCAGATGCAGGGAGACAAAACAGGTGGCAGCCAGTCCTGGCACACGGGCCCTGGAAGTGGGAGGAGGGGGAGCTCCTGGGTGGAGGATGAGAAAGGAGGTGCTGGAGACCCAAGGCAGCCCTGGGTGGAGATGGGTGCACAAGGAGACCCCTGACAAGCAGAGGTGGCGAGGGGACCACTGCCTACAAGGTGTCTGTGTAAGATGTGGCACCATTTGTCCCACAAACTGGGAAGGGGACACTGGAAAGGAAGAGGAGCTTGCCTGGGTTCACAGGGCCGTGGGCCACAGGGATGTGAGTGCCACGCAGCACCTGTGACTGGCTCCCAGGTGACCAGCTCTTCTGCCTCTGTGCTCGGCAAGATCTGGCCCAGCGCCTCCCAGGTGCTCGCCAGGCCATAGCCTTGCAGGAAGGTGCTGGGGCCTGAGGACAGCCAGCTTGGCCCTCGTAGGGCAGCTAAAGCTGTACCCAGGCTTACTTTCCCCGCCCTGATCAAGCAAGAAAGAGAAGGTAAACATGCCCTTGGGCAAAAGTGCTAATTTGAGAAGCTAAACCACATCTAATTTGTGAAGATACACACAGCTTTGTGATGGTTACAGCAAGACAAACAGGCCCAGAAAATTTTCTAGCAACCTGTAATAGCTCAAGGAAACATAAAAACTTGTGTAAATGCCTCCGGCAGCAAATGGCAAAGGAAAAAACCAAAACAGCACAAAACTGTCCAGAGGCGATAGGGCAGCCAACCCCACACCCCAACCCCAGGGACTCTGGGTTAAATGACGTCTGTGACATAGTTCTGCAGTTTGGGCCTTGTTTCCATCCTTAAAAAGAATCCATTCGTTCACCACCACAACTCTTGGCAGTATGCTGATATCTTTACTTCTTCATTTGTCATTTTTAGACAATCTCTACTGATTCTACAACTCTTAAAAATGAGAATTTCACTCATTTACCTTTAACCCCACCTCCTCCAAATCATGATTTTTTATTTGTCATATTTGTTACATTTGCAGCTATATATATATATATATATATATATATATATATATATATAGCCTTGAAATGCACTGCTTTTCCGTCCACTGTAAGCAGTGTTGAGTTTTCACCGCATAACAGAGGCCACGGCAACCCTGCTCTTTCCTCCACCTCCCTTCCTTGTCGCTCCCTCATCAGCTGGGTTTTCCTTTTACGGCATCAAAGATTTATAACATTTTGTTTGAAAGCCATAATTAAGTTTTCTGTTCTTTGTTAAGTTTTATCTAGGTATTGAAAACAAGTAAACAACATTGGCATTTTTACAACTCTGTAAACTATTCACAATATTGTTGACTGAGGAAAAAAAAAGCACAACCTAAAAGCTGAGAATTATGTTTTATTTGGGGCATTACTGAGGACTATAGCCTGGGATGACAGCCTCTCAGATCCCTCTGAGGGACTCTTCTATTACTGCTAATCACAAAAAACAGACATCTCAAGTTAATGATTTAATGCTTTTTTTTTATGTTTGGGAAGACCCGAGAGTCTGGACTCATTGAATTTATTCCTTTGATATACACCTTAACTACTTAGGGCCAGTATCCTGTTTTTCTCCATCCCGAATCCCCACAGGGCACATGGTGTGGTGCAGCTGCAGTGCTGGTGGCTTTAGGCTTGGTGGCCACAGCAACATCCTCTGTTTACTGAAATGGCAGGTGACATTCTCTGTCCACAGCAGTTACGTGGTTTCCTTCTCTATAGGTTGATGGCTTTCCCAAGTCACACGAAGGAGGACGATTTTAGCCTCAAGGCCGAAGGATTCTTCCACACATTCATCTTGCTCAAAATCCGGCCACATGTTCAGTTAAGAAGAGCAGAATGCTCTGGAAATATTTCAGAATGGCTACTTTTCTTGCTTTTTTTTTTGGCTGTGCTGCACAGCATGCCAGATCTCAGTTCACCAACCAGGGATCGAACCCGTGCCCCTGCAGTGGACGTGCACAGTCCTAACCACTGGACCACCAGGGAAGTCCCCAGAATGGCTACTTTTCTAATCCCCCTGTTGGAAGCACAAGGGAAGATTGTGCTCTGATCTTCCCTGTAGGTAAAACTCATGAAAGTGTGGGCCCCCCACCTAAGGCTGGAGCCCCCTCAGATGGTCCACACCGGGGCTCCAGCGCTCGAGGGACAGTTTGGGTCTTTCTTCCCTGGCGCTGGTCCACAGAGGCTTTTGTTTCTGGGCTTCGCCTCCAGTAAGCTGTGATTCTCCATACCTACGTGTCTGTCTCTCCAATATTTGGGGCAGTGGTTTACCTGTGACCCCAGTTCTCCTGTAGATCTAAGAGGAGTTGTTGATTTTCAGTTGGTTCAGCTTTTTTCTTGTTGTGAAGATGAGAGTGATAATTTCCAAGCTCCTTACATGTCAGACCAGAGACTGTGAGTCGCTTTCGATATGTCCTAAAGCAAGTTCCTGATTTCAACCCCCTCTGTTGAAAATATCTAGAGGAGTTTCTGCTTTCCTGACTGGACACTGGCCGATACACTATCCTGCTGCACTGAGTCTTCCCTGCCTGGGGATGCCCATCCCAGGGCCTCCTGAAGGCTCACATCCTGACCCAGGGGCCCCAGGCCGGGGCATCCGTGTCATCTGGGGACTTCCCTCCACCTTCAGGGTAGAGCGTCTGTTTCTTGGATCCTTCCTTCTTGGTTTTTCTCCTTGTTTTGCTGGAGTACTTCCTCAGGAAACTCTATAAGAAAAGGTGGCAGAATTTCTAAGTTTCCAGATGTCTGGAAACTGCATTCGTCCAAATCCTTTTGAGAATCGTTTCACTGGGTATAGAATTTGTTTTTTTATAAACTTGTTTTATTTATTTTTGGCTGTGTTGGGTCTTTGTTGCTGTGCGCAGGCTTTCTCTAGTTGCGGCGAGCGGGGGCTACTCTTGGTTGCAGTGCGTGGGCTTCTCACTGCAGTGGCTTCTCTTGTTGCGGAGCACGGGCTCTAGGAGAGAGGGCTTCAGCAGTTGTGGGGCAAGGGCTCAGTAGTTGTGGCTCAAGGGCTCTAGAGCACAGGCTCAGAAGTGTGGCACCCGGGCTTAGTTGCTCCGCGGCATGTGGGATCTTCCCGGACCAGGGCTTGAAACCTTGTCCCCTGCATTGGCAGGTGGATTCTTAACCACTGTGCCACCAGGGAAGCCCAGGGTATAGAATTCTATATTCAAAATATTTCCTCTCAAACCTTGGAAGGCCTTTGTCTTCTAGAACACAATCTCCCTGAAGAGGTCTGGGTTTTATTTCTTTACAGGCAGTCTGATTGTATTAATTTATTTTCTCCCTGGATGCTTTCAGCACCTGCCTTTCATTCTTCATGTTCTGAAATTCATGAGACTGTGTCTGGTTGTGGATGTTTGATTATAGATCCAGAGTGGCACTCGTAGGCCTCCTCAGTCTGACAACGTCTATCTCTTGTCTTTGAGAAAATATCCTCTAGTATATCTGAGATTATTTTCTTTCCCTTAGTATCCTCTGCTTGTTCTGCAGCTGTAACGGTCAAATGTTGGACATCCTGACTTGAACTGCTATTTCTCTTTTTTTCCCTCTCTCTTATGTTTTTGGTTTCTTTCTCATTTTTGCCCTACCATCTGGGAAGCTTCCTAATTTTCTTTTATTGAAAGTTTTATTTAAAAATCATATTTTTAATTTCTAAGATTTCTTCTTGATTATGCAATTATTTCCCTTTTCATAGCATCAGTTTTTGTTTTACAGATTTAATAACTTCTCATATCCTTCTGAGGATATGAGAATTTTTAGGAATTATCTTGTGATCCCTGCATTGTTTCTTTTTCCTATAGGGTTGGTTGTTTTGCTTGCTAATCTTCATATTTCTCATTCACATGGCTGGTCTCCCTTATGTGCCTGGGGACCCTTGGTCCTCCTTTCATATTTGAGAGTGAAGCTCCAGGCCAATGGTCCTGGGTGCCTGCTATGTTGTTCCCCTGTGGTTGTAGTCAGTCTGTACCCCATGAGGCCTCTCCCTTAATGGGGAGGGTGACAGTGAGATCTGATTAAGTGCACAGGGCTTGTGGCCTAGAAGCTTCACTGTGGGATGAGCAATTGGGCTGATGGCTGGTACATGCTAAATAGGAAGGCCTTATTCTAGACCAGTGGTTCTCCATCCTGGCTGGACCTGGTGAATGTCTTAAAACCCTGATGCCTGGGCCACATGCAGAACCCATGAAGTCAGAATCTCTGGGGGATGGGGCCCCAGGCATCAGCATTTTCTAAAGTGATTTCAGTATGCAGCCTAGGTTGAGAAGTTCTGTTCTAGATCAGGGACTCTCAGCCTTCAGTGTAGCCTCCATCTCCTGGAGGAATGGTTAAAACATGGATGGATGGGCCCCAAGGCCAAGAGCTTCCGATTCATCAGGTCTGGGCTGGGCCTGGGAATGTGCATTTCTAACAAGTTCCCAGGTGATGCTGCTGCTGCTGGTGAGAAACATATTTTGAGAAGCACAGCTTTAGAGTAGATTCTTCCACATTGGAAGTCTAGTTCGTCTTGGGAAGTTTGTTCAGTTTCTCTAAAAAAGAGCCCCCTTTTTGGCTTGAGGTTTTCATTGTTCTGTGCCTTGGTGCGGGGGGACCTTAGACTGAGCCACTTCATAAACAGATTTCCTATCAGTCCTGCACTTTTCAGCGCTCCTATCCCCCCCTCTCCACACCTGCCAGCTCGCAGCCTGTGCCCCTCTGGGTTCAGGTAGGGACTGGCCTGCCCCTGCAGCCTCCCTCTAACAATGTTCTGGGAGGCAGACTCTGCCTTTCTTTCTCCTCCGTTTATACCCATCCATTTGCTTTCCAGCTTACAGAATCATTTTTTGTTGGTTTTTTTCCCAAATCTTTTGACTGCTAATGCCCCTGCCTCCAGGCTGGCCTGGACCACGGCAGCCAGTTCATCCTCTACCGCTGACTCCTGTGTGCGGCCCTGGATGCTTCCCGCTTGGCCCGGACAACACTTCTTTCCAGCTGGTGGTCATGGCTGTATCTCCAGCACATTTGTTGTTGGCTTACCGTGTTCAGGCACCACACTTCACGGACAGGGTCTACAGTGATCTCTGAATACTGTGAGGTAGATACTATTATTTTTTCCATTTAGAAATGATGGGCATGAGGACTTCCCTGGTGGCGCAGTGGTTAAGAATCCGCCTGCCAGTGCACACGGTGTGAGCCCTGGTCCAGGAAGATCCCACATGCCATGGAGCAACTAAGCCTGGGCGCCACAACTACTGAGCCTGCGCTCTAGAGCCTGTGAGCCACAACTACTGAGCCCACATGGCACAACTACTGAAGCCCACACACCTAGAGCCTGTGCTCCGCAACAAGAGAAGCCACAGCAATGAGAAGCCCGCGCACCACAACGAATAGTAGCCCCCACTCACCTCGCCGCAACTAGAGAAACCCAGGCACAGCAACAAAGATCCAATGCAGCAAAAAATAAATAAATAAGTAAATAAATTTATTTAAAAAAAAAAAGAAGAAATGAGGGGCGTGAGAAGCAGAGAGGCCGCACAGCTGGGGACCTGTGACTCCCATGCAGGCTCGTGGGCTACTGGCTGCAACTTACAATAGGCTCCGCCAACGGGAAGTGGCCCCAGGACGCAGCGATGCTCCACCTGGGCCAAGCCAGAATTGCAATTTGTAACTGTGACCCCCTTCTCCCTGTTTTAAAAAAAAAAGGTGTTTTTTTTTAATGTATCTATTTTAAAAAGACCATTTCTAAATTAAAGTAAATTGAAGTTCATTTTACTCTGAGAGCTTCACAGTAGCTCTTGAGATAAAATGGATTTCAATTAGTTTAGCTTTGAGAAGATCTCAATAGCTTTTAGGATATATATAACTGTCATGGGGTCTCACAAATTTAGGTGAGAAATCTCCAGCCCAAGCTGGAGAAAGATAATGGCTTGTCTTCCACCGAAGCTTCCGTAGGCTCCTGGCCAGGGAGAGGAGATCCCAGCTAGGGGCCAGGCAGCACCTGCCCTTTCCTCCGAATTTCCCGACATTTCTATGGAGACCTTCAGTGGTTTCATTCCCAAACTCCAGCCAAGGAATGAGAGAGGTAGAGAAAGTCATTGCCTCGTGGTTCCTCCATAGTGCCCGTTTGGGGCCAGATCCACTGAAGTGTCCACAGCTGAGTCCACATAAAGCTGTGGTTTTAGGGATACTGTTCCAAGGTGTGTGGTTATGACCCGATGCCACGCGGACACAGAAACACCCGGCGCAACCCCAGCTCCCAGGAGCCCCGGGCTCCATGCCCCCCAAGGACGGCGCCTCTGCACCCCTTCTCCCTGCGGGGAGGCCGCGCAGCTTCCGGGGCCAAGGTCGCTATCTGAGCTTAATCTTCTTTCATGAGCTTCACAACAAGCCTCCGAAAGAAAACCTACACGTCTCACACGAACCCTGATGTGGATGAAGAGCAAACAAGAGGATGGCTTAGAAGTCCCGACGCGACAGTATGGCGATGCCCCAGCCACGGGCCCCAAGAGTGGGAGCGCGCACCCCAGATGTGAGAGGGAGGAGGGGTGCGCCCTGGCCGCACACATCTGACCCAGCGCCTGAGTGATGGATGTCCAGCGAGAGAGAGAGAGAGAGAGAGAGAGAGAGAGAGAGAGAGACTGTGCGCGAGCGGGGGCAGGGAGTGAAGAAGAGGAGAGAGAACAGGAGCTTTGACACATCCAGCTGCTCCATAGCCAGGGAGGCAAGTGCAGTGACAGAGCAGCTGGAGCCAAAGTCACTCAGGGACTGAAAGGCAATTACTTAAATATTTAAAGCAGACGCCCTGCGAGCGGCTGTGGAGGCAGCTCTTTGTTAATATTTAACAGGATCTGGGCAGTCACTGGGAAAACAGCTGTTTACAGGAGAGATTAACAAACAGCCCCGATTGCTCAAAGCCAGTGGGAGGCTTTAGGGGACTAGCAGCTGCCAGGGATTCCAGATCCAGCGGCTCTAGATCCAGGAGGCCCACAGCTGTCCCAGGGGTACAGTGAAAACCATGAACACACATCACCGGCTTGGCGGCCCTGCTCCAGCATCGTGGTTTGCAGGAAACCCAGCCCTGAAGCTGGGCCTGGGAGGTGGCTCCTGGCTGGCCAGCCGGCCTCTCGTGTGGGCAGTTGCACCCTGCAGCCCTGGCTGGGCCCTCCTTCTGGCCTCATGCACTGTCCCGGGGGGGATTCCTTGCAGAACTCCCTGCGCACAGCCGGGGACAGGTGCTCGCAAGTGGAGAGGCTCTAATTTGTGGAAAGAATCACAAGCTTGCTTGAAAATCCTCCAGCTCACACTTGGGCCTTTAGGGACACCAGACCAGACTGCTTCCCGGAAACGACAAGCTAGCCTGTTTTCAGGAGTGTTCTCAGGATCGCTCCCACCTTCTGTGTGCCCGGCCTCCATGAGCCTGGTTATCTTTACCAAGTTTGGATAAATCAGGCCAGGAGTGAAGGATCATGCACTCACCTCAAGCCTTACTCCCCCGGGCCTATTTTCCATCACCCCTAACGCCCTCCCACAGGGATCTCCTGGAGCCCGTACACACGGGTCGCTCTTGGGGTCACCTGGATGTGAAATTCCAGCTCAGGACCAAGGGCTGCTGCCATAAGCCCCATTTCATCATCCAGGGCATCGATTGTGGAGTTGCCCAACTGTAGACCCATAACCCTGGGTACCTCCCGGCAAGCCACTGCCCACCCCGCCCAAACCACGGCTGACCTTGACCCCCGGACAGCTCTCTGACGGCTGTTTACACAGCTGGGCATTTATCGCAAAGGATGAAGCGCTGAGCAGTGTCCCATTGTGACAAATCTGTACGTGGACTGGGGCCCGCACATCAATCTTTGTTAAAATAACTTTTCGTTTGTTAGAGCCAGCGTTTGCATGGATATTTACTCCTGGGTTTCAGGGAATTAATACCTTTTTATACTCTGAGAAAAAGGCACGAGACTGTCTAAGGTGCTGGAAGAAACTTTTCTGTGTGCACAGCACGGTTCTGACAACTGGAAATCTGAAAGAACACTGGCAGGGGTACGAAGAATCAAAATAACAGCAATCATTCCACTTCAGCAACAGAGGGGCCCATGGGGTCTAGAAATACCCAGGACCACTGAGCCATTGCTGGTCATTTTTGTTTTATGGTTGTCCAGCTTCAGAATGGCCTTCTCACCTCTGGGGAATCAGCCATTCTAGTGGGAGGCAAGACTCTGCCTCCCTCTACGAAAACCTAGAAGGCCAGAATGTGCTCTCCTTGAGCCCTGCAAGGGAGCGCAGGGCTAGGCAGGAGTCCCAGCAGGGCCCTGGGCACAGACAGCAGCAGCCCAGTTACACATCGGGTGGGATCTGGGCTGAGGTTGTGGTCACCCATTACCTCTGGGTTCCTGATCATTTTCCCCAAGTGATTCTCCAGCCACTTGGCCTCCCTTTAATAAATGCCTCTCCTTACCATCACCCAGGGCTGTTCTGCAGCCAGGAGCCCTGATGCGCGTCGTCATTGCCTTCAGCCCTATGCTGCTGCGGAGGACGCCCCCTTCTGTCCTGGCAGCTCTAGGTCAAAGCCGCCAACAACCTGCTCAACAGAACCCTCAGCTTCTCACCTTTGCCTTTGCCTGCCCTGCCCTCCTCACCACCCCCTCCCGCCCCCGCGCTGCCCCCACCCCCTCCTCACCCCTGCGCTGCCCCACCCCCCTCCTCACCCCTGCACTGCCCCACCCCCTCCTCACCCCTGCGCTGTCCCTCCCCCCACCACCTGGGCGTTCTGACGGACTCAGTTTTTCCCCAAACTGCACACATCAACCAAAATTTGGGAACATGCTGGTGAGGGCTGGGTGGCACCCCCTATCTGTCTGTCTCGCTGGTTGGAAACGGGATTGCAAGCCTGGAAGGGCTCCAACAAAGTCCTGTTTTCGCCACTGTATACACACGGCTCCGAAGGCCGAGTCAGGGTCAAAGGTCAGGCTGCCCGGCTGGGAAGCAGTGGTCCTCAGGCTTAGCTGAGTGACTAAGCACGGTCACGTTACCCAGTGCAACTCTGCCCCCGTTGGGCCTCGGGGAGCAGAGTGGCCATTCTCACGCTCCTGAGTTTGGGAGTGAGCTTTATCCCACCAGGCTCCTTGAATGGAAGCATCCTGTCATTTTTCCAGGCCAAGAGAGCTTGCCCCCTTTTCCCTCCCCATCATCCACTCTCACCCAACAGAAACACGCTGAGCACCTACTGCGCGCATGAGCCTGGCTGTGGGCCCCCGCACCCAGCAGGGGCATAAGCTGGCCATGGCCGTGGGTGTGGGGGGAGGGGTGGCCGGGTGGCCAGCAAGGCGGGGACGGGTTTCAGATGCAGCCGAGCAGAGGAGAAGGGGACCCCGGGACAGTGCTTTGGGAACTGGAGTTTGGAAGGGCTGGTGGCTCTGCCGGCGTGGGGAAGCCCCTGCCCTCGGAAAAGCAGTTCCTGAGATAATCCCGTCTCTTGACCTGCCAGCCACTCCTTCCCTGGCCAGGATGTGGGTGCCATTCTGTGGACCGTGCAGAGGTCACCGTCTGCCCCACACCGCAGCCCTTTGGCTCATTTATCTGTTTATCCTAGTAGACTGAATGTGTGTCCTTTTATTGGTATCTGTCCTGTCCGTGTATATAACCTTCATTACCTTCGATTTTTTTTTTTTTATTGTGGTAAAATATACCTAACATAAAATTTACCATTTTAACTATTTTTAAGTGGACAGTTCAGTGGCATTAAGTACATTCACATGGTTGTGCAATCATCACCACCATCCGTCCACAGAGCTCTTTTCATCCCCCCCAAATGACACCCTGCGCCCATTAACACTAATTCCCTACTCACCCGTCCTCCAGCTCCTGGCACCCACTACCTGCTTTCTGTCTTTGGGAATCTGGCTCCTCTGGGGACCTCACATGAGTGGAGGCACACAATATTTGTTCTTTTGTGACCAGCTTATTTCACAGAACACAATGTCTGAGGCTTCATCCACGCTGTAGCCGGTGTCACAGTTTCCTTCCTTTCTAGGGCTGAGGAGACCATATTTTGTTATCCACTCATCTGTTGACACACAGTTTCACATTTTTAATTTACATGATTAATATTACTCTGTTGGCCTTGTTTGTTTTCTTATTTCCACTCAGCACCGTCACCGTGATTCATTCCTGTTCCGTGTGCATCTAGGCCTTTGCTTCTAACAGGGGTCTGGAGTCCCAGGCACACCCCTCACAGTTGGCTCATCCCCCAGCCCCAGACCATCCCCTGCCCACTGCACGCAATCCTACCAAAACCATCTGTGTGCAGGTCCCATCTGCCATTACTCTTCTTTCCATGGTTATAGTTTCCACCCTTTGGTTCTTTTTGACTCCTTGTTTCTGTTTAATTATTGATACGCTCCCTTGCCTGAGAATATTTATTGTACTTATTTTAAATTCTGGATCTGGGGACTTCCCTGGTGGCACAGTGGTTAAGAACCCACCTGCCAACGCAGGGGACACGGGTTCGAGCCCTGGTCTGGGAAGATTCCACATGCCGCGGAGCAACTAAGCCCGTGCGCCACAACTACTGAGCCTGTGCTCTAGAGCCCACGAGCCACAACTACTGAGCCTGCGCTCTAGAGCCCGTGCTCCACAACAAGAGAAGCCTCCGCAATGAGAAGCCTGAACACCACAATGAAGAGTAGCCCCCGCTCACCCCAAACAGAGAAAGCAGGTGCGCAGCAATGAAGACCCAACGCAGCCAAAAATAAAATAAATAAAATAAAATAAATTTATAAAAAAAAAAAAAAATTCTGGACCTGCCTGAAAATTCTGCTTCCCGAGGTGCCTGTGGTCCAGGGCATACTCTCCATATGAGCTGCTGTACTCCTGGATCTTCTGTTTGCCCTTGGCTCGCGGACTCCTGTCCTCCCCGGGCTGTTGTCACCCTGTTTGGGGACAGGTAATGGGGGCCTAGGTGAAGCCCAGGCCTGACCTGGGTTTCTGTATCCCTCCTGGAGGGGCTGACGGGAGAGAGGGATGAGCCCTGAGACCACAGAATTACTGCCAAGCACCCTCTTTGCTGTTGCTCCACCAGAATTTTCCCTAAACTCACAGATGTCAGTGGCCCCAGGAGGAGGTTGGCTTTCCAGGTTGCAGCCCACCAGCCCTGGGGAGCAGAAGGGGAGGCAAGGAGAGGGTGTCGGAGGGAAGCCGATCTGGCAGGGCCGCTTCCGTCAGCTCCTCACCTGGCAGGACTGGGCCACCCCAAGCAGACCCTCCCCAGTAAGAGGCTGTGGGATGGGCTGCTGGTCTCTATCTGGGAGAACAGGCAGAGACAGCAACAGAATTTCCCAGCTCTCCTCTGCCTCCTGCCCTGGTGGTGGTCCCCCCACCCCCACGGTCCCAGCTCCCCCATCACCACCCCCAGTGTTCCCACCAGCCTGGGGTCTCCCCAGGACTTTGCAGTTTTGTGTCCCTCCCTCTCCTGCGGGGCCTCCAAGGTTGCTGCTGGTGGGGGTGAGGGCAGCCCCTGCTTGTTCTCTGTCTTGTCTGGACCCAGAAGCCTATCATCCATCCTTCTACCCTCCCCCAAGGCCCGCTGGATTCCAAGCCCTGGCGGATGCACACAAACATGGCTGGATGAATTCATGGATGAAGCGGTGGATGGCCCCCCTGGAGCCCACCTTCAGCGCTCCTTTGTGGACGTCTGGTAATGGGCCTCTTCACTCCCCCAGCCCTGGCTCTGCCCTCTCTGGAGAGCACACTTCCCCCGTCAGTCCCTACTGGACCTGGATAAAGTCACTTTGAATCCACTGAGAGGGAAACCATATGTCACAGTCAATAGTGGAAAAAGGGGGCTTGGTTGGAACCTTCTTTAAAAATTTAATAGGGCATCCCTGGTGGCACAGTGGTTAAGAATCCGCCTGCCAATGCAGGGGACACGGGTTCAAGCTCTGGTCTGGGAAGATTCCACATGCCACAGAGCAACTAAGTCTGTGCGCCACAACTACTGAGCCTGCCCTCTAGAGCCTGAGCGCCACAACTACTAAAGCCTGTGTACCTAGAGCCCGTGCTCCACAACAAGAGAAGTCACCGCAATGAGAAGCCTACGCACCACAACGAAGAGTAGCCCCCGCTCGCTGCAACTAGAGAAAGCCCGTGTGCAGCAACAAAGACCCAATGCAGCCAAAAATAAATAAATTTATTAAAAAAACAATGAAATAAAATTGTGAAAATGTGTAAATATTCACACATGTGAAGTTCATTTTGTCCTATAATTTTTAAAAATTACCTTATATGCAACTATAAACTACCTCTTAGAGAGATGAAGGAATCTATTGTTAGTTTGGGGGCATAATTTCATATGCTTGACAATATTAATAGCAAACATTTCTATAGCGTTTACTAAGTACCAGGCACTGTTCTGAACTATAGACATGTGTAGGTATTTAATGTTCACAATCATGAGAAAAACACCATTACTATCCCCTTTTACAGATGAGAAGACAGGGGTGCAGAGAGTTGAAGCGACTTGCCAGCCACATGGCCTGTGCTGTAGGGCCACAGTCCCGGCCCCTCCCCACTGGGCTCGGTGCGTGTCCCTCACTTCCTGTGTGACGTCTGCAACCTGGTCAGGGGGATGGTTGGCCTTGCAAAAGCCCGAGGGCCTCCTGAACGCTGTGTCTTTGGAGACTTTCTCTTTGGAAGTGGTTCTTGGACCGTCCACTGCGTTTGTCAGTTCTCTCCTCGTCCGTGAGAGCGGGCCCACCTCACAGCCCTCACTGTGGACGGTTCTGTGTGACTCAGGCGGTCAGCACATCCAGAACTTTGCTCTTCAGGGCACCCACCCTGAGCTGCATGGTACTTTTCCACATGTGCGACCCGATGGCTCCATCCTGTGGGGTTGGGCAGGGGGAGGCCGGCGACACTGCTGTGGGGCTGACATTCTGAGCTGTTCACTCCCTGGCAGAGGGAGGTTTTGTGTCCAGCCCCCATCTGGGCCCTGGGGATGCAGGGTGGGCAAAACAGACACAATACCTGCTCTGTTTTTATGGAGTGGACATTCTGTTACAGCCTAATGGGGAAGGCAGACATAAACAGGACAGTTAAATAAAATACACACAGAGAGAAATGTGATAAGGAGGAAAATGAAGCAGGAAAAGAGGACAGGAAGTGATCCCCAGGGAAGCTGCAATTTAAATAAGTGTGTGTGCTGGGGTGTCTCCAAGATGGTGAGATCTGAGCACACCCAGGAGGAACGAGGGGGAGGTGCAGGCAGCCCTGACAGGGACAGCTCGGCCCTGAGATCAGGAAGAGGGGGATACATCGGGCGGGGAGGATTGGGCAGAGGTGCTGTCACCATCACCAGGGAGCAGGGCTGGGTCAAGGGGGCCTCCTTCACTGCAGGGGCTTTGGCTCTGTCTCTGCGTGAGGCTGGAGGGGACCGTGGGGGACCCCGTTGGCCGCTGTCTGAAAGGGTCACTCTTTTATGTATTGAGGCAAGACTGCAGGGGCCACGCAGGGACTCAGGAGGGGGCTGTTTGTAATAATCCAGAGGCAGTGATGACAGGGACCAGGGTCATGTAGTCATGGTGGGAACGGTGGCCCCCAATGGGTGCTCTTCCGAGTAACAAGGCACAGAAGGAGGGGAGTCCAAGGGACTCGGATGTGTGGCCTGTGCTGTGGGGCTGCCACTTCCTGGCGGGTAAGACTGGGGAGGCGCAGGGCACTGGGACGCTCCGTGCTGACACGCTGGGCTCAAGCTGCTTTTAGACTTGGTGCTGAGGACCGGCAGCCCGGGCCGTGCAGGAGAGGCGGGTGGGAGACGTGTGTTTGGGGGTCCTGACATTTAAGGCCAGGAGACCAACGGGCCATCAAGAAGGACGCGCTGGTGGGAAAGGGCTCAGGACGGAACCCCGGCCTTCCCTGGGGAGGTGAGGGTGTCTAGACGTGGAGGCGGGGCAGGAAGCCCAGGTGAGGCCGTGAAGAAGGTGCTGCGGAAGAAGCCGGACAGCCTTGGAGAGGGAATGGCAGAGGAACTGGAGACAGCGAGTGTCGACAGCTCGCTGATAAGTTTCCTGGAAAGGGAAAGAGAAATGCGCAGTAGCCGGAGGGAAAGCGGGTCACGGAAGGATTTTTTTGTCTGGTGTTGGTTGGAGGACATGATCCAGGAGGGAGATAACCTTGCTGGGGCTGGACCAGGAGGCGCGCTGGACGGTGTCCCGGCGCAGCCGAGACGCAGTGGGTGCGGGGTGGAGTGCAGGGCCGCGCATCTCGGACGCGGTAGCGGAGGCAGAGCCGCTCCGGGACTGAGAGTGAGGTCTTGGCCCAGCACACCGGCTCTCAGCCCCACACGCCACGCTCTGTCCCCTTGCCGTGCTGCCCATGACGCGCTCTCCCTGGGGCTGAGCTGTGACTGGGCAGACCTGTCCTGCGCTGAGCAGCGGGTGAAGGGGTGGATGGTGTCCGCGCGGAGGTGTCTTCTGCGGGGGACAGGAATGTAGGTGTCGCAGCAGTGGTAGGAGGGGCGGCGGGTCCCGTGGCGCCAGTGCTATGACCCTGCACGGTACAGCAGGCGCCCCCACGGGATAGTGGCTCCGAGGCCTGGGCCCAGGGCCACATGGCACGGCAGCTGCTCCACTCCCTGGATCCCAAAGGCATTCTCTCCTGCTCCCACCCCAGCTCCGGAAGGTAACGGGATCGTTGCTCTGTGTTAAAGACACTGTCTGCGGATGCCCTGCTTGCATATCTGCATGGGCCGGGGTCGGGTTTGAAATCTGCAGACTTGCTTTCTCGCCGGCCGCTGGTTTTTTCCAGAACATTCCATCACCCGGGCCTCCTTTCATGCTGGTCCCACCTGTGCCCCTGAGACAGCACCTCTAGACTGTACCTCCATCCCCACCTCCAGGGGAGCCTGACAGTCCGGAGGGGGCTTCTGAGGGGCTGCCTTCAATGACATTTAAATGGGGGAAGGGGTTTTCTCTTCACTTTCTCTGTCACATTTATGGTGTTCCTTCCCTTTACAGGACGTTTCCTCTAAGCTTGGCTTCAACTTCAATGGATAGCTTCCGATCCTATTTAAACTTTTAAAAAAGGGACTCAAACTCGACACACAAATGAGGAATGTAGCTAAAAATGAGAGATGTGAAACTTTTTTTGAGTCAGTGCAAATATTTTCGGAATTTAACTTTCCTGAGAAAAAAACGATTTGCAGACAGAAAGTCTGCATCCTGTGTTTGAGCACCAGTGGCCTCTGGTGTCTTTATTTGTAAACATAACATGGTGATATATGACTCCACAAACCATGCTTCCCTCCCAGGAAAATTAGAACAATTATAACAACCCTCTCCCTCTTCCTCCCTCTCTTTTCTTCTCCTTTATCTTCTTGGATGATTGTGGACAAATAAGACAACACCTCCTAGAAAACAGAGCTGTCAGACAAGGAGAGTGTATAAAGCAAGATGCTTCCACGTCACTACGAAGCGTATTTCAGCAGAAGCCTCTGACAGTGATGCAGACAAGTGCACATGCCGTCCTCTGTGAGAAAGCAGAGCAACGTGGAGAGTGAGCACGAAAAGGGAACAGGAAGGACGATGTCAGTGTGTATGCTCAGCCTCCGGGCACGCTGTCACATGTCATAGATGTTCACGTGGTAAGAGAGATGTAAATCCTCTTTCCGAGCCATTCGAGCCAACCTGAGGATGGTACCCCCGTGGCTGAGGGGCCCCTCTCCATTCATAACCACTGCTTCTCTGCCTGCCCCGAGAAGTCGAGAACAGCCCCTTTGACCATGTGACAGAAGGAAACCCCAGAAAGCTCTCCAGCCCCCAGCCTTCTGGTCTTGCAGCTGAGGCCCCAACATCACGGAGCAGAGGCCAAACATCCCCACTAGGTCCAAATTCCTTCCCTGATCCACAGAATAATAAAGGACTGCTTTACGCCACTAAGTTTTGGGGGTAATTTGTTACACAGCTGTTTTAGTCTGTTCAGGCTGGTATAACATTAACTGGCTGGCTTATAAACACATTTATTTCTACATTTCTGGAGGCTGGGAAGTCCAAGGTCAAGGCACTGGCAGAGTCAGTGTGTGGTGAGAGCTTCCTGGGGCACAGACGGCACCTTCTCACTGGGTCCTCACATGGTGGAAGGGGCGGGGAGCTCTGGGGTCTCTTTGATGAGGGCACCGATCCTGGCATGAGGGCTCCACCCTCATGACCTCATCACCACAAAGGCCCCACCTCCTGATACCATCGCGTTGGGGATTAGGTTTCAACATATGAATGTGAGTGGACAAGAACATTCAGACCATAGCAGAAGCCATCATAACCAGAAATGCAGGCTCACGTGTATGTGTGTGACTGGAGGCAATTTCTGAATATCTGAAGAGAGGAACTGGAGCTGCCATTCATTTATTGTTTTCCCATATTTTCTAATGTTTGTACAGTAAGTTAGTATATTGTTCAAACTATGAAAATAAAACTTAAAACGATACAGGGTAAGCTGGGACGAAGTGAGAGAGTGGCATGGACACATATACACTACCACATGTAAAGTAGATAGCTAGTGGGAAGCAGCCACATAGCACAGGGAGATCGCCTCCGTGCTTTGTGTCCACCTAGAGGCGTGGGATAGGGAGGACACATGGGGATATATGTACATGTACAGCTGATTCACTTTGTTATGAAGCAGAAACTAACACACCATTGTAAAGCAATTATACTCCAATAAAGATGTTAAAAAAACAAACAAACAAAACCGATATGGATGAATCCCTCAGATGGAAGGAAACAGGAGCACAGCGAGTGTTCGTACTGTGCCGGGTCAGCCGGGGGCCGGGGTGGGTCGGTGGGAGGGTAGAAAGGGCTCCGGTGGAGGGGTGCTGCTGCTCCCACACGGGCAGCTTCGGCACCTGTGTTTCTGGGTGGGCAGGGCAGTGGTCAGCCTGCAGTGGACGGGATTGTGTGCTCGGAGGCCATGCGAGGGGCCCCTCCCGGGCCAGTCATGCATTTCTGGCTAAACTTTGCCTCCCCAAAACCTAGTTCATCAAGGGGCCTCACCTCAAACGCTGCATCTAAGAACAGTTTTAAAAGATTCATCTACACACCCACATTCTGAGTTTTAGGAATGCAAAATGGCCAGGTGATGAGACACACAGACTTCAACACAAAGACAGTGGGTTCAGCGCATCTCTGCTGTGGAATAACCACTCGAGGCCAGGGCCTGCCCTGCAGCGTCTGCAGAAGGAAGGGGGCAGGGGGACCCTTGCCCTTTTTCTAGGGAAGATGTTGCATACCATTTCTTTCCCCTCCCCCCCAGAGCATCCTTCTATGTTCAGGGTTTGTTCCAAAATCACTGCTGCTTCAAAGTTTGTTCTTCCTTTTTTTATGGTCCATACCTCAGTAGAAAAAGGGAAGTTAAGCCTTTCTTTTTCCCCCTTTTTCTACCCTGCATTATTTATTTGCCATGGCTTGACTCTCCAGGGAACCTGAACCAATCCACGTGGGCTTTGGTCTTGATATAAACACCTGGTTTGAAACATGGAGTCCCGGAGGGTCCTCTTACTGTTGGTTCCACTGAGGCTCCCAAGGTAGACTTCAGGGACTGACGCTGGGGTTCGCGGGAGGCAGTGAGGGCTCAAGGGGGCACCTTCCAGCGGGGCAGCTGCCCCGACTGCTGTTCATGAAGGACCAGTGGGGGCAGAGGGGAGAGGCCAAGCAAGGGTCACGGCTCCGCAACACAGAGGGCAAGAGCTGGGACTGTCAGGGGCTGGCCTGCAGCGGATGAGATCTTGCCTCGGGAGGGGCAGTGTCAGGACCAGCCTGGGGGCAGGAACACAGCCACTGCTGAGCCACGAGAGGCCAGCTCGGGGGCTGGGGGCCAGATCCAAGCAGGCCTGGATCTGGAGTGGCTGTGCTACTCCTCGGACGGAAACTGGAAAACCAGAGTGGACCAGAACAGGGTTGGCCTGCCAGGGGAGGGCCAGGGGAGGGCAGAGAGGGGAGAAGGGTTTCAGGGACAGCTGGAGGACTAGCTGATGGGGGACGGCCCACCGGCGGCTACCTGCTCAGAACTGGAATTCCAGGACCCTTGTATCCCATAGAAGTCCAGTGGCTCCGACGGGGTAGCTCCCAGGGCATCCCGAGAGCCCACCAACAGTCTAAGGAAGCAGCCGGGGGTCTCTTGGGACAGACTGGGTGAGAACCCCAGGATCCAGGCTGCTCTTTGGGAACGAAGAGCCTGCTGGAGGGGCGTTTCCCTGGCACGGAGAGACCGCTGGACCCTCGTGGGGCCTCGAGGCTGAGGAGCAGGGAGGACAGGAAGAGGCACAGGAAGAGGCAGGCTTGCGCAGGGCTGGGTGTCTCCGAGAAAAGACCGCCTAGATGCGCTGGGGCCCCTCCCCAGGGCAGGACTGGGCAGGGTTTTCCCTGCTCGTGTACGGTCACCTGTGGCATTTGGAGTCCCCCTCTAAGTCCCCTGTGAGGGGCCAGCCCCACCCAGTCCCCATCGATAGGCCCACTGGGCTCAGTGTGGTGTGAGGCCCGCTCCCAGGATGCGAGCACCGTGTCCTGAGAACACCTGCCCTCCCCCTTGGTTGGGATCACGGCTTCCTGTACCCTGTGGGGGAGCATCTGGCAGGTGCAGGAGGGACAGGCCAGTTCCTAGCCAAAGAGCCGAGGCTCCAAGTCCTGCCCGTTGCCATCGGTTCCCCTGCATCCATTTACCCAGCACCTCCTCTGCCTGTCCACCAGGCCGGGCTTAGCCCAGGACAAACCTGCCCGCTCAAGTCAAAGTCACCTCCACCCCACTGTCACATTTTCTGTTTCTCATTCTTGTGGCCCTTCCCACGCTCTGGAATCCTCTGGTCCACCTGTCTGGTCCACGTGTGCACTGTCGTCTGTCTCCACTCTGGGATGTCGGGTTGGCGAAGACGGGGACCCGCTGGCAGGGTCACTGCCTGCCTATCGGGCTCAGTGCCTGCAGCCTGGCAGGGCTCAGGCCGCCCTTGTGCAGGGGGCAGAGGAGCGAGTGGGTGACCCAGGCTCCCGGCTCTGGGGGGGGTGCTGGGGACGGGGGAATGAATAACACACAGTCACAAAGCCTTAAAGGGCTTGGATAACTGACAGCAGCACCGAGGGGCCTGAGGAGTCCCAGCCAGATTACTGGGCCTCGGGGGAGGGGAAAGTGCCCACCTGGGCCGGGCGCAGGGGAGGCTGAGGCCAGCTGCCGCGTTCTGGCTTATCTGGGCCTCCTTCCTTCCATCGCTGTTTTCCCCGCACACCCCCAGGCCCCTTTTATGTCCCCATTCTCCTCCCAGGCCCCCTCCCTGTCCCTCCTGACCCCCTCCCTTCTGCCAGGCCCTGGGCCCTTGCCTAGACCCCCGAGGGCTGCCCCCGTCCAGGACCAGATGGGCACAGACCCCATACCTATGACCCCTGGGTTTGTGCCCCGTCTGCTGCCATCAGCCCTGGGGCCCGACCGTGGTCCTTATCCCCACACACGGCCCAGCATCCCAACCCCACCCCCAATACTGCTCTCCCCACCCTTCCTCCACCCTGCCCAGCACCCAAAACTGGAGCCCTGGGCTGGAGAGGCCAACTTGGGCCAAAGCCCAATGTGGTGTTTGCGATGACGGCAGGGTATGGGCATGGGGTCTGGTCGGCACCTGCCTTGGCCGGGCTCTGTCTCTGTCCTGCAGGGCCCAGAGTCTTTCCTCCAGGTGCAGGCCAGGCTCATCCACATCTGGGGTGTGTCTGGGAGCCGTGGGCAATCGAAGGGGGTGGCTCTGGCCTCTGGGGAGACTCCGTGAGCCAGCCCTTCCTCCAGTCCATGACGCAGGCTCACATACACGTGTGCGCGGTTGGGGGAATGGGTCCCCTTGCCAGAGCCCGGGGTCCTTGCCTTGAACAGTAGACCTCCTAGGACCTGCAGTCGGGGCCGAGGGGCAAATGTCTGCCAGTTGGTCCAGGGGGTTTTGGAAGGACCTGGGGCTGGAGGTGGAGGACGGGGCAGCTTAGGACTGCAGGGCTGGTGTTGCTGGGGCCCCGGGGCCAGGGGCCTGGAGGGACTGGCCCTCCTCACCCGCCCCTCCCTCTGCTCCCAGGAGCAGCCTCCTGGTCCGGCCTCAGTGGCGCTTCCGTGTTGGTCCTGCCTCCAGATTCCCTCCATCGGCTCCCCTCCTCCCGCCTCTGGAGCAAATCAAGTGTGACAGTCATTGTTCACAATGAAGAAGTAAAATCCTAGCAGCAGCTCAGGCTTCTGGAGCACATCTCGTGTGCTGGGCCCTTCTCCTTGCAGCAAGGGCAGAGCCGGTGTCGTCCTTGTACAGGAGAGGCGCTGAGGCCGAGAAGGCAGCTGGGGCTCAGGCCCACTCACCAACCCCACTCCACACTCGCGAGAACTTCACGTTTGGTATTTCTTATTTTGCTCAAAAAAGGAAACGGTCTAGAGGTCATGACTAGTAGCCTTTATAGTTTCATGAAGTCCCAGGGGGTCTTCCCTCACCAACCCCGGAGCCCCCAGCAGCAGAGCCAGGATTCGGTGTCCAATAAGAACAGAGGATTATAACCATCACTTGGGGCCCGGAACCTGCGGGCCGGGGAAAGCTCCCATTCACGCCCCTGTCCCTGGAGAACAGGGAAGGAGTCTCTTTAGAGAGTTTCCACAGCCACGTCTGAAGCCGGAAGCAGCTCCAATGACATTCTCAGCTGATGTGAACGTGTCACTGCCCAGGGGCCCACATCCCCTCCCCCACTAGACCTGCAGGCCTCGTCCATCCATCATCTACCCAGGCCACCACCCTAGCTCGGCCTGAGTTCCCAAGTGATTGCCACGCAGGGTAAGATGGGTGACACAGAACCTTCTCCACTTCCTGATGCCCTGCAGTCTCCACCCCCAACCCCTGCCCGTCCACAGGACCCAGGGGCGTCTGTGCTGCTTGCACGGCTTGGCCACTGGGGCCAGAGGACCCCCCGCCCACCACACCAGGACCATCTGGACAGACAGTTTCAAGCACCACGTGTGTGGGTGGAAGGGAGTCTGCAGCGAAAGCTAGTCTCCAAATAACAATATGGAAAAAATGTTAAAGAGCTGAACTAACGTGGGATGGCTGCAAGCCTCATTCATTAAAGTAAAAAATGAGGAAAACTGGCATGAAAGTTAGGAAAATTACAGGGTATTTCCTACAAGGAATATATGGGACATCCTTGGAAATTTCTTGAGGCATGATAAGTTTACTGTTTCTCTTCTTTAAAAAAATATCTTGCTGTGATTCACCTGTCCCCCTGCTCCCCCCTCCGCAAGAAAAGCAGTTATTTATGGCTGTAAAAGAGTCCCCATTTAGAGCAACGTCAGAGAACAAACACTGCTCTTGGAGCCTCCACAGCAGCGAAGAATCTGGCACTGGCTCAGCATCTGAGGTTGAGTGTCTGCTTGCAGCCATTAATTGCTGTATAAAACCTTTGAAAAAAAAGCCCTGGATCTGGAGTCTCAGCCATCAAAGCCCATTTAGAGCCAGTGGGAAGCTGGTCTTCAAGTTCTCATTGACAGAAAGTCTAGTTTCCAAGCAGGAACTCCCAATTACTCCCTGACTGGATGGACATCTGAGGGCCACCTGGGGGATCGTTAACTGTGAAAATCCCTCCTGGAACCCAGCACCATGGCTGCCCAGATCTGACCCTGGGACTGCTGCCTGTGTGACCAGAAGGGGGCCCAGAGAGAGCTGGTGTGGGATTGAGCAGAACAGCCAGCTTTCTTCTCCCCTCCTAAACTAAGCATGCTTGGCCCACTCCTTTATTTTATTTTATTTTATTTATTTATTTTTTTAAATAAAGTTATTTTATTTTTATTTATTTTTGGCTGCGTTGGGTCTTCGTTGCTGTGTGCAGGCTTTATCTAGTTGCGGTGAGCGGGGGCTACTGTTCGTTGCAGTGCACGGGCTTCTCATTGCGGTGGCTTCTCTTGTTGCGGAGCACGGGCTCTAGGTGCGCGGGCTTCAGTAGTTGTGGCTCGCAGGCTCTAGAGTGCAGGCTCAGTAGCTGTGGCGCACGGGCTTAGTTGTTCCGCGGCATGTGGGATCTTTCTGGACCAGGACTTGAACCCGTGTCCCCTGCATTGGCAGGCGGATTCTTTTTTTTTTTGTGGTACGCGGGCCTCTCACTGCTGTGGCCTCTCCCATTGCGGAGCACAGGCGCCGGACGCCCAGGCTCAGCGGCCATGGCTCACGGGCCCAGCCGCTCCGCGGCATGTGGGACGCTCCCGGACCAGGGCACGAACCTGTGTCCCCCGCATCGGCAGGCGGACTCTCAACCGCTGCGCCACCAGGGAAGCCCTGGCAGGCGGATTCTTAACCACTGTGCCACCAGGGAAGCCCTCACCCCCTTATTTTAAAAATGACTAATTAAATGCCCAAGTCCTATTGCTTTGGCCCGTGCCGGGGAAGTTATTTAGAAAGCAAACACCTATGCCCAGACACAACCCTTCTCTGCTGCAGAAGATGCCACCTACGTGCTCTTTACATGAGAGCAACTGTGAGGGATGGGGTTTTCGAGACAGTGGATCCCAGGAGGGCTGCCTGGCACACAATGCAGCCAGGAGTACAACGATTTGCAAAAGCAACACTCTCATTTGCCCGTTGTGACAACGGCCACTGAAATGGAAAGAACAGTGGACGCTGGAGTGGCTGTCCGCTCCGACCTTGGGCATCTCTCTTTTCCACGGGACTGTGAACTCTGACCATGCTTCTCCCTTCGTGACTGCATTTGTTACAGAGCCCTCACCACCTCACGGCCCAAACGGCTTAAGTAGGAAGTGGCTCCCACCAGTCGGGAAACTGATGTTGGAGTCTTTAAAAAGGAGCCAGCACTGATAGTTTGGAGCTCTTTTAATTGATCGGGTCACTGGGTGAACTTGTGACAGAGATACTGCTGTCCACAAACTCATCCACAGCTGTGTCTTCCTTTCCCATCCACCAGATCTGTTCAGCAATGTTCAATATACATGACCCAAGTGAAGGTTTACACTGAAAACATTCTTTAGAGTAAATATAAATGGCCAATAAGCATAAGAAATAAGGCTCTACCTCACTAGGGATCAAAGAAAGGCGAAAACTTAAACTCCACACCATCCAAAAGGTTTATACTGAAAAGATACAAAGATAAGTTCTCTTTGGTAGAGATGGCGACACCCAGTAGTGTATGATGTGGGGAAACGGGCTCCCTTGTCCACAACTAAGAGCAAAGATTGCTACCTTTCTGGAAGGCATCTTCTCAATATTTTCCTTCACAATGTCCAACATTCAATCAAAAATGACCAGGTGTGAATAAATGACAAGATTGGACCAAGAGAAAAAAATTGGACAATAGAAGCTGAGCCACTGGAGATTCTGATATTGGTGTTGTCAGGCTCTTAAAAACTTTAAAATACTAGAGTCATATGTTCCAGAAATTAAATGACAAGATGAATATTTTCACTAGCAACATGGAAGCAATAAATGGACATTGTAGAACTTTAAAATACAGTAACTAAAATTAAGGCACTGATTTTAACTAAAATTAAGTTCAACTACAGATTATACAAGGTGAAGAAAATAAGTAATCATGAAGGCAGATTAGAAAAATATATCCAGACTGAAGCAAGAAGAGAAAAAAATTAAACAGTTAATTAAGAATCCCCCTGACACACACAGTATTCAAGCCCTGGTCCGGGGAGATCCCACATGCTGCGGAGCAACTAAGCCTGTTCACCACAACTACTGAGCCTGTGTTCTAGAGCCCATAAGCCACAACTACTGAGCCTGCATGCCACAGCTACTGAAGCCCAAGCGCCTAGAGCCCATGCTCCGCAATGAGAGAAGCCACCGCAATGAGAAGCCCACGCACCGCCATGAAGAGTAGCCCCCGCTGGCCGCAACTAGAGAAAGCCCATGCGCAGCAACGAAGACCCAATGCAGCCAAGAATAAATAAATAAGTTTTAAAAAAATACAAAAAGAATGTAAAAGAAAAGTATGTGATTAGAGTCCCAGAAGGAGAAAGAGAGAATGGGGGCAAAAAGTAATATTTGAAGAGACAATGGCTGAGAATTGTCCAAAAATGATGGAAGACAGAATGCCTCAGATTTAAGAAGAGTTATAAAGCCCAAGATGTATCAATGAAAAAAAAAACACATCCAGACAGAGCCTGGTAAAACTGCTGAAAACCAAAGAGAATATCTGAAAAGCAGCCACAGAAAAAATTAGAGGGTTTGGAATATGAGGCTTGGATTCACTGAATTTGGTGCCTGAGCTAGAAATGTGTGTTTTCCATCCAGCATAGGGTTGTCAGATAAGATACGGGACGCCTGGGTAAATTTGAATTTGAGATAAACAACAAATATTTGTTTTGTATAAGTATGGAAACATGCATTATTTGGACCATACTTACACTAAAAAATTATTCATCATTTATCTGAAATTCAATCCAAGCAAATTTAACTGGGTATCCTGTTTTGTTCTTTGTGTTTTTCCTTTCCCTAAATCTGGCGACCCTGTTCTTTGGGGATGCTAAAGTCACCTCCTGTCAGTTCCCCTGGGGAAGAAAAAGCCCACCTGCCCTGGAGGCACCAGGAGGCCACTCGGACTTGACCTTTTTGTACTTCCCGTGTGCCCCTGCCTGATGGATGGCGACCCGAGATCTGAGGGCCCATGACAGCTCTCTCTGGAGGCTGTGGCCAGGGAAACCTGCTTCTCTTCCACGGCTACGGGTGGGAGGCTGCTGAGAAACCTCCCGTGAGACTGAATCAGACTCATCTCCCCCAAGAGATGGCGGTGGAGTCACTCAGCCCCCACTTCCTTTTTAAATGGAGGCCTCAGTGCACTCCTAGCAGCTGTCACAAGTGCAATTTGGGATCTGTAAGTCCACAGAGCCACGTCTGGTTCCACGGAAGATGCGCTAAGCTTGAGAAAATGGCAGCCCAAGCCCCTGCCTCCATGGTCGGGGCATCCACACCTGACCCAGCTCAACAGCTGCAATGGAGGGTTCCCTAACCCTTCACAAACACTGTGGATTAAACACCGAGTAGGCCAGCTCAGTGTTATAAACAGCAACTCCCCAGAAAGTTCCGGGTCTCTGGTAAGGTTTCAAAGTTGTCTTTAAATAAATAAATAAGCAAACAAACAAACAAATAAATGGAGAAAGCTCACAGTTCTCACTGACTCGTGTTACTCATGAGAATTAACCTCGACTCTTAAATCACTGCTCTCAGTCTTGGTTTCCTCATCTGCCCAGTGAGGATAAGAGCACCTGCCTCATGGATTTGGGGCTGGGTTAAATGAGATAACACCTGTAAAGTGCTTCGTTCAAACTGACAATAACAACTACTCGATAAATGGTAGCTAATGTCATGTGGTGGACAGAGTAATGCCCCCCCGCCCAGATGTCCACACCCCCATCCCTGGAACTTGTATGTTATGTCACAGGGCAGACAGGATTTTGCAGGTGTGATTAAGGTGAAGGACCTTGAGATGGGGAGATTATCCTGAATTTTCCAGGGGGACCCAATGTAATCACACAAACCCTTAGAATCAAAGAAGCTTTTCCAATGTAAATTGGTGCAGCCATTATGGAAAACAGCATGGAGGTTCCTCAAAAAACTAAAAGTAGAGTTGCCATATAATCCAGCAATCCCACTGCTGGGCATATATCAGCAAAAACTATAATCAGAAAAGATACATGCACCCCAATGTTCATAGCAGCACTATTCACAGGAGCCAAGACATGGAAGCAACTTAAGTGTCTATCAACAGAGGAATGGATAAAGAAGATGGGGTACCTATATACAGTGGGATATTACTCAGCCATAAAAAAGAATGAAATAATGCCATTTGCAGTAACACGGATGGACCTAGAGATGATCATACTAAATACCATATGATATCACTTATACATGGAATCTAAAATATGACACAAATGAACTTATTTACAAAACAGAAACAGACTCACAGACATAGAAAACAAACTTATGGTGACCAAAGGGGAAAGGTGTGGGGGAGGGATATATTAGGAGGTTGGGATTAACATGTACACACTACTGTGTATAAAATAGATAACCAACAAGGACCCATCATATAGCACAGGGGACTATGTTCAATATCCTGGAATAAGCCATAACAGAAAAGAAAAATAAAGAAACTTTCCCAGTTGTAATCAGAGGAAGAAGTGGCTATGGGTGGGGGGTGCAGAGAAACACAGCACTGCTGGCTTTGAAGGTGGAGGAAGGGGCCATAAGCCAAAGACTGTGGACAGACTCTCAAAGCTGGAAGAGGCCAGGTAGTGGATTATACCCTAGAACCTCCAGAAAGGAATGCAGCCTGCCGAGACCTTGGTTTTAATGCATTGAGACCCATCTCAGACTTCTGATCTACAGAACTATAAGATAATAAATTTGCGCTGTCTTAAGCCACTATGTGTGGGGCAATTTGTTACACCATCAACAGGAAACTAATACGATCAAAATGATTGTTAATAGGATTGTGTCCTCCTTTGAGATCAGAGCCACATATATGTCTTTTGGGTCTTCCAAGGACCATGGGCATCCGTAAATATTTGTCTGCCTGAAAAACAATAAGCTTCATAGCACAGTGGTCAGGGCTGCAGTGGTGCCAGGAAAACAGCGAAATAATCAGAGGGTTTATGAGAAGATCAATTTTAGAAATATTACAGGAAAGAACAGACTGATTGTCAATGGCAAAAGAATTTTCCATTTAAATGCCCAACAATAGAGTACTTGATCAATTGTAATAATCCAGAAAATTGAATACTGTGCAATGGCAAAGGCATTGAAGAAGAATATTTAATTAACATGGAATTTTCACCCTATTCAGTGAAGGAAACAAAATACATCACTGTACGCTGAGAATAAGCTCTTTTTTCTTAAAAAAAAAAAAAAGTACCTGTATAATATGTACATGGGAATAATCTCTGGGAGGATAAATATCAATGCAAGGTTCCCAGTGACAGAGCCCTGGGGCCTTCAGGAATAGACGTGTCTGGTTTCCAGCCACCGAATCTCCACAGTGTAAACCTTCCTTCATTCCACTGCTTAGTCAAGCCTGCTCTACAGCAGGGACCCCCATGGGTGAGGGAGGTCAGAAAGAGGAGCTGGACTTCACGTCCTGGGCCTTGCAGGGCAGAGGGAAGGACAGGCCTGCAGGGGACAGGAGGGATCACAGGTCAGGTTCAGGAGATGGAGACTCAGTGAGAAAGTAGGTGCAGACACAGCATCCTGAGGAGAGTGTGGGGTGGGGGCACAGGCTATGTGGGGAATCTCAAAGGACAGGGTGACCTCAGCTGACACTCAGGCTTCACAGAAGAATGCACTAGATGCTTCAGGCATAACTCTATGCCCAGGGAGTCTGAGGGGCGTCTTCCAAAGCACGGTGTCAGAGGAGCTGACAGGGATCCAGCGAGTCAGAGGGAGTAGGTGGGGGTCCGGGGTGGCGGGGGGAGCAGATGGGGGGTCAAGGGGGTGGGGGGAGCTGGTGGGGGGTTTGTGAGGCAGTGGGGCATGAAGGCTCTCACATCATGGGCACCTCCTAAGTGGCATTTAGTCCCATCGGTGGGCGTGCAGGCTGCACGGGAGGATGGGGATGAGGGCAGGTGCGGACAAGTGACTGGGTTAAATCAGCGTATTTGAGTCATTTGTGAAAGGCCTTGAGTTCCCTGCTGAGATACTTGGACTTTGTCCTGAACTTTCCGGCCAAAGGGTGGGAGTGGGATCAGATCAGTGCTCAAAAACCAAACCAAACCAGAGGCCTCTGGCAGCGAGCGGAGGACTCCATGGCGGGGTTTATGTCAGCAGCCCGTGAGGCAACATGTCAATTTTCTCCCAGGTCCTCACTTCCCCAGCTTTGGAAACCACAAGGAGTGGAAACTGAAATGACTAAAATGCCTATGGGTTTAAATTATTGGATTTTGCATGCCATTTGCAATTCTTCTCCTGCTAGGAAGTATTTACACTTGAAAGAGGAACTTCAGTCTTATATCACAGCAGCTGGTCCTACAAGAGGTTGTCAAGAACGAGTGAACTAGCAAGTGTGTTGACTGGACAAGCCCAGCTTTCACTGTGAGGAAGCAGCAGGAATTTCCAGGACGAGCAATGAGGGCAGAGTGCCTCCATTCCAGGAAGGGCCGGGGAGCTAGGGCTTGGCCAAGGAGGGAATCTGATTTTGGATCATGAAGAGCCCCCCACTAATATTTGAAATGGGAGCATGTTCTTAACTGGATTGGGTTACCCGTGAACATTACAAGTGTAAGGATGCTGCGGAGGGCTGACAAATGTTCATACCTGGAAAGAACAAGACAGATGCTCGCAGCTCAGCTGTGGAGGGAAGCATGTCCTGTGCACAGAAGCAGGCTGCGAGACGTGTGGCTGAAGCCCACTGGCGCTCCCCTCACTCATCTTGAAGCCTCTTGGGTTCCCTGGGCAGATGGGTGACTCTGCCGGTGTGTTGTTCTGTTAGGGAACCTTGACCAAAACCGCCCGCCTTGGCCAGGCACGATGATGATAACCTCTTGCCTGAGTTGTCTCACAACAGGAAGTCCTGATAAAGGACACAGTGCTGCCACCGAAAACTAACAGGGAGAATTCGGGAGGGGCCGAAAGGAGGAGGGAAGAGACGCCAGCCCATAATATGTCCTGAAAACCTCCCAGAGTCCTTTGCGCTGGAATCTGTCTTGGTTGAGAGATGCGCGTGCCACCAGGAAGGACCCTGAGTCACCAAATATGGGCCACGCAAGATGATTGGCCAGAGACAACCAGAAACTAACCCCATCTCCATAAACCCTGAGACTGTGAGCCACGTGGACAGCAGTTCTCCTGGGTTCCCTTACCTTCCTGCTCTCCGCCCGGGCGCCCCTTCCCAATAAAGTCTCCTGCTTTGTCAGCACGTGTGTCTCCTTGGACAATCATTTCGAAGTGTTAGACAAGAACTCACTCTTGGGTCCTGGAAGGGGTCCCCCTTCCTGCTACAGTTCTGTGAAAGGGCTTTGCTGCTCCTCGAGGTACAGAAGGTCCATTCACACACCCCAATGCAGCCACCTGGGTTCTCTGTGGATGTCTCTTTCAGATGCAGCATCTTCTCCCTGGCTCTGCTACAGGCTCTGGACTCATGACCAGAAGCCAGGTCCTCAACTACACAGAGAAAACATTAGTTCTAGCAAGGTGGAGGGGGTCCTTTCAGACTTGAAGCAACAAAGTCCAGGCTGGGCAGATTCTCTTTTCCCAGCTGCCTATTAAAGAGCTGTAGCAACTTTCATTGAGGAACCAGCAGTCAGATGTCTTCAGCTTTAAAAGTATTCATCCTCCCTGAATGTCGCCATGGCACAAGAAAGAAGAAAGGAGAAAACCGTAATTCAAGAAGATATGTGCACCCCAATGTTCATAGAAGCACTGTTTACAATAGCCAAGATGTGGAAGCAACCTAAATGTCCACTGACAGATGAATGGATAAAGATGTGGCCCATATATACACAAGGGAATATTAGCCATAAAAAAGAATGAAATAATGTCATTTGCAGCAACATGGATGGACCTAGAGATTATCATACTAAGTGAAGTAAGTCAGGCAGAGAAAGACAAATATCATGTGATATCGCCTATATGTGGAATCTAAAAGAAAAAAAGACATAAATGAGCTTATTTCCAAGACAGAAACAGACTCACAGCCATAGAAAAGAAACTTATAGTGACCACAGGGTATAGTGGGGGGGCGGGGGGGAATTTGGAGGCTGGGATTAACATATACACACTACTCTGTATAAAATAGATAACCAACAAGGTCCTACTGTAGAGCACAGGGAACCATACTCAGTATTTTGTAATAACCTATAAGGGAAAAGAATATAAAAGAAAAGATATCTATATATATATCTATATCTGAATCTCCGTGCTGTATACCTGAAAATTACACAATATTGTAAATCAACTATACTTCAATAAAAAAAATATTCATCCTCCCTGAATGTTGCCATGGCACAAGAAGCCAACTTTTCCAGGATTATACTAGTGACCATCAAGGATAAATATGCTCTCTCGTGGGCACATGAGGGATGCTGCAAACACAGGTTCTTTCATCCTAGTGGAGCCCCATGAGTTAGGCAGGAAATGGTTAGGGCTTACTTCAGGTGCACTGCAGTTTTTATTTATTCACTGCAACTCTTCAGAAAAAGCTCTCTGGTCTGATTCAGCCAACCAACCAGCTATTTTTGGAAACCACTTAACAAGTGATGGCTATGTGTCACTTGTTTCCGTGGGCACACCAACAGGTGGGAGCAGATGAGGGCACCACTGTCAGCCTCTATGGAAATATTCCCTGGAGTGTTTGAACTTCAGCTAAGACCCCAAAGCCGAGGACAACAGCAAAGAAGCACCTGCCACATTGTCAGAAGAGCACGAGCAGCGCCCAGAAATCCATTCTGGGCTTTGCTAGGAAGTCTAAACCGGTTCTGAGGCCCTTACCCCAGTGGCACCTGACAACCCACTGTAGAAACTCGAGACGGATGGGGTCAAGTGGGAGTTCTGTAGAAGCAGTGGGGTCACTGCCCAGCGGGGAGCACTCAAACCAGGTGAAGTGGGACCCAGAGACCCCTTTAGAGATGGGGCGCCCCCCAGAAGGGATATTGGGCATCAAATTTGCACTTGTCTGCAGTTTGCTCCTTTTCATTTCTGGATAGTGTACTCTTGCATGGATGCACCTTTGTTTATCCATTCTCTGTGGGAGGACATTTTGTTTCTATTTTGGGGTGATTATGAATAATGGGGCTATAAATGTTCATATACAGATCTTCGTGTGGACATATGTTTTCATTTCTCTTAGGCAAGTATCTAGAAGTGGAAGAGCTGAGTCATATGGTAAGTGTGTGTTTAACATTGTGAGAAGCTGGCAAAATTTTCCAAAGTGCTTGTAACGTTTTGCATCCTCGTTGGAAGTGTACGAGAGTCCCACTTCCTCCACATTCTTGCCAGGACTTAGTATTGGAAGTCTTCCAAATTTCATCCAATCTATTACGTGTGCAGAGGTATCTCGGGGGATTTTAATTTCATTTCCCTAACAACTGGTGCTATTGAGAGTCTTTTCATGTGCTCATTTGCTGTCTATATATCTTTGGTGAAGTGTCTATTCAAATATTTTGCCAATTTTTAATTGTTTTTAATCTCCTTATCAGTTATAAGAAGAGCACATTCTTTATGTAATCTGAATAACACAAGTGCTTTGTCAGATATGTACTTTGCAAGTATTTTCTTCCAGACTATGGCTTGTCTTTCCATTTATTAAACGGTCTTTTGAAGAATGAAAGTCTTAAAACTTTGATGAAGTCCCATTTATCTTTTTTTTTTTTTTATACTGGGTGCTTTTTGTGTTGTAACTTGTAAATCTTTGCCTAACACAAGTGCACATAGATGTTCTCCTATCTTTTCTTCTCAAAGTTGCACAGTGTTAGCTCTTACATTTAGGACTATGATCCACTTCAAGTTAATGCTAAAATGTGGCATGAGGTAAGGGCTGAGGGTCATTCCACACAGAGATCCAAGTGTTACAGCACCGCTTGATGAAAAGAACAAAGAGAGCTTTTTTTACTGAAGTATAAAATACTTGCAGAAACATGCATGTCCGTGTACAGCTCAAGGAGGTTTTGCAAACTGAGCACCTCCGTGTTATCAGCCCCAGATTAGGAAACAGACCCTTTCCTGCCATTCAGATACTCGTACTCCCCGTCTGCCCCACCCCACCCTCGATAACCATTACCTGGACTTCTAACAGCTGAGAGGAGTTTTGCCTGCTTTTAAACTTTCTGTAAATGGAATCATATAGTGTGTCTTCTTTCGACTCTCTGTTCTTTCACTCAACATTATATTTGTAAGAGTTGTATGTCGCAGTTCCATGTAGACCACTGCTCCTCACTGCTGCACCACAATTCACTGATTCGTTCAGTTGTTAATACGTATGTGTGCCATGTCCAGTTTGGGGCTGTACCTGTCTTTTCGTGATCATTCGGTGCTTTCCTGGGAGTGGAACAGCTGGAGCATCAGGTGTGTGTATCTTCAATGTCAGTGGACACACCAAGGACATTTTCAAAACGCTCACATCCCTTCCCCCTCCCCCAGCAGCATGTGGGAGTCCCGGTTGCCCCGCAGCCTAGCCAGCACTTGGTATTTTCCATGACGTCCCCTTCCGCCACACGAGTGAGTGTGCGGCCGTATCTCTGATGACCAACAAGATCGACCCCTTTCTGTCTGTTTATGAAACTTATGAAAGAGGATATTTTGATTCGTTCTTTTGAGACGTGCCTATTCAAGTCTTTTGTCCATTTTCATGTTATCTTTCTCTTGTTGGCGTGTAGGAGTTCTGTGTATATTCTTTGCGCACGGCCTTTGTCAGACTTACACATTGTCGATAAGTGTTTTTGACATGGAACTCTATGTGCTGCCTTTTGACGAATTTTTCTCTCCTTTTTTCCCTTTTTCTTTAACTTTTATTTTTCCTTTTTTTTTTTTTTTTTGCCTCTCCATGCAGCTTGCGGGATCTTAGTTCCCTGACTAGGGATTGAACCTGGGCCCTGGGCAGTGAAAGCACAGAGTCGTAACCTCTAGACTGCCAGGGAATTCCCTGAAGAATTTTTCTGAAGGTGCTACTTCAGGTGGATGTCGAGGCTCTTGGAGACTAACAACATCAGAGAGCCATTCCCGCTCCGAGGACAGAGGTCAAGCGGACAGTGTCGCCTGGTGCTGGCAGGCGGGGCGGCCCGGCTCCCACCCTCCTGTCTCCGGCCAGGGCCTCCATGGGCGGAACCCGGAGATCAGTGAGCAAGGAAGCCCTGGAGGCACAGTCCAGAGGGTTCAGGCTCTGGGGGCACAGAGAAAGAGAAGGGGGGGCAAGGAGATGAAGATGCTGGGGGGCGGGGAGACGGGGTGCAGTGGAGATGAACCAGAAAGGAAGGATGTGTTGCGAGAGATTATGCAAAGAATGTACCTCCCAGGTTAAGAAACTCTGTAGTCTGCATGGCCCCAGGGGGTCTCCAAAGAATCCACAAAATGTGGACCTTGAGAGGGGCAGCATTTGGAGGATTGCCAAGTGAGGGGCGACAGCCGCAGGACTACTTAAGTTAAAAAGAAAAAAGATGTTCTGCTCCCTGCCTCTAATCTCCCACACCCTCGCCCCAGAGAGGAAGGGAAGAGTGAGAGAACCAGGAAAAGGAAAGGGGCGCGAAGCCCCTCCTCCATCACTGGCTCAGCCACAGGGCCTGCCTGCGAGTTTGGCTTGGATGTAAGAGTGGATGTGAGATTCGAATTTCGATTGAGACTGGATTGGACTCCTTAATGCCTGGAAGTGAGTCATCTTTATAGAAATGGGGCTTGTTCTTGTAGTTAACACTGCCCCATGTGCTGAGGGGAGCTGGCTTGCTGAGATGTTGTCAAGGGACAGAGAAGGAGATGTGGAAGAACTTATTTGAAGCCCAGGGTTGGAGGAAGATCAAGCCATTTCCTGTTTGTTCCTCACTTGTTCAGACTGTTCAACAAACCAGTTGTAAATAACTCAAATCTCTCTCTCTTTTTCAGTAGACACAGGGCTACATGCTTTTAATGCACTGTCTTGTAACACTCACAACCACTCTATGGGTCAGGACTGTTATTATCCCTGCTTTACAGATGTGGAAACTGAGGCACAGAGAGGTTAAGTAACTTGTCAGAGGCCACATTAGCCTGGTTTCAAGTTCAGCAAATCTGATTCCATAGTCGGAGCAAGATTCTTTTTTTTTTTTTAAGACTTTTTTTTTTTTTGAGTGGTTTCAAGTTCACAGCAAATTAAGAAGGTATAGAGGGCTCCCCTGGTGGTGCAGTGGTTAGGAATCCGCCTGCCGGTGCAGGGGACGTAGGTTCGATCCCTGGCCCAGGAAGATCCCACATGCCGTGGAGCAGCTGGGCCTGTGTGCCACAACTGCTGAGCCTGCGCTCTAGAGTCTGTGCTCTGCAACAAGAGAAGCCACGACAATGAGAGGCCCGTGCACTGCAACAAGGAGTAGCCCCCGCTTGCCTCAACTAGAGAGAGCCCATGAGCAGCAGCAAAGACCCAACATAGCCAAAAATTAAAAAAAACAAAAACAAATAGGTAAACAAATTAAAAAAGAAAGGTATAGAGATTTCCAAGTACCCCTGCCCCCTCCCACCCCCTACATATAGCCTACCTCACTATCAACATTCCCCCAGCAGATTGGAACATTCGTTACAACTGAGGGACCTACACTGATACATCATTATCACCCAAGGTCCAACAGGGTTCACTCTTGGTGTACATTCTATGGATTTGGACAAATGTATAATGACAGGTATCTGCTGTCATAGATTCACATAGAGTATTTTAACTGCCCTAAAAGCTCTCTATGCTCCACCTGTTCATCCCTCTCTCCCCTTAACCCCTGGCAACCACTGATCTTTTTACTTTCTCCATAGTTTTGCCTTTTCCAAAATGTCACACAGTTGGAATCACACAGTGTGTAGCCTTTGCAGATTGGCTTTTTTTTTCACTTAATCATATGCTTTTAAGATTCCTCCATGTCTTTTCATGGCTTGACAGCTCATTTCTTTTTATCACTGAGTAATATTCCATTGTTTGGTTTTTTCCACAGTTTATTTAGCCATCCATCTATTAAAGGACTTCTTGGTTGCTTCCAAGTTTTGGCAATTATGAATGAAGCTGCTATAAATGTCTGTGTGAGGGTTTTTGTATAGACATAAATTTTCAACTCATTTGGTTAATTAAATACTAAAGAGCATGATTGCTGGATTATATGGTAAGAGTATGTTTAGTTTTGTAAGAAACCACCAAACTGTCTTCCGAAGTGGCTGCACCATTTTGCATTCCCACCAGCAACAGAGGAGAGTTCCTATCGCACCACAACCTCGCCAGCATTTGGTGGTGTCAGTGTTCTGGAGTTTAGCCATTCTAATAGGTGCATAGTGATATCTCATTGTTGTTTTAATTTGCATTTCCCTGATGATGTATGATGTGGAGCATCTTTTCCTATACTCCTTTGCCATCTGTATGTCTTTTTTGGTGAGGTTTTAAGGCCTTTGGCCCAGTGTTTAATTGGGTTGTTTCTTTTCTTATTGTTGAGTTTGAAGAGTTATTTGAGTTTCTTATTGTTAAGTTTGAAGAGTTCATTTATCAGATGTTTCTTTTGCAAATATTTTCTTCCAGTCCATGGCTTGTGTCCTCACTCTGTTGACATTGTCTTTCACAGAGCAGAAGTCTTTAATTTCAGTGAAGTCCAGCTTATCAATTATTTTGTTCATTGATCATGTCTTTGGTGCTGTATCTAAAAAGTCATCACCATACTAAGTCATCACATCATACTAAGTTTTCTCCTATGTTATCTTCCAGGAGTTTTATAGTTTTATGTTTTACCTTTAGGTTTATGACCCATTTTGAGTTAACCTTTGTGAAGGGTATAAAATCTAGGTCTGGATTCATTTTTCACGTGTGGATGTACAATTGTTTCAGGACCATTTGGTGAAAAGACTACCTTTGCTCCATTGCACTTTGTTTTTTGTCAAAGATCAGTTGACTATATTTATGTGGGTATATTTCTGGGCTCTCTGTTCTATAGCACTGACATAATTGTCTGTTCTTTCACTGATACCATACTATCTTGATTACTTTAGCTTTATATTAAGCCTTAAAGTTGGGTGTGTCAGTCCTCCAACTTTGTTCTTCTTCTTCAATATTGTGTTGGCTATTCTGTCCTTTTGCCTCTCCATTTAAACTTTAGAATCAGTTTGTAAATATTTAAAAAATAACTTGCTGGGATTTTGATTAGGATTATATTGAATCTATAGATCAAACTGGAAAGAACTGACATCTTGACAATATTGAGTCTTCCTGTCCATGAACATGGAACATCTCTCCATTTATTTAACTCTTTGATTTCCTTCATCAGCATTTTGTAGTCTTCTTCATATAGATTTTGTACATATTTTGTTAGATTTATAACTAAGGATTTCAGTTTTAAATGGTATTGTGCTTTTAATTTCAAATTCCACTTGTTCATTGATGGTATGTAGAAAAGTGAATAACTTTTGTATATTAACTTTGTACCCTGCAATGTTGTGGTAATCACTTATTAGTTCCTGGAGTTTTTTAGTTAATGCTTTGGATTTTTCTACATAGATGATCATGTCATCTGCAAACAAAGGTTGTTTTATTTCTTCCTTCTCAATCTGTATTACTTAAAAAAATTTTTTTCTTGTATTATTGCATTAGCTTGGACTTTCAGTACAATGCTAAAAAGGGGTGGTGAGAAGGAATATCCTTGCCTTGTTCCTGATCTTTGCAGGACAGTTTTGAGATTCTCACCATTAAATATGATGTTAGCTGTAGGGGTTTTTTTTGTAGATATTCTTTATCAGGTTGAGTAGCTTCCCCTCTATTCCTAGTTTGCTGAGGGTTTTATCATTAATGGGTGCTGGATTTTGTCAGATGTTTTTCTACATCTATTGATATGACCAAGTGACTTTTCTTTTATAGTCTGTTGATGTGGTGGATTATATTAATTAATTTTCAAATGCTGAGACTTCCATACCTGGGATAAATCCCACTTGGTTGTGGTATATAATTCTTTTTGAACATTGTTGGATTCAATTTGCTAATATTTTGTTTAGAATTTTCGTATCTACGTTCATGAAAGTTATTGGTCTATAGTTTTCTTTTCTGGTAAAGTTTTTGTCTGTTTTTCGTATTAGGGAAATACTGGCCTCAGAAAACAAGTTAGAAAGTATTTCCTCTGCTTCTATCCTCTGAAAGAGATTGTAGAGAATTGGTACAATTTCTTCCTTAAATGTTTGGTAGAATTCACCAGTGAGCCCATCTGGGCCTAGTGCTTTCTTTTGGAAGGTTATTAACTATTGATTCATTTTCCTTAATAGATATAGGCCTATTCAGACTATCTATTTCTTCTTGAGTGAGTTTTGATAGATTGTTTCCTTTAAGGAAATGGTCCATTTCATCTAGGTTCTCAAATTTGTGGGCATAGAGTTGTTCATAGTACTCCTTTTTTAATTCTTTTAATGTCCATAAGATCTGTAGTGGTGTTCCTTCTTTCATTTCTGATATTAGTACTTTGTGTCCTATCTCTTTTTTTCTTGGTTAGCCTGGCTAGAGGCTTATCAATTTTACTGATCTTTTCAAAGAACCAGCTTTTGGTTTCATTGATTTTCTCTATTGATTTCCTGTTTTCAACTTCACTGATTTCTGTCTAATTATTTCTTTCCTTCTACCCATTTTCAATTTAATGTGCTCATTTTCTAGTTTCCTAAGGTGAAAGCTTAATGATTTTAGATGCATTCAATGCTGTAAAATTTCCTCTAAGCACTGCTTTTGTTGCATCCCACAAATTTTCATGAGTTGTGTTTTTATTTTCATTTCGTTCAAACTACTTTTAAATTTCTCTTGAAATTTCTTCCTTGACCCGCATGTTATTTAGATATGTGTTGTTTAATCTCCATGTGTTTTGGGATTTTCCAGGTTACTTTCTGTTATTGATTTCTTGTTTAATTCCACTGTGGTCTGAGACCAGAGACTGCTTTATCCCTATTCTTTCACATTTGTTAAAGGGTGTTTTATGCCCCAGAATGTCGTATGACTTGGTGAATATTACATGTGAGTTTGAGAAAAATATGTATTCTACTGTTGCTGAAGGAAGTAGTCTAGAGATGTTAGTTAAATCTAGTTGATTGATGGTGTTATTGAGGTCAACTATGCTCTTACTGATTTTCTGACAGATCTGTCCATTTATTATAGAGGGGTGTCAAAAGCTCCATCTATGATACTGGAGTCAACTATTTCTTCTTGCAGTTCTATTAGATTTTGTCTTGTGTAGTCTGACGCTCTGTTGTTAGGTACATACCTATTAAGAATTGTTATGTCTTCTTGGAGAATTCTCTTTATCATTATGTAATGCTCTTCATTATCCCTGATAACTTTCCTTGCTCTGCCTAAAATTAATATAGCTACTCCCACTTTTTTTTTTGATTAGTGTTAACATAATATATTTTTACCTCTATCCTTTTAGTTTTAATCTATATGTATCTTTATATTTAAAGTGGGTTTCTTGTAGACAACATATAATTGGGTCTTGTGTTTTAATCCACTCTAACAAATTCTTTTAATTGGTGCATTTAAGCTATTGACATTGAAAGTGATTATTGGTATGGTTAGATTAACATCTACCATTTGTTACTATTTTCTGTTTGTTGTCCTTGTTCGTTGTGTCTATTTTTGTCTTCCACTCTTTCTGCCTTTATTGTTTTTAGTGAGCATTTTATAATTCCATTTTCTCTACTTTGTTAGTATATCAGTTAGACTTCTTTTTATGCTTTTTTTTAGTGGTTGCCCTAGAGTTTGCCATATACATTTACAACTAATCTAATTCATTTCAAATAACACTATACCTCTTCACAGGTAGTGTGAGTACATTATAACAATAAAATCTCCCTAATTCCTCCCTTGTATCATTGCTGTCATTCATTTCACTTATATATAAGCATACATATTCAAATACAATTGTTTTTATTGTTATTTTGAACAAACTGTTATCTATTAGATCAATTAAGAATAAGAAAAGTATTTATTTTACCTTCACTTATTCTATTTATCTTCACTTCAGTGCTCTTCCTTACTTTATGTAAATCCAAGTTTCTGAACAATATTATTTTCTTTCTCTTCAAAGAACTTCTTTTAACATTTCTATCAAAGTAGGTCCACTGGCAACCAATCAATTTGTTTATCTGAGAAAGTTTTATTTCTCCTTCACTTTTGAAGGATGCGTTCACAGAGTAAAGAATATTAGGTGGGTGTATTTTTTCTCTAAACACTTTAAATATTTCACTCTACTCTCTTCTTGCTTGCATGCTTTCTGAGGAAAAGTCAAATATTCTAATTTTTGCTTCTCTATGGATATGATGCTTCTTTCCCCTCTGGCTTCAGGATTTTTTTTTTTTTAATCTTTGATTTTCTGTAGTTTGAAAATAATATGCCAAGGTATAGTTTTGGTTTTGTTTTGTTTTGCAGGGTAGGACTGATGTTTTGTTTTGAGGGGTTTTTGTGTGTGGTGTAGGGCGTTTTTTGTTTTTTGGTGTTTTGTTTTGTTTTGTTTTTTGCATTTATCCTGCTTAGTGTTCTCTGAGCTTCCTGGATCTGTGGTTTGGTGTCTGACATTAACTTGGGGAATTTCTCCATCATGATTGTTTCAAACATTTCTTTTCTTCTTTTCTCCCTTTCTTCTCTATCTGGTGTTCCCATTCTGCATATGTTACACCTTTTGTACTTGTCCCACTGTTTTGGATATTCTGTTTTCCTTTTTTTCAATCTTTGTTCTCTTTGCTTTTTGGTTTTTGAGAATTCTGTTGATATATTCCCTAGCTCAGAGATTCTTTCCCAGCTGTGTCCAGTCTACTAACAAGCCCATCAAAGACATTCTTCTTTTCTGTTACGGTATTCTTGATCTCCAGCATTTCTTTTTGGTTCTTTCTTGGGATTTCCATCTCTCTGCTTACATTGCCTATCTTTTCTGCAAGCTGCCTACTTTATCTCTTAGAGCCCTTAGCACATTAATCATAGTTACTTTAAATTCTCAGTCTAATAATTCCAACATCGCTGCCATGTTTCATTCTGAAGCTTGCTCTGTCACTTCAAATTGTGGGTTTTGTTTGTTTTGGGTTTTTGTTTGTTTTGTCTTGCTTTTTGATATGCCATGTAATTTTTTTAACAGCTTTATTGGAGTATAATTGCTTTACAATGGTGTGTTAGTTTCTGCTTTATAACAAAGTGAATCAGCTACACATATACATATATCCGCATACCTCCTCCCTCTTGCATCTCCCTCCCACCCTCCCTATCCGACCCCTCCAGGTGGTCACAAAGCACCAAGCTGATCTCCCTGTGCTATGGGGCTGCTTCCCACTAGCTATCTATTTTACATTTGGTACTATATATAAGTACATGCCACTCTCTCACTTTGTTCCAACTTACCCTTCCCCCTCCCTGTGTCCTCAAGTCCATTCTCTATGTCTGCACCTTTATTCCTGCCCTGCCCCTACATTCTTCAGACCTTTCTTTTTTTCTTAGAGTCCATATATATGTGTTAGCATATGGTATTTGTTTTTCTCTTTCTGACTTACTTCACTCTGTATGACAGTCTCTAGGTCCATCCACCTCAATACAAATAACTCAATTTTGTTTCTTTTTATGGCTGAGTAATACTCCATTGTGTATATGTGCCACATCTTTATTCATTCATCTGTCGATGGACACTTAGGTTGCTTCCACGTCCTGGCTATTGTAAATAGAGCTGCAGTGAACACTCTGGTACATGACTCTTTTTGAATTATGGTTTTCTCAGGGTATATGCCCAGTAGTGGGATTGCTGGGTCATATGGTAGTTCTATTTTTAGTTTTTTAAGGAACCTCCATACTGTTCTCCACAGTGGCTGTATCAATTTACATTCCCACCAACAGTGCAAGAGGGTTCCCTTTTCTCCACACCCTCTCCAGTATTTACTGTTTGTAGATTTTTTGATGATGGCCATTCTGACTGGTGTGAGGTGATACCTCATTGTAGTTTGATTTGCGTTTCTCTAATGATTAGTGATGTTGAGCATCCTTTCATGTGTTTGTTGGCAATCTGTATATCTTCTTTGGAGAAATGTCTATTTAGGTCTTCTGCCCATTCTTGGATTGGGTTGTTTGTTTTTTTGATATTGAGCTGCACGAGCCGCTTGTAAATTTTGCAGATTAATCCTTTGTCAGTTGCTTCATTCGCCAATATTTTCTCCTATTCTGAGGGTTGTCTTTTCGTCTTGTTTATGGTTTCCTTTGCTGTGCAAAAGCTTTTAAGTTTCATTAGGTCCCATTTGTTTATTTTTGTTTTTATTTCCATTTCTCTAGGAGGTGGGTGAAAAAGGATCTTGCTGTGATTTATGTCATAGAGTGTTCTGCCTATGTTTTCCTCCAAGCACAGGCCAGCTTTCCCTTCCTTAGGATGTGGTTGTCTGATGGTGCAGAGCTCCACCCTGGTGGGAGACGTCCGCTAATGGCTTTATCACTTAGATCAGCTCCCTGAGGCCACAACACGTTCTCCACTCACGTGGGCCAGCACTCCACTGAATAGGCAAATTTTGTTACACCCAAGTTGCCAGTCACCTAGAGAGCCTGGTCATGTGTCATCCATTTTTGAACCCAGTCCAGAACCTGGTCCCAGTCGACCTTGCCTTCTCATGCAGCTGGTCATCTCTGGACAGCCAATCTCCCAAGACATCCCTGGATGACTTCCTGCCACTCTGCCCCATCTTTGCCCCAGAGGCCCTGATACCAGGCAACCCACACGCAGAGCTCTCCTGTCTTGGGGTGTGACTATGCATCCCACAGTGAGGCCACCTACCCACAATGTGTCTCTATCCTGTTCACAAAAGAGTACAAACGCACGATTGCAATGACGTGACCACAGGTTCACGGGGGAAACGGCCTTCCCCTGGGGCCCCTGTCTTTCTGCTTTCCATCTGGTTATTGGAGTCCCTCAGATGCAGCTGGGGATGGAAGGCTCGAGTTTCTGGAGCCCACTTTCCCCTCTGTTTTGAGAAGTGGGATAACATTTGCTCTGCTGCAGGCATTCACTCCACCTCCTATCTGCCAGGATTCTCCTCAAGAATCAAGAAAAAGTGTCATGTGTCACTTCAGAAAGTTCTCAGAAAAGCAAATCAAAGCCACAGGGACACCCCTTCACAGCTTTTTGGTGTGGCTGTGGAGAAATGGGAACCCTCGTACGTCGCTGGCAGGAGTGTGAAATGACGCAGCCACTGTGGAAAACAATTTGGCAGTTCTGCATAAACACAGAGTTACCACGTGACCCAGCAATTCCATGATTAGGTATAGACCCAAGAGAACTGAAACCACATCTTTTGGGGTGATGAGCACATTTTGGAATGAGACAGAGGTGATGGTTGCATGACACTGTGAATGTACTAAATGCCACTGAATTGTTCACTTTCAAATGGTTAATTTTATGTTATATAAATTTCACCTAAAATTTTAAAAATTTCCAGTAGTGGGTTGACTCTGGAGATCTCAGGTCATCAGGAACCTCTAGGTGTTCCTTTATCATCCTTTCCTCCTTTAAGCTACTAATCGGGTGCTTGATTAGATTCCTCCATTCCTGTCTTTCCAATGGGCCCCTCTCAGGATGCCATGGAGGGACCACTGCATCTGTAGTCTAAATTCCACAGTCTCTGGAGCATGTATTGTCAGCTTGTTTTGCACACAGGGGAGAAGAGGGCTGAAGTAGCTTGCCCAAGGCCACTTGTCTGGGTGACAACGGGGCTGAGTGTCAGCGTGTCCAGCCCCGCTGACTTGCCCTCACGACCTGCTTTGCTCCCAGCAGCTATGATACAGAAGAACAGTGAATATACAATGGTGTGAGAAACTCACGCTCCCATCCAGCAGGGAGACAGAGCTAGATTCAGCCAACAGAGCCTGAGGGATGAAGTTGCTTCAGCAAGGATTCTTGCCTTCTTGACATCGTCTGGTTTGCCAGACACCCCACTTCTCCCCTCTGCTACTCTTTTCTGAAAATTATTTTCTTTACTTCCAAGAGAATGGCCGTTTGGTGCACTCTGGCTCTGTTCCTGTCAGAAGTGGGCAGCTGACCCTGCCTGGGTCCACCCATCCCTTTCCTAAGGAGGATGGAAATGGGACTTAAGACCCCTCTGGGGTCTGGACTCTAAGGTAAAGTTCTGAAGCTTCTGGAGGCTGTGTTACCTGTAGGTAGCAGCCAGGCAGAGAGAGGCAGAGGAAACATGGAGACAGAATTTTCTTACTTCTCCAGTGTCCAGTGCCAGCCCTTTTGCTGAGGCCAGCTCTTTCCTGCCCAGGAATGTCCTGCACACTGCTACCCCTCCTGCCCAGTAATTCGAGGGTGGGAAGCTAAAGCCTACATTTCCCAGACTCCATTGCAGCAAAGGCTTCATGTGTGACTGAGATCCCACTAGCCACACATCTGCAGGACACTGGCAGGTGGAAATGAGCCCACACTCAGGGAAACTGGGCTTCCTCCAGGCAGGACGGACCCAGTGCTTGGCTCCCCAACCTGAGCAGCTGAGGTGGAGTGTCTGTTGTCCCGGCCCTCAGCTGTGGGCTGGGGCCAAAGTCACTGTGGGGTTTTCAGAAGATGAGTCCTGTTGTCTGACAGGTGTCTCTCTGGCTGTAGGATCTAAGTGTGTGTCCTTGACCTACCCAGAAATTCTATAAACCACATAACACGTTGTAATAAATTCCTTTCTCTGAAACAAACTGGAGTGGATTCTGTTGTCTGCAACAAAGAATCCTAATTTATACACATGACAATAAATTACTCTTGTGGATGGTTTCACTTGGGTGTTTGTCACTTGCAAACAAAACTGTCTTAATCAATATAATAGCCAACTGATCATTCAAATTGTCTGTTAAAAAAAATACAACTCTTTAAAATGGATTAAAAAAACCTTTTTAATCCAAATAACAGATGTCTCCATTTTCAGGCAGTTCTGACAGTACCCTCGAGGGTGAGGCATCAAGACATGAAATTTCATTTTTATGGAATGAGAAGTGTGTGAACATTATAAGTTAACTGGCTTGTGAGGAACAGTGAACAGTTGAAATTTTGTCTTATAAGAGATTTTAAATTAAGATGCTCACCTTTGTTGCTGTTGTTCCAAGTTCCTCTGTTACTGCCTTCTTTTGTGTTAAATCGATATCTTATAATGTGCCATTTTAATTTTCATGTTATTTGTTTACTACAATTTTTGAGTTATTTTCTAAGTGGAGACACTGAGAATCACCATTAATAACGTAATTTACAGGAATCTAGTTCATATTAATTCTCATCTTCATTGGGTCATTGGTTCTAATTCCTCCTTGAGCTCTGAGGACATGAGGTCCGAGTGTCACTCAGTAGACACCTAAATAACAGGACTGGAACCAGAAGCCACATCCCTTGACACTGGTCTGGCCTCTCCACCCCAGCACAGTATCTTTGGAGGCAAAGATTTCAGAGTTTGTGACTTGGCCAGAAACGACAGAGGAAGACAAGAGAACGGGGCCTCACATATTTTTCATTTATGACCATACCAACAGAATTAAAAGTCAGAAGGTCGGAGTTGTGAGAGATGTATTTGGCTGAATCCTTGATTCTGATTCCTTCTCTACAGGGAGCTATCAATTCACAGGGGAAGAGTGTGGGTTCCTGGCCCGCCCCACCCTCTTGCCTGCCACCTGCATTGCCCTCACCGATTCTTCAAGCAGCCTCCACACAGATTGGACTAATGTGTCTAATGGGCTCAGGAAGTTTCTGCCAAAAGAAGTTTTGCTTCTTCCCCAAGGACACTTATTCCAATAGAGGTTTCCCTCTCTCTCTCTCTAACAAAGCAGGGGAAGAGTCTGCAGCAACTGTCATAAAGCAAGCGACTTGTCATGGCAGGAAAGGGGCTGCTGAAATGGATGGGGAGACTGAAGTCACCGCTGGCCTCGCCATGCTGCCTCTGGGAAGCGGTGTAGACACAGGGGAGAAGACTGCCTCTGGGCACCTGCCAGGTGCTTCCAGGAACTTCAGTGTAAGGAGGTCAGCCACCAGCCAGAAAGAGTGACCATTCCTGGTGCAAATGCCATTGAAAATTCACTTGGAAGACAGGCAAGAGCCTTCCCCAGAGTAGAAGGAAAAAAAGAAACAATGACTTTGACTTGGGCAAATCACTGGAAAATGAGAAGAGCTGCTTTGTTCCCAGTGTCTTCTAGAGACGGTACTTCATGGAGTCAACCAAACAGGAATTGAATCCGTGTTTGGAAGAGCAGTAGCTACAGAAGATTTTTCTTATTTCTCTCCACACTCAAGAACAATAACAACGTCAGCATCTGGGAGATGGAAGTTCTTCGTCATGTGTGAGGAATCACACCAAGAGGCCGTGAAACTGGACGCTTTAAAAGCAGTGGATCGCACAGCTGAATGCAAACCATAACCACCCATTTCTCTTTGCCAGAAAGACCCAGGGTTGCAGAAACTAAAAGCTTTGCCTGGGACGTCCTTTCTTAAGAGGATGCTGGCAGCATGGCCCGACCATTTCTCCCTGATGTGAGGATGGACGCATCTGAACTTCCGCCCCCAGAGGATGGACGCACTTTCCCCCAGGATGGACCACCCTTGGCCAGCAGGCTGAGAAGGTACCTGCGTGCTGGGGGGGAAAGATGGGGCGTGGCAGGGAGCCACTGGAGCTGAGAGCCACGACAAAGGCCACCAGCAGAGAGCCCTACCGTCTGTGCAACCATGAATACTGCTCCTAAGGGCAGAGGGAGCCTGAGGTGCAGAAGGAACACGTAACAACAGCAGCAGGGTTTGCTGCATGAAGAACAATGGAAGGCAGAGCAGAAGGGGCAGAGAAACAGGGCTGTAAGCAGGGCTGAGAGGCCTGAGGCTCCTCAGGGCAGAAACGTCCCCGGAGTGGAAAGCTCGCAGGCAAACCAAGTTTCTCAAATCCTTCTGGTATTGAACGAATTTAAAGCATATGGAGATGAGCCAGGGGAAGAAGAGATGGGGAAGGGTGCTGGGCTTAGGACGGGGTGGGGGAAGGGGGCAGGCAGGGGCAAACTGGGCGGAAGAGCCATACCCCCAACTCCCGGGGGCGCAGCATCCCCAGGTCTGAGCCTCTCTGCAGTTCGGCCTCCCTGCTAACAGAGGTGGTGAGAACCATACTTGAAGGCGGGCAGGGGGCTCAGCCGAGGGAAGGTCCTGAGCCAGTGCCCCTCCCTCTGTCAGAGAGAATGCCGGGGGAGGACGCTGGCCGGGCCTCAGAGGAAGCCCACCCGTGACTGTGGAGCAGTCTACACTGCATATCTCAGGTAACCAAATACCCTACACGGGGCAGCTTCAGAAGAAATGTATTTTTCTCACAGGTCTGGAGGCTGGACATCCAAGTTCAAGGTGCCAGCAGAGTGGGTTCCCTCTGAAGGATACAGGAAAGGGTCTGTTTCAGGCCAGAATCATCACACTACTGTTTAAAAAAAACAAAAAATCAAGAAACAAGAAAAAAAACTCTTGGAAATTACAAATACAGTAGCAGAAATTAAAAACTCAACAGAAGGCTTGAAGGGTCAAGTGGAGAAATATTTCAAGAAAAATAAAAGTGGAGAAGCAGCACACGGAAACATGTGGCCGATTGCAAAGACAGCCACCATGCTCCATGCTCCCTGCGTCCACGCTGCCTCTGTCAGCTCGGGCCACTATAGCCAAAATGCCACAGGCTGGGCAGCTTAACAACACTTACTTCCCACAGTTCTAGAGGCTGGACGTCCAAGACCAAGGTCCCAGCAGATCTGGTGTCTGGTGAGGACCCACTTCCTGGTTCGTAGATGGATGTCTTCTCCTTGTGTCCTCACGTGGCAGAGACAGAGCTGAATCAAGATTCCTCATGTCTCTTTTTATTAGGGCACTAACCCCATCATGAGAGCTCCACTCTCATGACCTAATCACCTCTCCAAAGGCCCATTTCTAAATGCCATCACTTTTGGGGATTAGGGTTTCAACATATGAATTTTTAGGAGGACACAAACATTCAGGGCAAAGCACATGCCCTATGCAATGAGACTGCAGCTCCAGCCTACAAAGGTGGCATCTCTTCCCCCTCCCCTTGAATCGGGCTGGCCTTGGAATTTGCTTTAGCCAGCAGAATGTGGCAGAAGTGACATACAAGCCTTGTACACTCCTGCTTGTTTCCCCAGACCCCTACGTGGCTGCCATGTGAACAGCCCCAGACTCACCGTCTTGAAGACTAGAGAGGATGTGGGGGAGGAGCTGTCCTAGTTGAGACCATCTGACACCAGCCAACAACCAGCAAGCCCAGCAGCTGACCATGGACGCATGAATGAGCCCAGCCAACATGAGAGAGACTGCCCAGCGAGGACCGCACCGAACTGCTGACCTCCAGAATCTTCAGCTAAATTAGTGATGGTTGTTTCAAACCACTACATTTGGGGGTAGTTTACTACACAGCTAACTGACACAGAGCATCAATCCAGGAAGTCTAAAACCTCAGTAATTAACACATCAAGAAGTAAGAATAAAGGAGAAAAAGAGGAGGAAATTGCCAAAGACATAGTACAGAAAAATTTCCCAGACTTAGAAGATGAGTTTCCGGATAAAAAGTTTTCACTAAATTTTCACTATAATAAATGGGAAAAATACTACACTAGGGACATCACTGGGAAATATCAGAATACTATGGGAAAAGAGAAGTTTTTGTAAACTTTCAAAGATGAAAAAAATGGTCACATAAAAAGAATCCGGAATAAAAATGACATTGGACTTCTCAGTGGCAACACTGGAAGGTAGAAGGCAATGGAGAAAATGCCTTCAAAATTCTGAGGGAACAGTTTCCACCTGATAAGTCTATACTCAAACTATCAACCAAGGGTAAGGGTACAATAAAGGCATTTGCAAATATTCAAGGTCCCCAAAATGTGCTGCTATTCATTCTTTCTCAGGAAGCTGCTGAAGGATGTACCTTATCAAAATGAATAAGTGTATACTTACACTTACTTGCAGGTCAAGTATACTTGGGTTAGTATACCTATACTTACACAAAAGAATAAAAAAACATACATCCACACAAAAACTTGCACACAAATTTCATAGCAGCATTATTCACAATAGTCAAAAAGTGGAAACAATCCCAACGCCATTCCACTGATGAATGGGTGAACCAAATGTGCTATATCAATTCAATGCAGTATTATTCAGCTATATAAGGAATGAGATACTGATCCATGCTACAATATAGATGAACCTCAAAAACATGCTAAGTGAAAGAAGCCAGACAAAAAAGGCCACATATTGTATGGCTCTATTTATTTGAAATGTCCAGAATAAGCAAATCCACAGACAGAAAGTGGATTAGTGGTTTCCAGGGTCTGGAGGGAGAAAGGAAAGGGGAATGACTGCTGACGGGTATGGGGTTTATTTTGGGGGTGATGAAAATATTCTGGAATTAGACAGAGGCACGGTTCTGTGAATATAATAAAACACTGAATTGTACACTTCAAAAGGGTGAATTTTATGGTATATGAACTATATTTCAATTAAAAAGGGATATGTAAGTTGAGAACATAGATTTCTGGAGATTCAGAAAACAGAAGCTTCAATATAAGAGAGAGTCAAAGGGAACGCACAGGATGATATTAAAGCCCCAGGACGACAGCTGTGCAGCAGCTGGCGGTGACAAGGCCAGATTAGAGCAGCAGACAGGGCCTCTGAGAAAGATGTCGCCAGTTTGAGAATGGAGCTGGTGTGGACGGTCTGAACATATTCGAAAGAATTTTATAATCATTTTGGTGATAAATTAGTGATTACTATATAGAGAACAAATGCGAAAGCAAATGGAAACATTCAAAAAATTTTAAGAGCTTCCCTGGTGCAGCAGTGGTTAAGAATCTGCCTGCCAATTCAGGGGACACGGGTTCGAGCCCTGGTCCAGGAAGACCCCACATGCCGCAGAGCAACTAAGCCCGTGCACCACAACTACTGAGCCTGCACTCTAGAGTGCGTGTGTCACAACTACTGAAGCCCGAGCTCCTAGAGCCTGTGCTCTGCAACAAGAGAAGCCACTGCAATGAGAAGCCTGCATACCACAACGAAGAGTAGCCCCTGCTTGCTGCAACTAGAGAAAGCCCAGGTGCAGCAATGAGGACCCAGTGCAGCCATAAATAAATAAATAAATTTATTTAAAAATTCTTTTAAATCTAGAAAGACAGAAAGCTGAGCAAAGAACAAACAAGTAAGCATAGCACAGTGCATGACTCGTTGTGAATAACAGTTGCAGGCTCATAATGTGAATATAAATATACACATACCTAGAAACTGATATCACAATATTGACATGTGTGTCTGTGGACAAGAAGTGGAGAAGGATTAATTATCAATAAAAAATATCTAAAACTAAATACTCAAGAAATAGCAGTATGATCAAGTTGTATAGAAATATGGATATAAATGCCAGGAAAAAAAAAAAAGTAAAAGAGTTAAAAACATTTGCCTCAGAGGAGTGAAAATTAGAAGTTTCACAGATGAGGCAGGAAAAGGCTGTTTTTCATTATTAGCCTAAGTAAACTTTTTGATTAAAAAAATATGCGTAGTATTTTGTTAGAAAAGTGAGAATTATCCCATGGTCATATAAAAGAATGCATAATCTTTATTCAAAGAATCTCAGGTTCTCTCTCATGCTCTCTATCACTCTATAATCAAGTTCAGGTATAGCACTTGTCAAAAAACAATACCAGAAAGTGTCCTAGAGTTATAGGAGACAAGAATTCGGGGTGAAACAGCTGAATACCCGGCTCTCCAGGGGTGAGTCTCATCACAGAGCTCTCTGAAGCCAGCTCAGGAAAATTAAATCAAAAGGCCTAAGGGTATTTGTTCCTCTTGAAGAGTCACCCCCCAGACTTTCAGACTGAAACAGTTTAACCACCGGTAACAAGAAGGGTGCCCCTTCACCCTTGAGGGTGTGTGCACAGCAGGGCTTTTCTCCTTCCGAGGCACGGATGCACTGTGTGGGGGTCAAGCTCAATGTCCCCTCCCCCAAAGGAGCCGGGGTCAAGCTTTCACAACAAGAGCAGACACACGTGAGCAGTGAGACCTGGTGCCCTAACCACAGACAGTGCAGGCCCTCGTGGGCCTGAGGCAGAACCTTATCTTCCTCAGTTTGAAAACAGAAAACTCTTCCCACAGAGCAATGCCATCCTCTGTGCCTGTTAAGGGTACAGAGATGGGGCAGATGAATTAACAGTGATGCACTTACCACTGAATTGGTTCTGGGTCTCTATTATCTGTCTGTCTGTACATATGTCTATATATACCTCTCATCCAAGAAAATCATGTTATGTTAATCACTTCATTGTTTAAAGAAGAAAAACTCAGAAATGCTTATAAACATTTTGGGTTGCTTTGCATGGTTTTGAGATGATTGGTATCAGAATCTTAAATTTTTATACTTGAAAATATGTAATAAAAATTGAAAAAATAAAAGAAGAGATGGCCTGTTACTCGACAGCCATTCCTCCCTCTTTCTTCTTTACAACCAAATCATTATTCCTTTTTTTTTTTTTTTTTTTTTTTTTTT